>NC_135498.1:141778628-142078628 GCF_052857255.1 Amblyomma americanum
CATTTTCCTCTTAATTTACGCTGTATTAAGTTCATGCTCCTTAACAGCTATTTTTATCTTTATTTTCGTGCCACGACCTTTAGCAGCGCAGAAATCTGTCCACTCGTTCCCTTTTATTCCGACATGACTCGCAACCCAGCAGAGTTTTATGTTTTGTCTTCGAGCTGTGGCTGTTAATATCTTGTGTATGATGTCACCAAGCGTAGGAATGATTGTGTTTCTAAAGTGCAGAGATGTAAGTACACTTTAGGAGTCTGTGTAAATAATGCTGTTGGTGAGGTTCTCGTTTATTATTTTTTCTATGGTTACAGAGACTGTATAACATTCTGCAGGAACCATGGATGCGCACCGTGGAAGTCGTACTGTTTTCTCCGGCTTCCCTCGGACCACTTCACTTCCTACGTAAACGTCCGTTTCTGAACCATCAGTAAAAATGTGCGCAAATTTACTGCATAGTTCTTCGAGTTCAAGGAATTCTGGCACTATACGTTGTCGTGGAGTTTGTTCTTTACGGAACGGTTCAAGAGTGAGATCACAGATTGCAGGAAAATTGTACCATGGAGGCAGTGGATCTCGTCTCCAAGCAATGTCAGGTAATGAATCTAGTACGCCGAGGTTTTGGAAAATCTCTGCAAAACGCAGGAGGAGTGGCCTGATAGCTAGTGGTTTCTTATTAAGCAGTGTTCTTGAAGTGCAGTTTGTGTCTACGGGGTAACTTAGGTGTTTGGACAGCGAACAGATTTTTAAAATGTATGAGCATATGAGCATGGTTCTTCTGTCTGTAAGCGACGGTTAGTTGATTTCTACATAAAGACTCTCTATGGGCGATGTCCTGTAAGCAGCGGAGGAAAGAAGCACACCTAAATTATTATTGGATCGAGTCGTTTCAAGTAGGGTCTCGCTGACCCGTAACCTATACATCCGTAATCTAAGACAGAGCGTACCACGGAGGGACAAATTTGTAAAAGATATCTCCTGTCTGCACCCCAACGTTTACGTGAGAGTACTTTCAGTATATTTGGGGATCCGGAGGCTTTGTTTTTCACTGCGTTTATATGAGGCAGGAAAGTTAGTTTTTTTTGTCAACGGTTAGGCCTAGAAAATTGTGCTTATTTTTGACGTTTATTTGTGTTTTCTTCAGGTGCATTAAAGGATCGGCTTGCATACCTCGTTTCAGCGAGAAAAGGATGGCTACGGTTTTCTGTGTAAAGAACTGGAAACCGTTCTGATCTGCCCATGTCACTAGTTTATTCATTGTCAATGTTATTTGTCTCTCGCATGTTGTTACGTTTAAGGATGTGCAGGCTATTTGAAGATCATCAACGTACACTGAAAACAGGGTGGACTTTGGGGTTACTTTACTTACGGCATTAAATTTTATAATTAACAATGTCGTGCTTAAGATACACCCCTGAGGCTACAGGTGCCTCTGAAGTTACGTCCCTTTTTCACGCCCTTAAAAACAGCCACAACCGCGATGCTAACGGCAATGAAATAAGAACGGTTAAATACGTCATTGATATAATTGCCCCTGTACTAGCCCACATCTACAACTGCTCACTTTCCACAGATATTTTTTCTGAATAATATGCAATTCGCAACGGTAATCGCAATCCACAAACGTGTTGACAAAAATACTTTTCGAAACTACGAGCGAGTTTCTATACTACCAGTGTTCTTTAAGGGCCTTAAAAAGGTTATCAAAATACGCACAGATAACTTTTCCCAGAAACATGAACTCATAACTAGGTACCAATTTGATTTTAAAAACAACCGTACAACACATATAGCGTAGTTGGCGCACAAAAAAATGGTATTAAAGATCCTCGAAGATAAATTATTAGTTCCTGGACTATATCTAGATTTTAGTAAGACCTTCGATTGCGTGAATCATACAATTTTGCTAGATAAACTTGAAAGATATGGGTTTAGAGGAACTGCTCAAAACCTGATGCACTCTAATCTCGAAGGCCGATTACAATTCACTGACATAAGTAATCACAAATCGCGGCTCAGACATATAATCGGGTTTCGCAAGGAAGTACTCCTACGCCCATTTTGTTTCTATACTACATAAATGATGTTGTAAAACTAGACGAAGATTTCGAGTTCGTTATTTACGCGGACGACTGTACCGTTTTTTTTTTCTCTGGGAAGGACATGGCGGAAATTGAAACAAAAGCACGGGATTGTGTTGTAATCTGCAAGATTGGTGTAAAAACAATTCCCTTATTCTGAACGAATCGAAACCGAAATGCACACCATTTCGTGCTCCCGGATCAATAATTGATGCTCCGAAGACCGTTATTCTCGGACCGTATGTAGTAGCAATAGAAAAATGTGTCAAATCACTTGGGGTGATTTCTTCGAAGCATATGTCAGAATGATGACGTCCACTACCTTTTATCAAAATTAAGCAGGGCTGTGGAAATAATAAATCGTTGCCACCATTTCATTCCAACTGAAATAAAAGGCGTGATTTATTAAGCTCTTTTCCATTCCCACCTGTGTTCTTGTTATTTAGTAGGTGGCAACACCACTGTAACGAATGTGCGGAAAATATCCCGTTCTACAGGAACGAGCCCTCCGCGCAGTTGAAAATATGTCAGTTTCGGAACATACAGCACTATTTTTTCATAAACATAAGATCATCAAGGCGCAAGACATGTGCGTGCATAAAATACTCTGCACATTCAAAAGGGCCAATAAAGGTACCTTAGATGTATTTCTCGATTTAGCGCAACTAAAAAAACCTTTGGGAAACTACTGTTTTTGTCATCAATAACCATGGATAGTTTCATCATCACAATCTAATTACGATAAAATGATGACTCAGCAAACGTCACCACCACTATTCGGAAGCATCATAAATATACATTGAAAAACTATCCCTTAAATGTATTACCGAACTGTTCATCTAAAATTTGTATACTGCTACCAGTTGAGTTGAGTAGAGTGGTTGTAAACTAACGGTGGGATTAGCCTTGCAGTTGCTGCCGGCAATTGCTCCACCGTACCGACACTTAAATAGAAATCACACAAACACTGTCCGCAAAAACCCAAATAGACACTCCTGAGGTCACCATGTGGAGGCCAAATCCGTGTCCTGCAGGTAAAGTAGAAGAAGGCGAGAAGCATCCCTTGTACTCGACTGGCTCCCGCGCGGGAAAACAATGTCCTGAAGAGAACTGTGGGGAACTCCTGCCTTCTTGAGGGATCTGAATAACACAGCCCGTTCCGCGTTGCACAAAGTACAGCACAAGAGGTAATGTTCTCTGTCACCACACACACCACACGTTGAACACAATGGTGACAACGCTAGGCCAGTCTTATACATCCACGCCGGCGTACGAGCAGAATCCGTGCGAACGCGGTGCTGCAAAGTGGCTTGGTACCTTTTGAGACCCTTGGTCACACATGGCTGATGAGGAGAGCTCCACAAAAAACTGAAGTGGCACAACACCACATCTCTGAACATTTGCTTGAATTCATGAGGGACGCCATGTACTGGAATCCCGGATAGAGCTGTATGGGCGAGGTTGTATGCTATCTCGTTGCCCAAGACACCTATGTGCGAGGGCACCCACTGAAAACGTATAGAGAAGCCTTTGCTATGTAGATTCTGCACCAAACGTAGGGATCTAAGACTCAAGGCATCAGTGGGGAACCCGTACTCCGTACCTTTGAAGGACAGATTTTGAATCCGTAATTATGAGAGTAGGTTGAGGCGTACAACACCGTAGCTTCTTTAGAGCTGCCTCAATGGCAACGCTATCGGCCATTGTGGAGGACACGACTTTAGTAAAACGAACAGACCAATCCGACTTCAAAGACGGAATATGAAAAGCAGCTGCACTAGATCCTCTGACCTTGTCCACAGAGCCGTCTGTAAAAATCTGAAGATGACTGGCATATTCGGTCTCAAGATGTTCCAGTACGAGCGAACGCATTGCCGCTAAAGGAAAATTCCGCTTAGCGCGAACGTGGGGAATTGTCAAGGAACAATCGAGGCTCGGAAAGGACCAAGGTGGCTTCAACGTCTTAGGTCGATCTCGAAGTTCGAGACCCAGAGAACGAAGAGTATTTAAAGCCATGTACGCCCGGGACTCAGATCTCTTTCGAAGGCGCTGTAGAAGCGCTCTCCCGGCAACAGTCTCTCTGAGGCGGCCAATTTGCAGCAAGAGACTTTGTGAAGCGGCTAGCCGAAGAGGTTTCGATTGAGACTCATACAGTACTGCATTGTTTGGAGCAGCCTGCGGAACGCCGAGAGTCCTCCTTAGTCCCATTCTGTGCAAAACCTCAAGGCGTTCCAGCTGCGATACCGAGGGGGAAATTAAAGGGAGCTGGTACATTATGCGACTTGTCACCAGGGCATCGTGAAGCCTGATCATAGAAGCAGGATGGTTTCCCCATTGCTCACTAGCAACTCTACGAAGCACTTTGAGACGCGAAGATAGTGAAGCCACAATCGAGTCCACAGCTCGTCGCCACTGTAGACGTGAGTCAATAGTGACGCCCAAAAAACGTATCTGGTTAACCTGACGAAGGCAAGGCTGATCAAGGTCTATGCTCAGCCGCGCATACCGTCGTCCCCTACCTGGAAACAGGACGAAGCCAGATTTTTCCCCCGAGAGAGTCAACCCAACACCTTGAAGGTAACTTTTAACTGAAAGCACGGCCTGTCGCGCTAATAGAGCTAAGCGTTTGTTTTGGTATCCGGTTAACCAAAGACAAATGTCGTCTGCACATATCGACATATGGACATGCCTACAATGTTTTTGCACTTTTGCGGGAAGACCAGCCATGACAACATTAAAGAGCGTTGGGGACAGGACACTACCCTGAGGTACCCCTCGCGATACCGCCCTTTCGGAGCTCATTGTACTGCCTAACCGCACTCGAAATTTACGATCACTGAGAAATGAGTGAATGAATCGCAGAAGATAGCCCTGTACGCCTATGACCTGCAGACTATTCAGTATTGAGCTCTGGAGGCCTATGACCTGCAGACTATTCAGTATTGAGCTCTGGAGGACGCTATCATAAGCCTTTGATACGTCTAGGAAAATAGCTAGTGTTGAAAGTCCAAAAGCACTCTGTTGTTCAATGTGGCTTATCAAGTCCAGGACGCTATCTTGCGCGCTTAAACCTGTGCGGAATCCAGTCATGCATGTTGGTAGTGCCCTTCTATCCTCAAGCCACCAAGAAAAACGCTTACTTGCCATCTTCTCCATGAGCTTGGCCACACACGACGTCAGCGATACAGGACGATACGAGGCCGCGTCTGTCATCTCTTTGCTGGCCTTCAGCAGTGGAACTACACAAGGCACCTTCCATGAAGGGGGAACGTCACCAGACTCCCACACCATTACACATTACACACTGCACTGATGTAATATACGATGTTTGTTTGTTTTTTAGTTCCAGTATTTACTGATGTTGTATATTTCCCTCTTATTTTTTTTCCCTCTTCGCTAGTATTTTTTCTTGTAAGAGCATCGTTCGTCACTGCTTACGGGCGATGCGTGTCTGGATCTTAGTCAGGCCGCAACAAGGTGGCTTTTTCTTCAGTCACCTTGGGTCTTTGGTCTTTATGGTGATTATTTCCTTTTCCTTTTCCCAGGACGGTCAGGCCCCGGAGTACGCAGCGTGATCTCCGTCGCAGCTTGCGCAGCGTAGTGCTGCGTCAGATTCTTCACAATGGTGGCCCTTCGAAGCGCACTTCGCGCAGGTTTTTAGGCCGCGGTAACTCTGTGAGCCGTACCAAATTTCTGACAATTGAAGCATCGGCCGGGACTGAGTATGTAGTGTCTGACATTGACTTTCAAGCATCCAACATCGATTGTTTAAGGCAAGGTACTGGTGCTAAATGGAGTACCATATGTTTGGTCTCTATTTCTTTGTTATCCTTGCGGATTTTGATTCTGAGAACTTCTATTAGAGTGCTCGGTGAGCCCTTGAAACATTCCGGCGCCTGCTAAATCATTAAAGTCAGTTTCAGAAAAAACACCTCGGACTGTGTTGTGAGATCGGTGGAGAGTCATGGAGACAGAGATGTTCCCTATAGACGCAATGTTTGAGAGTTTGGAACACTGGATGCTGTCACGCAATTCAAGTAGTAAGTCACCGCTGGCCATATTTGATGTCTTGTTGCCAGGGCCCAATGCACCTGTTAAGCCTTTGGACACAAGAAAATGGTAATATTATCCGAGCTGGATTGTCTTCGCATTCACTCTGTATTACGTGAACTTTGAGAATGCCTGTTGCTTTTTTGGGAAAAAGTCTGCTTCGTTCCGCCCTCTTGAGAAAGCGATCAAGTTTGGAAAGGAGGGGAGCCATAAAAAAATAAGGTTTTTAGGTCATGGTGCCAGCCACCCACCACGGAGTCCAACAAGGGGACGGAACAGGAACGTGCTAGCAAGCCCTGCCCACGCCAGCTGTACACCTTAACGATAACCAAATATGACGCAAGTCAATATAGTTGGCCACACAAGATTAACCCTCGCTACCTATGATTTGATTGGATCGTAAACCTTTATTTGTCCAACAGATGTAAGGAAGGCTTTAAACCTTCCCATCTAGACGACGGCCAGGAGTCGTTGGACCCTAGCGGCGGTTTCGGCCAGTCGGACGGTCTTCAGTTGAATCTCCGGATCGGAGCTGAGTAATAAGGTCTCCCATTGTTCTAAAGTCTTTATGCTTCCCGCAGAGGGAGCCTGTGGGCATTCCCGCAGAATGTGATTAAGGTCAGCCCTGGCTTTACATAGCTTACACTGGCTGGAGTATGTGTGTGTGTGTGAAAAACTTTATTTCAGGGAGGAAGCTTGAGGTAGCCGGAGCAACCTCTCGCAATCTATAGGTGGGCTTCTCATCACAGGAGCCATTGGCGACCGCCTCGGCTTGGGCTCGGTGGACCAGGGCCTTCTGGCTTGCTAGGTCCGAGCAGCCGAGCAGGGCTGCCTCCCAGTCCTCCCGGGTGGGGTTGGGTTTGGGGGCGAGGTTCGGGGTTGACTGGCATGCCCACAGCATGTGAAAGATGTCCGAAGACTTCTCCGCACAGTGTGGGCACTCTCCTGTACAGGCAGGATTCGTGTTTTAAAACTGCCGGGCACAGCAGCGTTTTGGTGTAAAGGCGGAGGAGTGTGCGTTCCTCCACCTTTGTGAGGCCCTTACAAGGCTTGCGATAAATTGCATGGCCGAATTGGAATAATTCAGTAATTTCTCGAAAGTGAGGGCCGGATTGGGTTCGGGATCCGTATCCAAAGGGTTTGAAGGCGTTGCCCGGAGAGTGAGCGCATGCGGGCGGCGGCGTCTGCCGTTTCATTGCCTTCGAGGCCCATATGAGCTGGAGCCCATACAATCGTTCGAGACGCGGGGGCCCCGAGGTAGTTACTGTTTTGAAGTATGCGATGCGCAAAGAGAGGAATGCACCCCTGTTTAATATTTCTGCAGGCCCCTCTCGAGTCGGTGACGATCACTCGCGACTCCTGGTCTGCGGCGGCTAACGCGATGGCAACTTCTTCCGCATGTGTTATGTCTTGAGCTCGGAACGTTAGGCCTTTCACCACGATTTTTTGGTGAACGACTGCGGCCGTGTACCACCCCCCATGATGATTGCCTGAGGCGTCCACGTAGAAGATGCCATGTTTTTTCTCATAGTGACGGGCCAGTGCCTCCGCCCGCGCAAGGCGCCTGCCACTGTGGTCGTCACGTGTCATGTTGGCCAGAAGAGGGCGTACGTGCAGGGCGTATCTCCAGATTTTAGGAATGCGTACGCGCTCTTCCGTAAGTGTTGGGTGGTGGATGTGTAGTCGGGCTAATAGGCGGCGACCCGACGGCGTTTTTGAAAGCCTTGTGTATTGATTTGTCAAGTGCGCCTCCCGGAGCTCAGCGAATGTGTTAAACATGCCCAGGCCCATGAGACGCTGGTTGGATGTGGTGATCGGGAGATCGAGGGCACGCTTGTACATCTTTCTGAGAATCACTTCGAGGACGTTCTCATCAAACTTGCGCAGGTGGAGGTAAGCAGTCGAGTAGAGGACTCGACTGGTCACGAATGCATGCGCCAGCCGCAAAGCGTCTCTGCACCGTAAACCCCCGCGTTTGTCTGAAACCCGGCGGACCATCCGGCCCACCTGGCCCCCCACCTTGCGCTGTTTTGCTAGTGTGGTATCAGCCCGTCGATGTTTGTGGATAAGGAGGCCAAGTACTCTAATCTCATCGTGTTCGGGTATCGGGCCGCTGGCCAGAGATAGTTCCATTTTGGTGGCGCGCTGAAGCGACGGGCGAATGTGCACAAATTCGGATTTGGACGGTGAGCACTGAAGGCCGCAGCGGCGGGCGTAAGCGTCCACGATCTCCGCTGCTTGCTGCAGGTTGGCCTCAATGTCTCCAACCGATCCGTGTTTGGCCCAGATGGTTATGTCGTCGGCGTACAGCGCGTGCTGGATGCCTTCGACCTTCGCCAGCTGAGCCGGGAGTTTCATCTTGGCCAGATTGAAAAGTAATGGCGAGAGGACCGCACCCTGTGGGGTTCCTCTCGTTCCCAGTTTATATGGGCCGTGTTCTTCGTCTTGTATTCGGATGAAACTTCGTCGATCCGAGAGAAATTGCTTGATGTACTGAAACGTGTTATGTCCACAGTTCGTTTGGGAGAGATGTTGCAGGATGATTTCGTGTGTGACATTGTCGAAAGCCCCCTTCAAGTCAAGGGCGAGTACTGCCTTATCGTTGAAGGGATATTCGACAGGGTTGAGAATTTCTTCGTCGAGTTGAAGCAGAACACCTTGAGCGGACCTCTGCGGGCGGAAACCGAACATGGTGTCTGCGAATGTATGTTCATTTTCCAGAAACCCATACAGCCTATCCCGCACCATGGTCTCCATCAGCTTTCCCGCGCAAGACGTGAGGGAGATGGGGCGGAGGTTGTCTGTGTTTATGGCTTTGCCGGCTTTCGGAATGAAAGTTACCAGGGCGGTCTTCCATTCAATTGGTAGAGGTGCCTCACCAAGCCTGATCGAGTTGATGAAAGTGAGGAGGGTTTCGTAGCCGGGATCATTAGCAAGCATTTTCACAGTTATCTTGTCCCTGCACGGTGCCGTTCCTCGTTTCATTTTAGCTAGGGCGCCTTGAGGTCATGCAACTGAAACGGTTGATCAAGATTCGCGTTCTCTGAACCTGCATACGAAAACACGGGTCCTCCGGGGTCCTGCTTAGTGCAAAGATACTGGTCGTGCAGTTTGCACCCTAATTTTGATGTATTTCTATCGAAGCTATGAATAGCTCGTTGGAGATGTTTTTGTGTCTCGGCGCGGGTTTGAGTTGGGTCAATTAGGGCGCGGAAAAGGCGCCACGTGCTCCGGCTCGACATTTGTCTGGCCGCCGTGTTGCAGCGGTCTACCCAGTTCGAGTCGGCGAGTTGGGCCGCGTACTCTGCCGCTCGCTGGGTGAGCTCAGCGATACGAATTTTGAGCTTTCTGTTACGTTTTTGGCGCCGCCATCTGCGGACGAGGCTGTGCCGCGCCTCCAAGAGGTGCAGAAGATGGTTGTCCACCTCCGGATTGGCCTGCGAGAGCTAAATTTGTGTTTCTACCGAACGAAGGTGCGTAACCAATCCTTGTGCCCACGCGTGGTAGCCTTGTTCGTGGATAGACGCCGAATTGATGTAATTTTGCCGGAACTTATTCCAGTCTGGAAGCCGAGCTTGTGCGTGGGGTCTTGCCAATGGTTTAGTCCTTACGGTGGTATTGATAAGGCAGTGGTCACTACCGAGGGTTTCCTCGGTGTTGATCCATTCTGCGTGTACAATGTTTTTGGTAAAGGTGAGATCCGGACATGTATCCCGGGTCACGGAATTACCCAGCCGCGTTTGATATGCAGGGTCAGTGTGAAGAGTCAGGCCCAGCGTGGACGCGAGTTCCGCTAGCTTGCGTCTACGCTTCTCTTCATGCACATATCCCCATAGTGTACTGTGGGCGTTGAAATCGCCCACAGTCACCAGGGGGTCCCTGCCCGCAGCCTTTAGAGCGCGGCTAAAGAGAGCTGCAGACGTTACATTTTTAAGTTTGGGGGAACAGTATATGTTGAGTACGTGGAGTGGTGCATCTTGTTTCTTGAGCGGAAGAAGTGTCACCATCACATAGGAATATTCTGTGTAAAGTTCCAAGTCAACTAGATTAGCCGTATAATTTTTATGCACGCAGACGCAGGGAGAGGGGTCCTGCTGAAAGGGGATGTAATTTGTAAGGGTGACGCCACTCCCTGGCTCCTGGAGGGCAACCACCGCGGGAAGAGAATCGAAAGTTGAAAGGTAAAGTCGGAGATCCGCTCTTTTCGCGAGAACGGAAGCCCCGACAGTTCCACTGGACAATTTCGACGGGGGTGGCCGAATTGGTTCTTGGGGAGCGCCTGATCTTAGGGCCGCTCGCCATGGTCATTTAGACTGAGGAGGGGTTGTACTGTCACTGCTCCGGAGCCAACACTCGCAGGAAGTTGGGTATCCTCCATACCAGAGAGTGAGCAGTTGTCGTCCTCGGCTACCTCGGGGGTGCGTCTAGAAGTTTTGTGAGGGCAGCCGGGTAAGGGATCGCCGGGCCTTCGCGAGGAGCGCAAGGAATTTGCAATTTGTTGGGCAATCATCGCGGGGATTGTCTCTTGCAATTTGGAGATGGCGTTTACCATCATTGAAATTTGATTTTCTATAGCGGCGAATCGGGCCTCTGCGGCCCCGAGGCGGGCCTCGAATGCGGCCTCCAAACTTGTTACCGCCTTCGGTACCACGAGCTCACTCTCCATTACCTCAGCCGCGGGAGGCGAGGGGGGAGAAGAAGACTGGTTGATTTTAGATTCCAATTTGTTAATTTTCTTTAGCAGCATCTCATTTTGGGCCCTGAGTGCTGCTATTTGATCTTGCTCGGCGCTATGCGCCCTAGGAAAGGGAGTGGAAAGGGGGGAGAGAGAAGCAGCCCCACCCGAACCGCTCACCTGGTGGCCATTTTTGACTGCGTTGACCCAGGCCCTGATCTCTCCGCGCTTTTCTGTCGACTGTTTCGCCAGTCCGCCGTGTGGTGGCGACACCTTGGATGGTTGTTTTACAGCACCTTTGGTAGGTGGGTTCTCGGTGTTGGAGATTTCCTGGCCATGCTGATCGCCGGCAGGCCCAAGATGGTGGCTTTTCTTCTTGGACGCCGTTTTTTTTCTTTTTCGTCTTGGGTGTGCGGAATTTTGCTGCACAGTCACGAGAGTTGGTGGCATGGGAGCCACCGCACAGAGAACACCGGGGAACACAGTTGTGAGGAGCCCGCACCCCCTCCACTAGCGAAGCTTGGAATCCGCAGAGTCCACAGGTGTTCGATCGCAGGTTTGGACACGCATCAGCGCGATGCCCGACGACTCCACACTGGCCGCACGCCGGGATAGTTTTGTAGTAGTTTCTCACAGAGACGACCATGTTGTCATAATGTACGTAACGGGGCTTCTCCTTACCCGCGAAAGTGATGCGTGCTTTGTTGGATGTCCCGAACTTCCGGATTTTCAGGATGGTGCCGGCGGGCCAGCACACTCGGTCTTTAAGAGTTTCCGTGGTGTCCGAGTTACGGACCACGATCACGCCGTGGCACATGTTGCCGCCGTCTTGTCTTAGGTAACCCCGAAGCGGGATCGACCCATTGTCGGAATCTACTGCGAAGTCCCCGATAAGCTGGTCGGCCGTCTCGATGTTTGGGGTATGCACAATGATGAGGTTTTGCTCTCGTGAGGGTAGAACGGAGATGGCGCGGGCCCGTTTCAGCCCGAGGTACGCTGAAATGGCAGTGCCGTAGCCGGTTTCTGTGAACGCCTCGTGAAGAGAAACGCTTTCTCTGGGCTTTATAACTTGGTGGGCTCGGTGGCAGTGCCACAACACGTTCGCATAACCCACTTGTCTTCGCCATGCAGGTGCACTCGCCCTCGATCATCTGGCTCATGCTTAATGCTGTCTTTTGCGCTACCTGGGCGACCGGGATTGAGCGTGCGCCGTTGCGCGGCGCGGCTGACGGAAGGACATTGTGCGCAGCAACTACCAACCCGCCGATTCAAGTCAACTTGACACTCAGCGCAGACTGGGAGGCCCCATCGTCAGCAACAACACTCACCGTGCCATCTATAAAGGAGCAGCGACCATCCACCGCACCCTGTGGGCTCGGTGGCTGTGCCACAACACGTTTGCATAACCCACTTGTCTTCGCCATGCAGGTTGTTAACCATCGAACTCTATTCACAAAAAAACCAGCAACTACTTTTTGGTACAGCTTCCGAGCCCCCAGTGTTGCCTTGCTATCTGTATCGAGTGCTTTCATGTTGTTCGGTCCCTATTACTGATGTGCGGTGTCATTGAGAGCAACCCCGGCCCCGACAAGCTAGACGTAATCCTTGGCGAACTAAAAAAGATGTCTACTGGCCAGACAGAATTGGTTAAGGAAGTGCAAGAGCTTAAGAGCCAACTGCTATCAATAGACCTGAAAATGACTAATCTAACTACGCGTCTCGGGGCCTTCGAAACTCACTACGAAAGTCTGTGTACACTCCGCAATGATCTGGAGGGGATTCAGGCCACTTCGGCTGCAACGTATCGTTTAGTTGATGTGCTGGAAGCTCGTCTAGATGACGCAGAGAATCGCTCTCGGCGCAATAACCTACTTTTCTATGGTTTACCCGATACCAACCCCACCGAAACGTATTCGCTTACAGAAGACTTGATCATTCGCCACTGCTCTCACCACCTGGACACCCAGTTGAGCCCTAACGACATTGAACGCGCCCATCGCCTCGGACGACACTCTAAGGACAGGAAACGCCCAATTATCGTTAAGTTTACATCCTTTAAAACTAAAGAATCAATTCTTTCTAAAGGTTCTAAATTCAAAGGTACAGACTACAGCGTAGGTGAAGACTTTTCGCATCGCGTTCAAAACTGCCGGAAACATCTTGTCGCTTTTGCCAGGGCGAAGTCCGTGCCTTTTTCCCTGAGATTTAAAACTTTGCATATTGGCCCCAAACGTTACGTTTTCGATGAACTTTCAGAATCTGTAAGAGAAATACCCTAGAAATCAGCTCATCCTTGCCGATCATCGCCCTCAGCTCATCCCCCACCTACGCCATGCGCCAACGTTTCACTATCAGTAATCTTTACTAACGTTCGCAGCTTCCTGCCGAAACGCGATATCGTATCGAACCTTGTAACTTCGTCAGGCAGCAATCTACTTATATTGACCGAAACGTGGCTGAACAGCGATATCACTGACTCAGAAATTCTGTTTGACCTGCCCAACTTTAATCTTTTTCGCGCTGATCGCAAGTATTCTCGTGGGGGAGGAGTCCTAATTGCAGTCAGCGAACAATTGTCTTGTTCTGCCATTGATGTCGCGTCAGACTTAGAAATGCTGTGGATTATGTGCCGCGCCTCACCTCTGACGTTATTAATTGGTGTGTGTTATAGGCCGCCTCGCAAAAGTCCCGACTTTCCCCGCAAGCTTCACAATGTTCTGAACAAAATAGTATCAAAGCACCCTAAAGCACACATCCTCCTATTTGGGGACTTCAATTACCCCAATATCGACTGTAGTAACCAACCTCAGCCCATAGTTAGTCAAGAAGAGCCGAATGACTTCATTGACGTTTGCCTCAATTTTAACTTGACCCAAGTTGTATCGGAACCGACACGCGTCGCAGGGGAAGCAGCGAACGCACTGGATCTCATACTGACCACTCATCCAGACAGTCTTAATTTCATTACAGGCCTCCGAGAAATCAGCGACCATAAAGTAATCCATGCCACCTTTAACTTCTCACCTGAATTAAGACAAACTTCCCAGAAAACTATTAGGCTCTACGATAAGGGAAACTACGAAGCAATCAACTCTGAAATAAAGAACTTTCTGTCGGTCTTTGAAACGTCCTATCTTTCCAGAAGTGTAAATGAGAACTGGACCCTTTTCAAACATAAAGTTATCGAACTAACAAATAAATATATTTCGTCATGCAGTTTACGAAAGAGTAATCAGAGACCCTGCTTCACAAAGTCACTCAAAAGGCTCGAAAACAAGAAAAAACGCGCATTTCGTACAGCGAAACGCCACGCAAACCCCCACGCATGGGAAAAATATTATGAAGCTGAGAACGCATACTTGGCCGAGATTGGAAGTGCTAAGCGTTCATTTTTCGAAGTAGTACTACGAAAAATGATAGTTGATAACCCCAAGAAATTCTGGAAGGTGATAAACCCGAAGGAATCGCGCGCTATCACCCTCACTAACAATGCTGGTGAAATCGTGGCTGATTCTGACTGTGAAGACATCTTTAACTCTGCATTTTCATCTGTTTTCCCCGACGAATCCCAAGCACCATGTTTTACATTACCACTTATTATTACTACAGCCATGGACGCCATAACTTTCAGCAGTTGTGGAATTTCGTGCATAATAGATAAAATAAAACATTCATCTGCCGTCGGCATAGATGACATCAATCCAAAAATTTTGAAAAACGCTAACCCAGCCTGTTCCAGTATTTTCTGTTTATTGTTTTCGCAATCACTCTCCGAAGGAACCATTCCAGACGACTGGAATGTGGGGAAGGTCGTTCCCGTGCACAAAACAGGTAATACTGATTCACCTCTTAATTATCGGCCCATTTCATTAACAAGTATTCCCTGCAAAATCATGGAACACGTCATTTACTCCCAAATCCTGCAATTCTTAGGTTCCAATAACTTCTTTCATCCGGCACAGCATGGTTTTCGTAAGGGTTTTTCGTGCGAGACTCAACTAGCCATTTTTCTTCATGACATTCACGCCAATCTTGATATTATTCTGCAAACTGACGCCATCTTCTTAGACTTCGCTAAGGCATTCGATAAAGTGCCTCATCAACGCTTGCTTTTTAAACTTTCCCAGTTAAACCTACAACCAAACATAATCGCGTGGATTAACGAATTCCTCACGCATCGCTCTCAGTCTGTCTACATTAATAACCAATCCTCCAACCCGCTCCCAGTCCCCTCTGGCGTCCCGCAGGGTTCCATCCTTGGTCCCTTGTTATTCCTCATTTACATTAACGACTTACCCCAGCGCGTATCTTGCCATATCCGCTTGTTCGCTGACGATTGCGTTATTTATCGTTCGGTAACTAACCCTTCTGACCAAGAATCCCTTCAAGCAAACCTAAACCTCGTACTAAACTGGTGTTCGCAGTGGATGATGACACTCAACGTTAACAAATGTAAGTACATGTCTTTTCACCGCCGTCGCAACCCTTTTGTTTTTGAATATTCCGTTTCTAACTGCCCTGTTGACCTCGTATAGTCTTACAAATACTTAGGTATCACCATTTCTGATGATTTATCTTGGCGACTGCACGTAACTAATCTGATATCATCAGCTAATAAAACTTTAGGTTTCTTAAAACGTCACCTGAGGGAAGCCCCTCAACACGTCAGACTACAAGCATACATCTCTCTTATCAGAACTAAACTGGAATACGCATCGCCCATCTGGAACCCTCATCAAGCATATTTAACAAATGCCATCGAAGCTGTACAAAACCGAGCTACCAGATTTATTCACTCTTCATACTCATACGACGTTAGCATATCATCTCTAAAATTACAATCAGGTTTGTGTGATCTTTCTGCTCGCCGTCGCATTGCCAGTCTTGTTTTGTATCACAAGTTTTTTATTCACCCCTAAGACAAGAACCATACATCTGCGCACCCCCACCACGCAGATCCCATCGCATCGGTCACCCTCTTCAAGTTTTGCGTCCACAAGCCCGTATTACTACCTTCATGAACTCATTTTTTTCACGAACAGCAACTGACTGGAACGGCCTTCCCCATCATGTGCTGCCATAACATGTCCATCCACATTTTCGACTTCTGTGATCGCCTGCATCTTGTAAACCCCACCCCTTATGTAACACCCCGAAAGGGGTCTTTAAGGAAAATAGTGATGTGATGTGATGTGTGTGATGTGATGTGATGACGTAGTCTTCAGGTGTCGGTTTGGGCATTGGACGCGGCTTCCACTTCGAGAACGCCTTGTCCTTGCTTCCCGTGGCGCGCGTCGCGGGAGTGTTCACGTTTCCGACCGACGAACCGGCGGCCGGGGCGGCGCCGAACGCCGCCATCTGGACTTTGTCTTGGGAGCGGCGTGCAGCCGCTTGAAGCAAATCTTGACTCCGAATTTTGGGAGTAACCGTCCAATTTTAATCTCCGGTGGTGGGCACCGAGGTCCACAACATCGCCTTAGGGCCGTAGCCGCGCACTTCTTGCGCGGAAGTCGCCATCTTGTCCACGGAGGGCCAATTCCACCAGGCCAGGCGTTGGCGACGCCGGTAGGCTTAACGACGGCGCCGACGTGGTCGGTCGAAAAACGGCCGTAAATTTAGAGAAAATCGGCCTACCTGGACGAATTCGGAGTCCAGGTGTTCCTCTTCGTTTTCCGGCTCGTTTGACGCCAGTTTTGCCGGGGTAAAATGATTTGGGACGTGGCCCCAGCCGAAAATCGGCGGAGCCGAAGAGACACACGTCTGCTCACGTCGCGCGCTCGCAGCGCCCCCTGGCTGGAGTACTGACCCGGGTAGTAGAGGCTGCATCACACTTGGCTTGGAAACGAGTTATTTTGCAGGCGACGCCAAGTGGAGGCCCTGGCTCTTGTTTAAGGATATATCAGCCGAAGGATATTTAACCCGTCCTAGTCTGTAGTGTTGTGTGATCTCTCTGTAACACACTAAGTGGTCCCGCCCCGTGAAGCCTTCGGCTAGCCCACCAGATTAGAAAGTAAGTCCTCGAGCTAATTCGTGGGCCGCCTCGTTCCCAGTGATGGAGGCGTGCGCAGGTGCCCAGATTATTTCAATTTTCCTGCTATCTCTGCAGGTCTGCAGGATTCTGTTCGCCTCGGGAGAAATTCTGCCTCTGGCAAAGTTCATCACCCCAACCTTAGAGTCGCTGACTATAATTTTGGCAGAACTATTTGCAATTGCAAGTGCTATCGCAGATTCTTCTCCAATCTGAGAGCAATCCGTTGTAACTGTGCCACTAGCTAGCAATCTAGTTTCAGCGCTCGCTACAGCTTGGACCATACGGCCGTTGCCATAGTCTCCAGCATCAACGTAGAGCACGTCCTTCGAGTTTTTGAAACGGTTTTCAAGAGCCTCGGCCGGTTTCTCTCTGCATTCCTTGTGATTGATAGATTGGGTGCATGTTTTTAGGTAGTGGTGGGATTATGAGTCGGTTCCGCACGCTTCGCGGCAGGTCAACTTTGATGCCTTCCTGCCCTTCATAGTTATTGCCTAGCCTAGGTAGGATTTTCCTGCCCGCAGGGTTTCCCGCAAGTCTCTCATAGTGCGAGATCATCACTGCTTCAATAATCTCCTCAAGAGTGTTGTGGAACCCTAGAGCTAAAAGCTTTTCTTTTGCAGTGCGAACGGGAAGCTCCAGCACCTGTTTTATACTTTTACGTATGATGCCCTCAATCTTCTTCTCTAAGGACGTATAGCTGAGGAAGGGAGCAACATAAGCTATTCTACTTATAACAAAGGCCTGGACTAGCCTTACTATATTCGCTTCTCTCATCCCGGACCGCCTGTTGGCAATCCTGCGGATGAGCCTCATGGTCCGCTGTGCGCAGCTGTCTAGTTTCCTTATTGTTTCGCCATTAAAGCTGTTGGCCTGAATCAGAAGTCCCAGAACTCTGATTTTGTCCACTTTTTTAATGGGGATCCCCCAGCTGTGAGAGAGATTCGCGGTTCCTCCTTACTGGCCCTGCCTTTCGGCTGGTATAGAAGCAGTTCCGATTTTTGCGGTGAACATTTAAGTCCCCTAGGTCCAACGTAACCTTCAATTTCCTGGATAGCCCTTTGGAGGGTGTCCTCTATTTGGGCATCGCTGCCCCTAGCTATCCACAACGTGATGTCATCAGCGTACATGCTGGGTTTAGTCCTTCAATAGCTTCCAGTCTTTCAGGGAGTTTGATCATGGCCACATTGAAAAGAAAGGGCGAGAGCACAGAGCCCTGTGGGGTCCCTTTGCTGCCTAATTTAATGTCATTTGATTTGCGTTCTCCAATCTGAATTCGTGCTTCTCGGTCTGATAAAAAGCCCCTAATGCAATTATAGGTTCGTTCGCCTACTCCCAAATCCTGAAGGTTCTCCAGAATGGCTTTATGTCTGACGTTATCAAAAGCCTTCGCTAGGTCAAGCCCTAGGATTGCCTTTGCGTCCCCGGTTTCCGCATCGATGATTTGGTGTTTTAGTTGCAGCATCACGTCCTGGGTGGAGAGCCTGGGCCTAAAGCCCACCATCGAATGCGGATAGAGGTCATTATCTTCTATGTAGTTATTGAGCCGCGTTTGAATAACGTGCTCCAAAAGCTTGCCTGCACAAGATGTTAGAGAGATAGGTCTCAAGTTCTCTATCTTGAGTTTCTTCCCTGGTTTTGGGATCATCACCACCTAAGCGGTTTTCCACTGATTTGGTAGTTTACCCTCTTCCCAGCACGTCTGCATAAAGTTAGTTAATGCAGTTATAGAATTATCGTCTAGATTGCGAAGCATTTAATTCCTAGCGCCGTCCGGGCCTGAAGCTAGTTTGGTTTTGAGCCTGGCAATCTCCGCCCGTACCTCCGCTCCGCTGATGGGTTCGTCTAGGCTGGAGTTGCCTACGCCTTCATAGTTAGGTAGAGGTTCCTTGCTAGTGTCCCCTATGTATCTCTCCTGTATTCCCTTCATTAGAGCTACCTCCGTACCTTCGTACAAGTGAAGAATTTTTTAAGGTTCTGTCGCTGCACTGTTTTGCAGCCCTGTGGATCCAGCAGGTAGCGGAGTAGATTCCATGTCCTAGCTAGGCCTTTATTTCCATCCATCCTGTCGCAGGTGGACTGCCAGTTCTGCCTGGTTAGGTTTAGCGCGTAATATTCTATATTTTTATTGAGCCTAGCGGTCCGTCTCTTGAGATTGCGGTTCCACCTTTGCCTCTTGAGCCGTTTTTCCATGCTAGGCTTAGCTTCCCCCATATGGAGGAGGTGGCTGTCCGCTATTTCCAGTGCAGAGTCCTCCGTTATCTCCTTGATTGCGTTCTTGACGTCCTGGCCCAGTTTCTTAGCCCATTCATCAATATCCCTTATGTCACTCACTTCCATCTCACTTCGTATTTCGCGAAAGGCATCCCATTCAACAATTAGCTGGTTTCTGCCTTTTCTCCTGGCAGGGCCTGCGCTCACCACTGTTTCGAGAATAAAGTGATCGCTGCCTAGGTTTTCCTGATTATTAACCCAGGTTGCATCTCCCACGTTTTTGACGAAGGTGAGGTCGGGTGAGGTGTCTACGCTGACACTATTCCCCGTTCTAGTGGGGGTTTGGGGGTCGGTCATTAAGGTGAGCCCCTCTTGCTGGGCATCCAGCCAGAGTTCCCTTCCCTTAACTCTTTCTTTCGTGTACCCCCAGGCAGCGTGTTGGGCGTTGAAGTCTGCCACCAATACCAAAGCTTGCCTTTTGGCAATACGCAGAGTATGAAAAATGAAATAAACCGAGCAGGAAATAGGAGACAGAACAGTTGTGAGATAGAAGATAGTAAAGCAAAAGATAGAGGGAAGAATAGAAAAAGGCGACTGCCGATTTCTCCCGGTCGGGTCAGGCCGGAGGTGCCGTCTACAGGAAGCTGGGGCGAAAGTGGTGTGTTGCCTCCGCCGAGATGCCGTCAGGTCCAAACGCTCGGCATCGGCTCAACCATCAGCATCCCCATTTCGCCGGACACGGCGATGCCACGCGCGGCGAAGCGCGGGCGCCCGGGTCCGTAGTGATGCACTGTTCACCATCATCCCTCTGTGGGGATGTCCCTGCGTATGCTCCGGAACCCGTGGTGTCGCCACTCACGAACGTCCTCACGCTGCAGACGCCCCCCTGCGGGGGGGGGGGGGACATTTGTACTGCAATGAATAGTACAGCTTATTGCACCCCGTAATGTGCGTTTATCGCGAATAATATGATCATACGTCCTTATCGGGGCAGACTCGTCACGGTCGTTTATTAGCAATCCGCGAATCTGTCTACAAAGTGCTGTTTTCGTGGATGTATGCAGTGGGGGTGGAATTCAAATAAAACATACATGGCACCACATGTTGTCCGCCCAAATATATCATGACTGCTAACGAACACCGGCATGGTAAGTGTCTGTCACTCGGCCTACTAAAGCATAATCTCAGACTGGCTCCCCTGAACCTGAAGAAACTCGCGTTCATCACACTCATACGTCCGAACACTGAATATGCACGCGCCATCTGGCATCCTTACCAAGCCTGTCTAGTAGCTAACTTTGAGTCCTTGCAGAACCGCGCTGCGCGTTTTATTTTTTCCGACTTCTCACATACAACCAGCGTCACTGCCTTAAAAAATCGCGCTTAATTAGGAGACTTCTCTCACCGGCGTAAACTATCCCGACTAGTACTTTTCCATAAACTGTATTTTAGCACCATCCATCGCTTTACCACGATTTTTTCCAATAACCATCAACCTTCTTTCCGCGGCTATACCATCCGCACGAAGTTAAACGCATGGCGTGTCGTTCGTCTGCATTTGCGAAGTCATTCACACCACGCACTATCTTAGAGGGGAACAATTTACCAGCGGACATAGCCGTTGAATCTAACGCCTGCACATTTCTTGCTCTCATCCACAGCGACGTTGACATTTGAAATTTTTTTTCCAGTTGCTGTAGTATTGCGATTACTTATATTCTTTTCGTGCCTAGTATTTAAATTGCTGTAACTTTTATTTCCGTTGTGTCGTATGGTTTTCTTAAACTTATAATTTGTATTATATTATTTTCTATCATGTGCTCACTTGTTTACTCCCTGGTGCTTCGTTATTTTTTCATCTTATACCTAGCCTGCTTATTTTTTCTTCGCATGTGAATGATTTTCGTTATACATGTTTCTTTACACTGACCACCCCACTCTCCTTTGTAACACTTAAGGGTTGAATAAATCTTAAATAAATAAAAATTAAACATATGGCTTCATGGGTGTGCTACATCTAAAGCGTTCATCTTGTCGAGCAAAATGTTTTGGCCTCTATGTTTATATTTTATGTTCTAAGTTTTTCAAATCATTTAATTTCAGTCACGCTTTTATTCAGAAACCAAGGCTGGAGGGGAAGGGAAAGCCGTTCTACGACGGCTTGTGGAATGCCTGGCCCGCAAAAAAAGGGGGGAGGGGCACTTAAGCTGCGGTTTATGGGTATGACGCGATAACTTGATGAGTTAATGACCATAAATACAGAACTAGTCATTCTCTCCTTAATATTCATAGATCCATGAGAGTCCTCATACCACTCCTGTAGAAATAGTGCAGCGGTTAAGCGGTGTGCCACTGCTGCGGCATGGCAGGCGCTGCCACCGATGGGGCTTGTGCGACCTAGGGTACTGTAGCCGAGCAAACTCTAGCGATAAATCATTTAAATCAATCAATGGGATTTTCCGATGCTCAAAGTGCCCGGCTTCATAAATCTGCGAAACAAAATACCTCCACCAAAGAATAAGGCAAAACAAAAATGGCATCCGGCTAAAGAATTCAGAATCCAACCCCTCGCCGAGCACTGCGAGCGCGCTGATCACCGGATAGCCTTCGAGGAGGTGAGCGTCTTGGCCGTGGAACCAAACCTGTTCAAGAGGCGACACGTGGAGTCATGGCACATCCGGCTCATAAAGGAGGCGATGAATAGGACTCCAGGAACGCTGCCCTCCGC
The DNA here is from genome assembly GCF_052857255.1 of Amblyomma americanum. Taxonomy (NCBI): domain Eukaryota; kingdom Metazoa; phylum Arthropoda; class Arachnida; order Ixodida; family Ixodidae; genus Amblyomma; species Amblyomma americanum. The sequence continues at coordinate 141,800,402 of NC_135498.1, forward strand.
GTAGGTCCTTGGACTGCGCCACGTGCTAACAAAGGGAGAGCGAAGGCAGCAACCCGCTGCGGTTGGCACACTTTAGTCACCCCTGAGGAAGGGACAGAGTTGGTCCTGAAACGTTGGGTAAATTTAAAAATATTATTTGGGTCAGTTTTCTCTCAGCTATCTCAAGAAGCCAACCAGATGGACTTACGTCGAGGATGTTTTCGTTCAACTAGTCGTCGTCGATCCAGGTATGGGGACTAGTTGCAGCTGTAGTGAGGACGCACCCTGAATAGTTCTTGCAGTTCGACGTCCGTAGTCTGGGTCTCGGCGAGGACTTCAGCTGTTATCTGCGAAGAGCTGATAGCTGCTACACGTGAAAGCGCGTCGGCAACCACGTTGTCCTTCCCGCTGACATGTTGGATGTCGGTGGTAAACTGGGCAATGAACGAGAGCTGGTTCTGCTGGACTGGCGGGAGTTTGTCACGGCGTTGAGAGAAGGCGTAGGTAAGAGGTTTATGGTCAGTGTATATAGTGCAGTACTGTGCTTCGAGAATGTGGCGAAATTGTTGAACTGCTTCGTATATCGCCAGAAGTTCTCTGTAGTAAGGTGGCGAACTCGACGGGGCAGGGATTTGTCCTTCAACAGAAACGTCATCACACATCACGTGCGGGTCACGCGATGTGGAATTTAGTTTCTGCTGAAGGTCGAATACCAACATAAAGACGTAACGACTGTTTATTCGTTTAGCGTTGGCAGCGGACAAGCATACTAACGCTACGCACGTCTTAGGGGGCGGAAGGAAAAGAGATCTTCCCAGCCGGGCGGCCTGATTTTGTAGCCACCGTCGGTGACGCATGCCTCGGGGGGTGGCGCAGCGGTAGCGCTGTGTTTTATCGGTAATGCAGTCCAGCGTGTGGCAGTGTTATGCTGGGCTGAATGATAACAAGGCGGAGGCTGCTGCGGAAATATGCGCATAGTATGTCGCCACAGCGCTATAGACATCTAAACCTTGGCATAGTCGAGTTATATGGTAAGCGTTTCATGTCAAGAATTTTCAGCTTGCTGGAGCTTTTTCGATTTAAGTAGTAAAGAACCTGCAGCTGGTGACGCTCCTAAGCCTCCTGTCAGTGGTGGAAAGATTTTGTCACGCTTTGCGCTTACAGTGCATTAATTATTGTAGAATATTCATTTTTAAGCAGAAAATAAAACCGTTTGGAAGAATAAGGGGACTTATCGGTCTCTTGGGCGTTGTCAAGCTGCCCCAAGCAGCTTTTTGCCAAAGAGCTCCAAACATGTATATATGTGGTGAAATAAATAAATTGAAGTGAATTTTTACGACTGCAGTGGCGTGACGTTGGGCAGAAAAATGAAATAGATTCTAAGGCCTTGCCTCAACATACCGCAGTAAGTTTATTTGGCTTCATGATGAAGCGATATCGTGAATCGAAAATTAACTTTGTCATTTACATAATGCATTCATTGAAATACTTCAGGTGAGAATTCCAGACTAACATCTTAAACGACTCTCCTGCTGCGAGACGAAATTCCTGAAAAATCTACATCTAGAGTAAAATTCTTTTCGGGGAAGTCCATCTAAAAACTATTCAAACGAGAACTTCTCGAACTACGAAATGTCATAACTCCGATTTTCGTTGCTTTCACCCTTACCCGTTAGAGTCAACCTCCAGGCACTTTTCAAGTTCTTGAAAGACTCAGGACTGAGTGCAAGGTTGTGAACTATCAGTGTGTGCCCTGTGTACTCTGCAAGTAATGACCAACGGACAGGTGGAAAAGTGATCATCTCTCTTTGTTCTTCTCTCCTTTCTAGCTCTCCCTCCGTTCCCCTTCCCACGTGTAGGGTAGCATACCGGGCGCTGCCTAGTTAACCTCCCTGCCTTTCCCTTTGTTTTTTTCTCTCTCTCTCTTCTCTCCAGGTGTCAGTTTATAAAGTCTGCATTAATCTAAGTGGCTAAGTGATCGGCTCTATCCTGCCCATTGGCGACGTTTTACGACTGCATCGGTTCCGCGCTGGGCACGCTGTAGCTTTCAAAGACGCTTCATGATGCCATACGACACCGCCGTGGCAGCCCTTCACACAATACATTTTGCAATTCACTAGAGCTATGGCGGCCATAGTAAATGGCTCTCTAAATAAATCTATGTTTAGAATAATAGTTTTCAGAAGGTAAGCGGAAGGAAATATTGCACCGAGACAACAGTGGCAATATTTCTGGTCGCGAGGTTTGATTTACGATCAAAATAATGACGGTCGTCATTCTTCTCTGAAGTGCTTATGAATGCCGTATTAGAAATTATGGCAAAAACAAATACGTGTTCCAATTAGGTACCTTGCAACCTGCATTTAGTCGTGCGTATCTTTTAAGGAGGAACACAATACATGTAAAGTCGCACGCAGTCGGAACTTTGGGAGAGAACGGTGGACATGTTAACTAGAAAAAAACCAAAATAGCTGTAAGCTATTTTTCTTTTACAATGTGCTTTTCCCTCCCATAGACTCATTTGTCAAACGATATGAGCTTTTTCGCTGCAAACGGAGGCTAGCGCTTGGCAAATGAAAAAGAACTTCAGCTTTTAAAGGCTGCCTGGCACTTCTTTTCAACTAGAGAAAAATGTGATGTTAAGGGCAGTGTCCTAGATTGGTGCGTTTGACTAATATGCAAACCAAAGTGGCTTGTTTTGAAGAAGTATGGTTGTAGTATAACGTAGTAAATTAGAGAAGTTATACAAATGACTATCAAAAACTACTTGCTTTCATTTTCCGTGGAGCCGACGTTTCTCCTTTTAACCTTTCTTCCATGAGCAGTAAACATTGCCCTTTGCAAGTACAGTAATTTCTCGATAAAGGCCACTCAAGCCATGCAAGCGTCCCCTCCGCATATTATAGGGTGCAACAAGTACTGGAAGAACGGCTTCAACGCGGCATCGAGCTAGCGGGATGGAATACTGCACAAGTGGGTTTGCGTTGACTAGGAGATATGGCGTGAACGCCGCGTGATAAGCGCAAATGCCTGCACCCTTGCGAATGGTACGCTGCCTACTTGCCAGAACTCAAGCATTCTTCTTAGATTGAGGCCTGATTTGAAATGTCTCTCTCTGTAGAAAGCGGATTACAGCATGCAACTGACCGCAACGCCACCGACCTCTGGTGGGTTGTGATTACTAATAATTCCTTCCCTGGCTTCCACGATATTCGAACAACGGCAAGGGAAGCGATGGGTTTTGCTTGATCGATTGTTTAACATAAACATAGAAAAATGCAAAATCCTGTGAAACAAAATAACGTTTTTGTAGGTAACATAGCTTGCGTGCGCTTAGTTTCAATAAGAAAGATTTAGGCTTCAGCTAAAGACAACTGTATTCGACGCGTTCATGTGCTAAAAGCGACACAGATTTTTAAAAGTTGGAAGGAACGGTTTATTGTCCAAAAACAGATAAGGATCCCAAAATATTAAGATGGAGTGGGCAGTGCTGCTAAAGGAACTTTTGCAATATAAAAAGGTTCACGCTCATATTGCCGCAGTACGAACACCTCCGGTAGCGGCGTACCGCGGCCGAACTGTATTACCTGGCACTTGGCAAGCATTTTGGCATTCTAGGGGCTAAAGGTTTGTCGTCTTCCTCTCTCGAGCTCCCGGCTGTCTTGCTGTCCCAACACGTAAAAGTAAACCTGTTCTGCGTACGTCAACCGTTCGTCGGTGACACATTTGGGGCGCAAATGCGTAGCATCCCATGTACGCTGGCGTCAAGGACACTCTTGACGCCTGTTCTCAACGCGTGGACTGAACACCCGTCCACAAGACGAGCCGGCGTCGGCGACACCTACAACCGGAGTTCGGCCAACCGACAACGGCGGTAAAGGCCATGACGCCCACCACGGCTAGCCAGACAACTCAGCATTCCGGGAATGCCCCGCCGTTCATCCTTCACGCATCTCGGTCGCCGCCACCGTTCCACGGTGACAGGTTCGAAGACGCTGAAGACTGGTGGGCTTTAACCTTGTGGCGGGCTTCATTGAGTGAGACGGCGAGCGCAAATTGCGCAACGTCAACTTCACGCTGCAGGAGACGACCAATACGTGGTTTGAGAACCACGAAGCTTCCTTCACCAACTGGGAGGTTTTTCGGCGAGAGCTGTTAGCGACATTTAGTACCAGTGAAAGAAAGCAGAAGGCTGAAAGCGCCCTGCACTCGAGCTCACACTGCAGCAGCCAAACAGCCGAACAAGAGCTTCGCCATGTTCATCGACGACATGACGCGACTCTTCAATCGGGCTTACAATGCTATGCCCGAGGTCAAGAAGGTACACCATTTAAAGCACGGCGTAAAAGAGTAGTTCTTTGCCGGACTGCTCCGCGATACGGCATGAACGGTGTCCGACTTTACCAAGGGGGCAACGGGTATGGAGCGTTCTCTGCAAGAACGCGGTGCGTACTACGGTCGTCTGGCTATACTGTAGCAGCCGCTTCCCAGTACGCGCCTACCTCGCTGCCCGCCGAGGAGCTTCGGGAGCTTGTGAGAAGTCTTGTTCGCGAGGAACTGAAGAAACTTCGCTTCGAAGCTCCACAGGCCAGCGTCGCAGCCGTAACGGACGTGGTCCGTGTCACCATCAGCTCCACAGCCGGCGCCCCACGTGATGGCATACAGCGACGCACTACGAAGTCCTGGGCCAGCGATGCGAGCCTTTTTCGCCGTCGCTCCTGTGCCTTCTCTGCCGTACTCAATCGCAGCAGTACCCTCCGTGCCGCAGGAGTCCAGGGCCACCATGAGCAAAGCGCACGTGTGGCGCACGCCAAACAATCGGCCGCTCTATTAGCACTGCAGGGAGCCCGGTCACATCCTCCGCCGTTGTCCCTATCGCAGAACGGGTTTAAGGGGGTTTTCAGCTGACGCACCTCGACCGTGCTATACGGTGAACGGCTGCGGGATATCCAGCAGGACCTGGCCGATAACGTGCAGTGGTCGACCTCGCAGCGAAACCAGTCCCGATCGCCATCACCAAGGCGGTTCTCTTCGCCCAGCAGCTCGTCGTCCTCTGGCCAGTTCAGAGGTATGTCCCCACAGCGGGAAAACTGAAGACGGCGTCTTCCGTGGGTAGGACCGCCGCTATTGGACCGAGTCAAGAGCCTCCACCCGACGATACGACGCGACGATCCGACCGACGACGGCCTGACCCGACGACCTAAACGGTGCCTTGCAACCGACTGGTTCCCCCCAAAATTCCGGTAGCCACCGACAAACACGACGTTACTGCACTCGTGGATACCGGCGCTGATTTTTCTGTAATTAGCAGTCGGTAGCCACGGCCCTCAGGAAGCTTCTGACCCCTTGGTCTGGACCGCAGATATGGACAGCCGTTGGCCATGTGGTAACGTCGATTGGTGTGTGTACTTCGCGAATACAGATCCGCGGTGTTACTTTCCCTGGCTGCTTTGCTGTGTTACCGGAGCGCTCCAAGGGTCCTATACCGGGTATGGAATTCCTTCGGGAGTGCGGTGCCGTTATCAACCTTCAGGAGCTAATCGTGTCGTTTTCCACCCAAGTCCCTGTCGACGACGATACGGAGCCACGCAGGACGAAGTTAAGCGTCTGTGACGACCACGTATTGATCCACTCAAGAGCCAGCATGTTTGTTACCGTAGAATGCCGTAACATCATCGACACTCGTGGCATCACGGAAACAAACATGTCGCGGCTCCTGGGCCGGCTAGTCTTTGCAGCTCATGGAATTATTGAATTGAACAATCGGCGAACCAAACTTAATTGTGAACCTCAGTGAATGTCTGGCAATTGTGTGGGCAGTGACCAGATTTGGCACGTATCTATATGGCCGCCCTTTTAGAGTCGTCAGTGAACACCATTCGCCGTGTTGGCTGGAGAACCTCAAAGACCCCTCGGGTCGCCTTCTACGCTGGAGCCTTCGCCTTCAAGAATAAGATGTCACCATCGTCTACAAGTCCGGTAGGAAGCGCAGTGATGCCGAATGTCTGTCTCGTAATCTTATCGAGGACAGCCGAGCTGATCCCGACGACGATTCTGTTTTTCTCGGCGCCATCTCTACCTCCATTCTTACTCAACACAAAAGAGACGACAGTGAACTAGGGCCTCTCATTGAGTATCTTGAAGAAAGCGTGCAGTCTCCCTCGCGAATATTCTAGAGCGGACTGTCACCCTGTTTACGCGACGGCGTTCTGTATAACAGAAACTCCAGTCCGACGGAAGCTGTCTATCTGCTCGTCGTACCTGCGGACTTTCGCGACGAAGTCCTACAGACGTGCCATCATGACCCATCCTCTGGTCTTCTGGATTTTGTCGCACTTTGGCACGGATATGCAAAAATACTACTAGACCAAGGTTGCTGCAGTTGCCCAGCGTCACGTCAGAACATGTCGCGAGTGCCGACGACTAAGCCAGCCTGACTACTGCAGTCTACTAACCGCCACAAGTCTCCTTCCACATAGTTGTCATGGACTTACTCGGCCCATTTCCGGAGTCCTCGCTGGGAAACCGCTACATTATTGTCGGCACCGACTACCTAGCCGGTACTGTGAAACTAAAGCTCTTTCCCCTGGTACCTCTGAAGAAATTGCGAACTTTTAATTCAAACTTTGTGCTCCGTCACAGTGCACCCACCGCTCTTCCACCTGATAGGGCAACGGCGTTAACTTTGGCCCTTACGCAAAAGGTTATGCGTCTTAGCGGCACAAGCCACTAAAAAACAGCCGCTTACCACCCTCAAACGAACGGACTGAGAGAACGGCTCAACAAAAGGATGGCCGACATGATTTACATGTCGACGCAGACCACCATAACTTCAACGCCATACTCGATTACGTCACAGTAAAATGTAGTACTGCTATACAAGAAACGGCACGCTTCACTGTATTTCGTTTAGTGCATGGTCGCGGAGCAAAAACCATGCTGGACGCAATGCTGGTTTCCAACTAGTACTGCGTTTTCTGTTATGGGTGCTGCCGAATTCGTTAGTCACGCTGAGGTCGCCCGCGAACTCCCTTGGCAGCGCATCCGGCACAAGAAAGCCCACGACGCTAATATAAATAAATATAAAGCGATATTTTATTATTATTTAGGTCTCCTGAAGAGCCACACTTACATTTAACGCAATGCACGTTGATTACGTTTTTTATCTCATAGGAAGGTGTTGAAACTAGCGTCAAAGTCACGTCTCTGAAATCGATAATAAAAAAAATACAGCAAGTCGTTGGCTTCGTAACTGATTATCAGATTGCGAGGTCAACTCTCGACTGTTCGCGTTGGACATTTGAACCAAAATGATGTTGGCGGAAAGTCGTCTAACTGGCTGTGGCAATACACAGCCCTCGGTGTGCTCCTCACCATCGTTTCATGTGCCATTGCCGAGATGTTCATGAGCTACAATAGGATCGCAAAGTATTATTCAACAAACGCCCTTTGTGATACCCGTACAAAGCTTTTATAAGTGCACGCACTATCACTCTCAAAATGATTTGCAACTCACGAGCGTGCGGCTGCAGCGCTTTCCGGACGCACGGTGGTGCCAACAAGCGGCGTGCTTGAAAACAAAGTGAAAAGTATTCAGGCGTTCCACCAGTCAGCTGCATCCCCGCGCCGTCTGCTCTACACAATCTGAGATCAATTGTGACATGCGCTTTGCATTGTGTCACATATAATAGGGAGCCTGAAATAAAAGTATGAACGAAAGAGGTTTGAGAAGACGACGAGGGTGGCGATAAGGATGACGTGGACTAACCGAAGAATAAAGAAGATGAAGAAGTATTCAGTGAGGTGGGAAGAGATGATTGGTGGAGAAGCGAAGAACAAGAGGACGACGAGAAGGATTACGTGGACTAACGCCAAGGCTATAAAAGCGCGAGGAAGAGTGGGGCACGGGGGGAAGCACAGAGAAGCGGAGGCTCCGCCAGATCAGGAATGCTTTGGCTGGAAGAGAGCAACGCCGGCTACTGCGCCGATGAGCTCGAGTTCCACGGCTTCGCACAGTGGACTTCCTGCAGTTCCGGAGCTCGTTCCGGGGAGTCAACGGAGAACGGTACCGCCTGCTACGGCCAGGGGTGTCGCCAGCGCTGTTGCCACCCATCCTGGTGGTACCCCAACGCCATCATCACTGGAATAACCTCCACGGGCGCTTGGACCGAGAGCTTATATGACGCAGCTAACGACGCCGCCAGCGACGCCATGCCTGAGCACGTAGATCGCCATCTCAACGCCGGCTACTGGATACATGCAACGCCGCATCCGCACCGAACCAACCGTGAGCACGAACGCCGTCCGCTGTCAGTAGAACGTTAGTAGTAGACACTGGTAGCAGTGTTCCCGGGTCGTGTGTATTTTATGGTCTGTGTTTTGTGTTAGTTTTGTGAGTTAATTTTTTGTGCTAGTGTTTGTTTCACGAAGAGTGTATTAAATGTGCGTCTGTGTGGGTACACCTGCCGCCTAGTCCATTCTTTCGGTCCGAGTGTTCTACGCGAAGATCCGTGACAAAGTGCAGTGGCGAGCCTGTGCCAGGATTCATTTCCTTTTTTCTTCTTTTTTGTTTCGGGCCATTCTGATCTCTCGACGGCAGAAAGTATGGCTTTGGCAAAAACGTTAGAACAGGCACTCAAGCTAGGGTTAAGCAAGGATGAGGCGATACGTCTCTGTGACGAGGAGAAAGAAGAGGCAAGAAGGCAGAGAGAGGAAAGGGCGCAAGCACGCGCTGACGCTCGCAAGGCAGAAGAGCTCAGAGACTAAAGGATCTCGCGAAGCAGATGAACGGGAGTATAGAAGGGCTCGCGAGGCAGAAGAACAGGAGAAAAGAAGGATAGAACGATAAAATGAGTTTCTTTTGTGGAAACAGGCGCATGTTGCGGGAGGATGTGAGGAGACCAAGGTCAATGATCACTATTCCTTAGCGAGCACAGAATATTCTTGACCTGCCAGAGTTTGTCCAAGAAAGCTGATGGCTCCTTTTGGTGACACAAGAGAATATTTGCACGCATATCTGCAACGATTCGGGCGGATAGCTTTGGGGCAAGGCTGGGAGCGTAGTGAATGGGCCACGGCATTGAGCATGTGTTTAGTGGGGGGAAGGGGGATAGGCGGATTGATATGTCGAACAAAGAGAATAGTTTTGAAGGGGTCCGTGACAAGCTGGTCACGAAGCTATTTTTAGCATGTTGCAGCTCAAAGCTAGCGTTATTCCTGAAAGAAATTTGTGTTCATTGGAAGAGTTCGCCTACACTGCAGACCAATTCCTCGAGGCTCAAGGGGTGAGATATCTGAGTAAGGCAAAGGAGGAAACCCAAAAAGTCCTAGAGACCGATGCGAGAAAATTAAGATCCTTTGGCGGCGCATCTAAGGCACTAGTAAGGTGTTTCCTTCGTGGCAAAGTGGGGCACCGTGCAGTGGACTGTCGACGAGTAGCGTTGCCCAAAAGACACAGGTTGTGTGTCAGGGTTGTAAGAAGAGAGGACACACTGTGGATGAATGCCGATATAGAGCGCAGGACCGAGCTGCATGCGTTGCCGACTCTCGGAGAGAACTTGTCACTCCACCTGAAGCTCCATAGCTGAAAGGAGAGCTAACGCCGCTGGAAAATGAGGCGGTGAGCGGAACACCCTAGTCGAAAGCAGCAATGCCGGTGTTTGTTTGGCAAATAGAGAACCGTCCTATATTGGTGCTTAGACAGCGGAGCCAACACAGTTTTGGTTCGGAGAACCTGGTGAAGGACAAGTATCTTACAGGAGAATCGTCGGCCGTTACTGTTGTAGATAGCATAGTAAGGCACCTTCCTGAAGCTAGGATTTTAGCGTCCATGCCATATTATACTGGACAGGTAGTGGCAAAATGCGTAGAGCAACCCATCTACGATCTCAACTTGGGAAACATTACGGGTGCAAGAAGTGTCGAAGACCCCGATCCCGAATGGAGGATGTTCGACGTTGAAGAACACCTAAATGAGGAAAGACCCACAACGGCTCAGACAGGTGATGGGGCAGTCAGTTTCTCGTCGTCAGTGGAGGCAAGAGCTCAAGTGAGAGCCCGAGCAGTGCAGCGTCCGCTCTCTACTCCTGTTAGAATGTGCCTGAGCCTAACACCGGGCGAAATTGCAATTAGACAAATAGAATATCCGAGCTTGAAAGCCTGCCTTGAAAGAGTTGGGGGAAACGTGCTAAGAAAGGAGTCGTACGTTATACGAATATCAATTTGTAAACAGTCTTCTGCAGAGGGAACGCATATTTAGCTCAGGTAGGCGGGTCCAACAGCTGGTGTTACCGAAAGATATGAGAGACAGTGTTACGCTTAGAACATGACGCCATTATGGCCGGACATCAGGGTGTTCAAGAAGCGGTGTCCTGGATCACTCAGGAGTTCTTTTGGCCGGGTGTCCAGAATGATGTTAAGCGCTTTGTTCGCTCATGTGACGTGTGCCAGCGCACAGTTCTGAAGAGAAGAATTGATCCTGTACCTCTGGGCAAGGTGCCAGCCATTGATCTCCCGTTTCAAAAAGTGGCTTTTGACATTGTGGGGCCAATCTCTCCAGTATCCGCCAAAGGCAATAGATATGTGCTTACTCTGGCTGACGTGGCCACTCATTATCCTGACGCTATTCCATTGAAGACTATTGACAGTATCCAAGTGGCGGAGGGTCTTGTGGAGATGTTCTCGAGTTGTGGGTTCCCGAAGGGAATTTTGAGTGACCGAGGCTTGAACTTCACATCGGAAGTAATGAAAGAGGTTACCGTCTTTTGTCAGTAAGGCAGTTACTAACAATGCCGTACCATCCAATGTATAATGCGCTTGTAGAGCGGTTCAACGGCATCCTTAAAAATATGATCAAGGAAATGTGCCAGGAGATACCAACTGATCGGGACAGGTATCTCAAAGCTTTTTGGTTCGCTTACCGGCAAGTACCGCAAATACGTCTTGGTTTCTCGCCCTTCCAGATGTTGCATGGGAGAACCATTAGAGGTCCACTTACAATACCAAGGAGCTGTGGGCCAATAAAGAAATTGCGTCAGATCCCAAGACAAGATACTCATGCGTTCTTGAGTTGCGGGTCAAGTTGGAGTAAACATGCAGGTTTCCACATCAAGGCCTGGAAAGGGCGCGCGAACGCGATAAGGACTGCTATGACAAGAAAGCCAATCACAGGAATCTGAATCCGGGCAACAGGGTTCTCATCTTGCTACCCACGGATCATAATAATTACGGATGCAGTGGAAAGGCCCTTGCCTTGTGACGCGAAAGAAAAATGACATGAATTATGAGTATGACGCAGAAGAAAATTACGGATTGAGTTATTGATAAATTATACCAGGAAGGTTTCCATGCAAACATGTTGAAAAGGTACGAAGAAAGAGTTCCCGTACGGTGCGCCCCCCCCCCCCCCCCTCACCCGGTGGTAAGCTTGGTAGTGGCAGAGGAGAGAGATGATGTTGCCAAGGTGCCCACGTGCAGTAGGAAGAAAACTGTAGGATGAGATAAAGTGTTAATAAACCCCAATCTAAATGAAGACAGAAGATTACAGATAAAGGCCCTACTCCAAAGTAAGGGGGATGTGTTTTCTGATATGCCGGGCAAAACGAATGTCATATGTTGCAAACTAGATCTCTCTACAGATAGACCAATCAGCGTGAAACAATACCCACTACCTCTAGTATTTAAAGAATCAATTCAAAATGAGGTGCGGGATATGTTGGAGCTTGGTGTGATTGAGACGTCGTAGTCAGCATGCAATGCGCCTCTCGTGGTTGTCAAAAAAACCGATGGTACTAACCGACTGTGTGTAAATTTTTGTCGGCTAAATAAAATCATAGTACCCGATGCCAAACTTATACGAAGAACGGACGGGGTGTTCAATAAGGTGGCTCAAAAAAGTTTTTTTTCTAAATTTGACTTAGCTAGAGGGTATTGGAAAATACCAATGGAAGATTCGTCTAAAGAGACGACTGCCTTTTCTTGCTCGGCGGGTTTTTTCAGTTTAAATTTATGCCTTTTGGTTTGAAGCCAGCATCCGCAATATTGACAAAGCTGTTGAAGAGGATTTGAATGGGCTACAGAAAGTAGAACACTATATTGATGGCATCCTTGTGGCAATAGATACGTGGGAAGAGCATGTAATTACGCTGGAAAAACTATTTGATGGAATTCAGCAAGCCAGGTTGACCATAAAACCGGCAAAATGTGAGGTGGGCTTTGAAGCCATTTCTTTTCTCGGACACAAGCTGGAGATGGGCCGCATCGCGACGAAAGACGACATCTTGGGCAAAATACAGCAAGCCCAGACACCGATGACCAAGAAAGAAGTACAGTCACTCCTGGGTTTAACGGGATACTACAGCGACTTTATTCCCGATTATGGCCACATAGCCGATCCGCTTGTCGAACTCACTGAGAAGGTTGCAAGCAATAAGCTGAATTGGACTGCTGAACGTGAAAACGCATTCGTGATGTTAAAATGGCATATGGCAAAACCGCCCGTTCTGCTAGCTCCGAATTTGTATAAAGAGTGCGTGCTTCGCACTGATGCATCAGACACAGCATTAGGAGCCGTACTTTTGCAAGAAGATAATCGCGTGCTGCATCCGGTATTTTTGCAGATAATAGATTATCGACTAGTGAACGCAACTAGTCCACTGCTGAAACGGAATGCTTGGCCGTGGTGTGGGCGGTAAAGAAATTTCACATTTATCTTTATAGGAGACATTTTAGAATTCAAACGGGTCATCAGCCAGTTGAATACTTAACAAAGGCCAAAAGGAACAATAGTAAAGTAATGAGATTGAGTTTGGCCTTGTAAGAATACTCATTTCAGGCGGAATATATTAAAGGCAGAGATAACGTTGGAGCGGCCTTCATGAGTAGAGCCAACTGAACAGCTCTAGGTATCTATTGGATGTATCTCGTTGGTGTTCTTGTTGTTCTTGCTGTTGTTGTTGTTATGTGATTATGCAAGAGATTGTGTTGTGGACATTAACATGTTTGTTGAGGACACCGTAAGGACAGCTGCAGTGGTGTGCTGATGGTCCGAAAATGCAGTTTGGTGTGCTGTGTTAGTGGTGTGCTTTTGGTGTGTGCTTGACATCTGCGGTGTGTTGTGCGCTGGGTCAAGAATCGCCACAGAAGATAGTCGGTTGACTGGAAGGCTTGAAGATGAAGATGATGTGAGCAGTTTTTCACGGAAAAATTATTTAGAGAGGGGACCCTTTTCACATATAACATCGAGTGTGAAATAAAAGTATGGACGAAAGAGGTTTGAAGAAGACGACGAGGATGGTGATAAGAATGACGTGGACTAACCGAAGAATAAAGAAGATGAAGAAGTATTCGGTCAGGTGGGAAGAGATGATTTGTGGAGAAGCGAAGAAAAAGAGGGTGACGACAAGGATTACGTGGACTAACGCCAAGGTGATAAAAGCGCCAGGGAGAGCGAGACATGGGGAAAGAACAGAGAAGCGGAGGTTCCGGCAGGTCTGGAATGCTTCGGCTGGAAGAGAGCAACGCCGGCTACTGCACCGTTGAGCTTGAGTTCTACGGCTTCGCACCGTGGACTACCTGTAGTTCCGGAGCTCGTTCCGGTGAGTCAGTGGAGGACGCTACCGCCTGCTACGGCCAGGGGTGTCTCCAGCGCTGTTGCCACCCATCCGGGTTGTGCCCCCAACGCCAGCATCACCGGCATCACCTCCACGGGCGCTTGGACCGGGAGCTTGTACGACGCAGCTAACGACGCCAGCCTGAGCACGTAGAACGCCATCTCGACGCCGGCTACGGGACCCATGCAACGCCGCATCCGCACCGAACCAACCGTGAGAACGAACGCCGACCGCTGACAGTAAAACGCTACTACTGGACGCTAGTAGCAGTGTTCCCGGGTCGTGTGTGTTGATAGTCTGTGTTTTGTGTTAGTTTTGTTAGTTTTGTGTGCTAGTGTTTGTGTCACATAGGGTTTATTAAATGTGCGTCTGTGTGGGTACACCTGTTGCCTAGTCCATTCTTTCGGTCCGAATGTTCTCCTGGGAGATTCGTGACACAGTGTCACATAAGTGTCGCCGCTTTAGCGTCGGCAATGCGATTTAAATACCGGAAGGCACAGGGGAGAATGGTCACTCCTGGAACCGCAAAATCCTTTCCTTTTCGTTTTCATGCGCGCCGCTTGCCGGCTCCACCAACCTTCTGGTAAGCGCAACGGCCACGCGGCCGGGCGTTGCAAGTCATATTAAGCGCGATAGTAAGTGGTGAGGAAAACATTCCGGTTGGCGGATCACAGCGACAAACAGCTCAGTATCAGTCGGCAGTGAAAGATAAAGTGTTAGTAAGCATAGCCAAAGATGATTTAGCATTGTACAGGATGAGTGCCATCACATTGCGAAAAAATTGGTCGTGTGCTGCACCATAAAAGGCGAACAGAAAATTTCAGGTTGATTAGAACACTGATGGACCTTCCCAAGCAGCACAGGTAATTGGCCAAATATTGGAATCGTATTAGCAAAGGCCGGTCTTACAAAGGACCAGGATGGAACCTTTCTGTTGCAATATTGGGCCGAGTACCTGTGCTGCTTGGGTTTTCTGGTGCATTTGAGCACACCAATTCTTTCGCGATGATGTGACTGCAGCGAACCTTCACAATGTTTTAATCATTTTTGACTGTGCTTAGTAACGCTTTTTCTTTCACTGCTGACTCATACTGAGGTGTTTGGCGCTGCGATCCGCGAAACGGAATATTTCCCTCACCATGTACGTGTACTTATAAAAGCTGTGTCTTTCGCCTCTACCAAATCACTCTTACGAAGGCCAGACCCTGGTCAGAACGTTAGAATAAACACCGTAGTTTTTCCACCGTGTGTCAACTCTATTTCATTTATGGTCTACCGGATGCATCCGATCATCACCCCTGCTTATGTATATATATATATATATATATATATATATATATATATATATATATATATATATATATATATATATATTAGCAGACAAGTTAAAGGAAATGAGGTTCCCGTTTGACAAATTTATGAAGGGAGCCAACAGTCACCGAGACCAAGGCGCATAGGGGAACGTTAATTTTTTTTTTAAATGTGTTATGCTTATCAGTGGGATAATAATACTTAGATTAATAAATCGCTCAAAGAAAATTACTTATAAAGTGATATTGTGATGCCCGGACAACAAAGATGAAGTAAAGATCGGAGGCGCGGGCAGAAGAGGACATGGAAGTGACATTAAAGGCTAGGCATTTGAGCGGAGGGCCTCGTGTCAGCTTCAGTCCTTTACAAAGGCGCAGTCGACAGGATTCGAACCTGTGCGGGGGCTGCACACTGACGCCAGCCAGGTCGGCCTGAGGCGGTTCTATTCCAGCGTGACTCTCAGGGTGCTCAGCTTGTCGTTGCGTACGCTAGCCGCAAACTGTCCGATGCCGAAAGCCATTACCACTCCAAAGAGTTGGAATGTCTGGCGGTGGTCTGGAGTGTCGACGACAAGTTTCGCCACAGCATCCGCGGACGGAAATTCACCATCGTGACGAATAATTCCGCAATCGCCTGGATGTTCACGAAGTGGCACCTCAAGCACAAGTTCGCTCGGTGGATAATTACTCTTTAAGAATACACATACGATGTGTGGCATTGGACCGGGGCTCATATCCGCATTGCAGGGGCCTTGTCGCGACAATCCAGTGGTGACGGCTGCTCTCCAACTCGGTCCAGCGAAAGTTCGCTCTTATTTTGTCGGCAAGATATAAAAAAAGCCCAAAACGAGGACCGACATTTGGCGGCTATCATGTGTTCCGTTGGGAACACCGGGAGCAACTCCAAATTTGCCCTGCGGGATGCTACGTTGTACCGCCGACACCGGCTCAAAAACCGCAAGGAAGAACATCATCTCCCCGTACTTCCTGCTGCTCTCCGAAGGCAGGTGCTCCACGCCATTCACGACTGCCCCACAGGAGGGCACATTGGCCAGCGAGCCACGTTGCGAAAGGCGCAGGAACGCTTCTGGTAGTCGAAGTTCGGCACCAACATCCGCGCGTATGTTGCCAGCTGCGAAGTCTGCCAGCTGTACAAGCGTCTTCCAGGATGCCAACCTGGGTGTCTCACGCCCATTCCTTTGCCTAAGATTGTATTTAACGCTATAGAGATTGACCACATTGGATCTCTGCTGATATCAGAAGTGGGCAACCGCTATGTATTAGTGGGTGTAGATTATTTGTCCAAATTTGTGGAGGTTGCCGCTGTGTCCTCTCTCGCTGCGCACTACGTCGTTGACTTTTTACAAGAACGGTTCGGATGGCGGCACGGGCTTCCCCGAAAACTAATATCGGACCGGTCCACCACCTTCCGGAGACGCGAAATCCGTGCCTACATGCGCCGGGAGGGGGTGAGCGCCACTTTGCATCGGCGTACCACCCTCAAGAGAATTGTCTCACCAAGCTGACGAATCAGACCTTACAATCGCGAGTCGCTCCGTTCTGCATGAATAAGAAAACAGGCGAGGCAGACTGGGACCAGCACCTCCGAGCGGCAGCCTACGCTGTCGACACTTCTGTGCAAAGTTCTGCAGGAACAACGCCTTACAAAATTGTGTACGGACAACAGCGTCAACTTACCGGAACGTGTGACTTGGAAACAACTATGAACATCGGGACCCCTGTGAAACTACCGGCAGGTTATCGGCGCATGAGGTCGGCAGCACGGAAAAAAGCGTCTCGTGCGCAACAGGCGCAAAAACGCAACTTCGACCGCCGACATTGACCAGCTACTTGCTATAAAGTTTAGAACATCTGGTTGGGTTAGTTGGTGCATTACTTTGAAGAACCACGTTGCGCATTCAAAAGCGACAAACACAGGAAAAGGCGAAGAAGACGGAAAGAGCGCAAACTATCAACTGAGTTTATTCTTGCGAAGGTGCCTTATATATGCGGAATCACAGCTAAAGGACAATCGGAATGAGAGAGGGGGAGGAAGGGGGTAAAGCCAGTCATCTCCTGATCATCAACATATGCGCAGAAAATTCTTCTCCTTCTTGTACAATTTGTCACAAGTGTCGCTTATACATTTATCGCCGTTTCTTTTATGTGGTAGGCCTCCAAAAGCTCACGCGCTGTTTTGTCCTTTGTCCTTACTCTTTCCCAGAATTTTTATCTTCTTAAGTAGAGGCTCGCATCCACTGCAAGCAAAGCAATGAGCGGACAGATTGCGTGAATGAACGCGAAGGGGAACATGCCCGGTCAATTCGAAATAAAGAAGGAGCGAATCTGACCGCGGCCGGACGTTCCTTTCGACCGTTGTTGCCGAAGTTCTGCAAGCTTCTTCTACACTTCAGAAGATGACGTCCAGCTACCATCCCCAGACCAGTGGTCTTACAGAGCGGTTCCATCGCACCCTCTCAGATATGATTGCTATGTATGTCGAACCAGAACACCGGAATTGGGACGCAGTCATTCCTTTCGTCACTTTTGCCTACAATTCCGCGTTGCAACGAACCACTGGTTACTCCCCGTTTTTCCTCGTGTACGGCCGTTCTCCCACTACCCTTCTCGACGCCTCTTTCTCCTCGACGCCTGCGAGCTCCTCACCGTCTCTCCACGAACAATTTCTCTCCCGCGTGTCCCGATGCCGCCACCTTGCTCGCCTGAACACTCACGCCTGCCAGGAGGATCGCAAGAGTCACTACGACATGACGCACCGCGTTGTGTCGTTCAACCCTGGAGACGAAGTCTTGCTTTCTACCCCTCTGCGGACGCCTGGTCTTTGTGACAAGTTTCAGCCTCGTTTCATTGGTCTCTACTTGGTGCTCAACCAAACTTCACCAGTGAACTACCGCGTCACCCCTGTTGATCCTCCCCCGAACCCCCGGACCCCCGGACCGCCGTTACCACGGGACTGAAATTGTCCACGTTTCCCGCCTGAAGTCTTTCATTCGGCGTTTTGCATCGGACTAATCGCGGCCAGGCTGGCCGCTTCTGACCGCGCGGGTAGTTAGTGTGAGCACTTTATGCGCTTTCGTCGTCGTCGCCTCTCTGGCTGCGACTTCATCCTCTTCATGCACTGTACATTGCCATAGTCATCGCTTGGTGTTGTTCGCTGGGAGCACGTCTTTGCCAGCGGGCTGGAATAAACGTCTCCCTTGAAGTCTTCCCTTACAACACACACACACACACACACACACACACACACACACACACACACACACACACACACACACACACACACACACACACACACACACACACACACACACACACACACACACACACACACACACACACACACACACACACATATATATATATATATATATATATATATATATATATATATACACGTTTTATAAGTTTGTGAGCTGCAGAAGAGGAAGAAAGGAGTGTAACAAGCAAATAGCAACAACAGTTCAAAAACTGAACAAAAAAAGAAAAAAATAAAGATGGGGGTGCGGGGAGGAAACAGGGACAATATTCGGGAAGGAAGCAAAAATAGAAAGAAAATAAAAAAGGGGGCGGGAAACAAGTATAGTAAGGAAGGATGGGGTACAAAAGGAGATGGCGAAACGAGAGAAAGGGAGAGGAAGACGGTGCGGGGGACATGGGCAGCGCGGCAACCACAGGCGTACGAAAGCAAAACCTGCAAACAAAACACACAAACAAAATGCACGAACACAAAGAAGGGCGCCGCTGCAGATGCGTGGCCAAGGAGGCGCCGCTGCGCAAATGACACTGGCAGCGACGAACAGGCCAAACCAGGCGCCTTTTGGGGGGTCTCAATAATTTCCGGTGAGCAGAGGGCTAGAACGTTAAGGAAGGAGTGAGCTACGTTAACGAGCACATATGTAAGAACTTACTTAGGGGGTCTGGGTATCAGTGAACGGTGCACCCCTCTCTCTGGGCTGGTCGTTGAACCGACTTCGTCGGGAATACTTGTTTGTAGGGGAGGAGGGCTGGGCTAGCTGTGTGCAAAGATTTCAAATGGTCAGAAAATGTAAGGAAAGAACGTCAAAGCTTATCAATACTGCACGAGGCAGGATAGTGTAACTAGGGAGGGGTATGATTGCAGGGGATATACACTAGGAGTTATAAAGGGTATATCTGAGTTAGCCAATTAACGAGAAGTGTAGTATTATTTCGTTTGGAAGGTTGTGAATAGAAGAAAGGGTACCAGGCTTTTCGTTAACACCTTCTTGAATAGTATTAAACTTGTGGATAAAATAGGTTTCATGTTGTTCACGTTCTCGCCTGTTTTTGAAGCCCCCTTGAATAATTGTTACTTTTAGTTGGTCAAATGGGTGTCCTTCTGCGTTTACATGCTTGGAAAGGGGAAGATTTGGGTGAGACTTGGTGTGTGCGCGGTGATTGTTAAATCGAATGCAGAATGCAGTGTTTGTCCTATCTATTGCTGGTTACACACAGTGCATTAAAGAAGGTAAATAATGTTTGATGTGTCGCAGTCAAAGTTACCGTTGATTGAATGCTGGAAAACTGACCTCGTACTACTTGCGGAACACATAGTCTGCATGTGCTTGCAAACTTTGCAGAGACCTTTACCACAGGGCTGGCATCCATATTTTTGAGTTTTGTGTTCCTTGGAGTGGACTAGATGGTTCTGAATGTTTTTGGCACGCCTGTAAATCACGCGGGGTGCGCATGTAAATATTTTCGATAGTTGTTGCATTTGCTGGAGAATATTAAAGTGCTTATTAAGAATTCTGTTTATGTTTGGTGCGTTACTGTTAAATGTGAGAATAAGGTTTGTAGTGTGATCATTTCGGTTATCTATTCGGTGCCACTGGAGTATATGACTACGGTTCAGATTTGAAGCTCTGCTTATGGCGTCATCAATAAGAGAACGTGGATAGCGCTGTGTTAAGAGCATGTTGCGCATGTGTTCGGAGTTTTCATCAAAGTCTAGGTTGTTAGAGAAGATTCTTCGAAAACGGTGGGCCTGCGAATAAGGGATGCTGGTTTGCATTGACAGGGATGGGCGCTTTGAAAATGTAGATATTTTTGTGAGTCGGTTGGTTTTTTATAAACGGTTGTACGAACTGACCCCTTGTCCACCAGAATGTCAACATCAAGAAAATTGATTTGACTGGCTGAGTAGGTGTGCGTAAACTTTATCTTTGGGTGTACGGAGTTGAAACTGTCAATGAAATGGATAAGTTGTTGTTCTGTGTTTGTCCATATTATAAAAATATCATCCAAACAGCGCTTGAATACGGCTGAATTGGACAACAAGAAAGAAATTTTGACTCTATAGGATGCATGAAGATGTTGGCATAATTGGGGCCATTCTTGTTCCGGAAATTAGTGAGACCCCCCAAAAGGCACCTGGTTTGGCCTGTTCGTCGCTGCCAGTGTCATTTGGGCAGCGGCGCCTCCTTGGCCACGCATCTGCAGCTGCTCCCTTCTTTGTGTTGGTGCATTTTGTTTGTGTTTTGTTTGCAGGTTTTGCTTTCGTACGCCTGTGGTTGCCGCGCTGCCCATGTCCCCCGCACCGTCTTCCTCTCCCTTTCTCTCGTTTCGCCATCTACTTTTGTACCCCATCCTTCCTTACTGTACTTATTTTCCCCCTTTTTTCTTTCCTATTTTTTGCTTCCTCCCCCAATATTGTCCCTGTCTGCTCCCCGCACCCCATCTTTATTTTTATTCTTTATTTTTGTTCAATTTTTTGAACTGTTGTTGCTATTTGCTTGTTGCATTCCTTTCTCCCTCCTCTGCAGCTCACAAACTTAAAACGTCCATCTGACGTGAGACCACTACAGTCCTGAAGAAGACCGCGCGGCGGTCGAAACGTTGATCAATAATTGTGTCTGTACAAGTGCCCACTTCTCTTATATATATATGATATTAGCAGACAAGGGAAATGAATTGAGGGGCTCGTTTGAGAAACATATGAAGGAAGCGAACAGTCACCGAAACCTAGGGGCATAGGGGGAAGTTTCTATTTTTTTTAATTTGTAGTGCTAATTAATTTGTTTTCAAAGAAAATTTCTAAGAAAGCAGCAGAAGAAACAACCATCCCGCTGGCGTCATGGTTGTTTTTTCTGCTGCTTTATTAAAAAATTTCTCTAAAAACAAATTGATTAGCACTACAAATTACAAAAAAAATAGAAACATTCCCTTATGAACCTTAGTTTCGGTGACTGTTCGCTTCATATATATATATATATATATATATATATATATATATATATATATATATATATATATATATATATATATATATATATATATATATATATATACTGGCAGGACTCGGTAGAACCCGGAGGAGAGCTGAAGGTAAAACGGTTAACTGGTTAACCAGAAAAAGTCCCTGCGCACTTCAGCTACTTCTTCTTGCCTCGCGCTCGTAGACCAAGTCTTCATGTTTGGCGTCTTCTTGCATGCGGCATTTGCCCCCCTCCTCAGGAAGCATCGTCTCGGTGGTAACAAAAGGAAGTAGGAGGTCAAGATCGGTCCGAGTACTACGGCTTCATACGTACAACATGGACGACGTCGACTTGTTGCTGGCGTCGCTTGGATGTCGATAACCCGGCCGGCACCACCTCCTACGTGACGTCGGTTAAACGTCGCAGCACAACATAGGGCCCGAAGTACCGTGTAATAATTTTTCGGAGAGTCCACGACGGCGAATAGGCGTCCAGACCCACACTTTTTCGCCAGGTTGATACATGACGTGTCTGTGGCGAAGATTGTAGCATCGTGCGTCAGCCTCCTGCTGAGTTCTGATGCGCACACGCTCTAGTTGGCGAGCTTCCTCTGCGCGCTGTGCGAATTCCTCGGCGTCCTGATCGACATCGTCGCCGTCGGCATTCGGGAGCAGCATGGCATCCAGCATAGTTGTCACTGGTCGGCCATGAAGAAGGCTGAAAGGCGTCATGCGAGTGGTGTCTTGTTGTGCCGTATTGTAGGCGAACGTGACGTAGGGAAGAATTTCGTCCCAAATCTTGTGGTCTATGTCCACGTACATACAGAGCATGTCGGCGATTGTCTTATTGAGGCGTTCCGTGAATCCATTGGTTTGGGGGGTGATAGGTCGTCGCTTTACGATGACTGGTACCGCTGAGGCGGAGAACAGTTTCCAAAACCTCGGCCGTAAAGGCAGTTCCTCGGTCAGTTATAATGAGTGCCTGAGCGCCATGCCTGAGGACAATGTTCTCAACGAAGAACCGAGCTGCTTCGGCGGCGGTACCCCTGGGCAGAGCCTTTGTCTCCGCGTAGCGAGGTAGATAATCGGTGGCGACAATTATTCATTTATTCCCGGCAGTACACGTCGGAAATGGTCCCAGGAGATCCATGCCAATTTGCTTGAAAGGTGTCTTTGGCACTTGAAGAGGGTGGAGTAGACCGGCTGGTTTTTCAGGGGGTGATTTACGACGTTGGCAGTCTACGCACGTCCGTACATAGTGCTTCACTGTCGCCGGTAGTTTCGGCCAGTAGTATCCGCTCTGTACTCTAGGCAACGTGCGCGTGTAGCCTAGGTGGCCGGCGGTTGGCTCGTCGTGACACGCTTGCAAGACTTCCGTGCGAAGAGCTGTTGGGAAGACGAGTAGATGACTGTTCCCCCCAGGGCGGAAGTTCTTCTTGTAAATTACGTCGTTGCGAGGAAAGAATGACGAGAGGCTGCGGGCGAAAATCTTGGGCACATCCGTAGTTCGCTTCTCCAAGAAACCAACAAGAGGGAGCAATTCCTGCTCCTCTCTCTGCATTTGGGCAAGAGTTGCGTCATCTATGACTCTTAAAAAAGCAGTGTCTTCATCGGTCATTGCGGAGGGTCCGACTGGTGCTCGCGAAAGGCAGTCAGCATCCGCATGCTTCTTTCCGGATTTGTAATAACCGTCATATCGAACTCTTGTAACCGAAGGCTCCAACGCGCGAGTCTCCCTGAAGCATCCTTTAAGTTCGTCAGCCAACAGAGAGAGTGATGGTCGCTAACGACTTGAAAGGGGGCGAGCGTACAAGTAAGGGCGGAATATCATAACCGCCCATACAACTGCAAGGCATTCCTTTTCTGTTGCCGAGTAGTTCGCTTCAGCTTTAGACAGAGTCCTGCTGGCATAAGCAATCACTTTTTCCACACCATCCTGTCGCTGCACCAATACAACACCTAAACCCACATTGCTTGCTTCGGTATGGAGCAGGGTAGGGGCGTCGTCATCAAATTGCGCCAGGACAGGTGGCGTCTGTAGGCGTCTCCGGAGTTCATTAAAAGCTTGGTGCTCTTCTTCACCCCATTGAAAGACAGCTTTGTCGCGTGTCAGTGAAGTTAATGGCCAGGAAACTCGTGAGAAGGCAGCAATAAATCGACGGTAATAGGCGCAAAGCCCCAGAAAGCGCCTAAGCGTCTTTTTGTCCGTAGGTGTTGGGAACTTGGCGACTGCGGAGAGCTTTCGGGGTCAGGCCGGACACCTTCTTGGCTAACAACGTGCCCTAAGAATTGCAGCTCCTCGTAACGAAAGTGGCACTTCTCGGGTTTTAGTGTGAGGCCCGCAGATCGTACGGCCTGAAAAACAGCTACCAAACGGCGTAGATGCTCCTCGAAGGTTGCCGAAAACACGATCACGTCGTCAAGATACACCAGGCATGTTTGCCACTTGAGTCCTGAGAGCACAGTGTCCATCAGCCTCTGAAATGTTGCTGGTGCCGAGCATAAACCAAACGGAATAACCTTATTCTCATACAATCCGTCAGGAGTGATGAATGCTGTCTTCTCCCGATCCCTCTCAGCTACTTCAATTTGCCAGTATCCACTTTTCAAATCCATTGAAGAGAAGTAAACTGCATTTCGTAGCCGATCACGGGAATCATCGATGCGAGGGAGGGGGTACACGTCTTTTTTGATCACTTGATTGAGCTTGCGGTAGTCAATGCAAAATCGTAAGCTGCCGTCCTTTTTTTAACAAGTACCACGGGGAAGCCCTAGGACTCTATGACGGCTGGATAACGTCGTCTCGAAGCATTTCGGCCACCTGACGCTGAATAGTCTCACGCTATTTCGGAGCCACACGGTAAGGATTTTGTCGAATCGGGCGAATCGCGTCATCGTGATAATGCGATGTTTGGTCAAAGGTGTTTGGCCGACCCGCGATTCTGAAGCAAAACAGTCTCGAAAGTGATCTATGAGATCCAAAAGACGTTCCCGTTCTGAAGACGACTGATTTGGGGTCACGTCGACTATGGGTGCGGGCGCGTTGCTCACTGATCCTTCCAGTTGCAGCACGAAATATTCTTGGTCACTTGGGACGCTATCGAAGAAGGCCAGAGTTGTGCCTTTCCGAATTTGCCGACGCTCGTCGCTGAAGTTTGTCAGCAGCACTTCGGCGTGCCCATTCGCCAAATTGACTAGTCCTCGAGCTATAGAAACACCTCGGCTGAGTATCAGGGTGACGGCCCGTTTGGAGACGCCATCGCCGGTATACGCCACGTCGCACTTCACTTCAACAAGAGAGCACGATCGCGGAGGTAATGTCACCCCCTCATTGGCAACTCGTAAGGGCATCAGTGGTACTTGCGCATAACCAAGGTCTTCATGATTTTTGGTGAAGGCAACGACGTTGTCCCGAAAGCTGATCACAGCCCCATGAAGGCGCAGAATGTCCTTGCCCAAGATGACGTCTTTGCAACAGTCTGAGAGGATAACAAAGCTGCCAATGAACACTGAGTTTCCAATTCCTATGCGGGTAGTGCACTTCCCAGTCGGTGCCAGTAGCTGACCCCCAGCACTTCTTATTACTGGCCCAATCCATTCGGTTTTTACTTTGCGCAGTTTGTCAGCCAGTTTTTGACTAATGATTGAAAAATCCGCCCCGGTATCCACCAGTGAGTGTACCTCCAGCCCATCAATGCAAACGGCGAGGACAGCGCTAACAACGTCGTCTGGGTTGCTCGTCTCTCTCGGCATTTGCGGCGGAAGTGCGGTAAGGTCGGCGCTGTTATTTTTGTCGTCGGGGCTGCGTATCTGGTTCGGCATGTTCAGCGCTAATGTAGGCGGCATTTTCGGTGGTAGTGCGGCAGTGTCAAGGTGAACAGAGGCGTCAGTCGTGGGTTGCGGTCGGCAGTTGCGGCGATAGTGAGGGCTTTGAAACTTTTCGACTGGTTGCAACCTCCCCTCGCGAAGTTGCGGCGGTTAGCTTCCCCTGCGAGGGTTTTGGGTCCGCCGTCCGCTAACGTCAGCATCGCTACGACGCGTCGGTGAAGAATAACGCCGTGGAGATGGGGAGCGGCGGCGGAAGCCCGGTGAGTCGGCTTCCCTGCTGAGCGGCGGGTCCTCGAGTTGGGCACGGCCAGCGTCGAAATGGCGTCGAGCACAAAGGCGGAAAGGCCTGCCCCTCTGGGCGGTAGCGGCATTACCGATACACATGGCCAGGTATTCCGCAGAAGAAGCAGAATGGTCGGCTGTCATAAGAGCTCCACAGGTCAGTTCGGCGCGGCTGAGAGTGGCCAGGACGTGCCCACTGAGGCTCCTGGAAGAACCGCGTCTGCTGACGGCTCGCTGAGCTCGGTGGGGCGTGGTCTAGCGGCGGACGACGAAGGACTTCCGCATAGCTCGCGGGTTGCGGCTGCGGCTCATAGTAAGGCGCCGTGTTGACGGCCGTGTTGCTGTTGGGTTGGGGCACGTGGTATGGGTCGCAAACGGCTGCCGCGCTGTCAACTGGATGAAACTCGTGGTATGGGGCTGACGGTGACAGAGCATGCCGGAGCTCTTTCCTAACGGCTGCTGGGACGGCCTCTGGTGACTGAACGCTCGTAGCAGTAATTCGCTGCAGCTCCTCAAGGACAATTTCTCGAATGAGGTCTCGAAGAGTGTTCCCATCGGTTGCAGTGAGTGCCGCCGCAGTCGGTGGAACACCGGTGAAGGGTCGGTCGTACTGGCGGCACCGTTCTTGGAGGGCTCGCTCTATAGCTGTAGCATCCTTGACGAACTCACTGACGGTTCGAGGTAGGTTGGCCGGTGAAAGCTGATCCTGTTCTGCTGCCTGTTCTGCTGCTGTTCCTGTTCTGCTGCCTGTTCTGCTGTCGCCATTGAAGCTTTCAGCAAGAAGGAGCCTCGAGTTGGTTGACGTGGCTCAGCTACACAGGCTGTGGGGCGGTGGCTAAGTACCTGGCAGTGTTGCTCTAGCTTGCTAAATTTCTCCTTTTTGTCTGTGCCTGTTTGCTCCTGTTCCGGGGTTATTGGGTGCGGGATGAGAGCTTAATGTCTACTTCTGCTCCTGGCCAGCGGTTTTCCCCTTGGTCGGCATCTCTTCCTAAAGACCAGCTCCCAAATGATCTCTTTTTCCGCAGTGGTGTTTCAAGGATTCCGGTCGCTTTAGTGCCTTCCGATGGCGGCGCTATCCGGCTGAACAACCCGGAGGCCGTGCAGGCGGCTCTTAGGTCCACATCGCAGCATTTCATGCACATTACCGACGTCCGGCAGTTCGGCAGGGGTGGTATTTTGTGCAGGTCACCGGATAAAGCCTGTATTGAAGACCTGCTGAAGTGTACGTCATTGGCCAACCACCCAGTGAGCGCATTCATTCCGCCTCATCTAGCATGTTCCAAGGGCTTGGTCCGAGCGGTCGACTCTCGATTGAGCCCTGCGGAAACGCTTGGGAACCTCTCGCCTGCGGGAGTGATTGCTGTCCATCGATGCAGCAGGATGGTTGACGGAGAAAAAATTCCTACGGAGTCCGTCAGTCATTGCCACATTTGCAGGAATATTTTGCCCGTCTGAGATTAAGGTGGGGCCATTGGTTTTTCGAGTAGATGCCTTTAACTCTCGGCCCCTTCAGTGTCAAAACTGCTGGCGATTTGGCCACAGCGGCAAAGCCTGCAAATCGGCCTTACGCTGCTGTGCCTGTGGGGAACGTCATTGCAGAGAGGAATGTCCTGAACAGCAAGAGAAATGTTGTTTGTGTAGCGGTGCTCACCCTGCTGATTCGCCTGACTGTCCTGCACGAGCACAAGAAGTTCAGGTGCTCGAGCTTATAGACAAGCCCAGATGCACGCGGAGAGAGGCTTTTGCCGCAGTCAAGGAGAGAGCCTCAGCCTACTCTAGTGTGGCCGCAAATGTCCACCCATAATGGATTCTAGTTGGTCCCAGGCTATTACAGCGGCAGTTGAGAAAGCTGTGGCAAATGCAATGGATCGCATTATGGAAACCGTGGCCACGTGCATTTCGCAGGTCATAGCTGCTCAGATGACCAATCTTCTGCAGGCGTCCACCGCTCCGCTTCTTTGGCTTCGGAAGCTACCCCTCCTTCTGTAGTAATCGATTCCGCTCCACAGGGCCAAAAACAATGTGAGCAACAAAAGACCTCTGAGGCCTCTCCTTCGCTTAGCGTTATGGACGCATCCTCTATGGATTGTATGGATATGGAGTCTGATCTCCGCCCCCAGAAACGAAGTGGGTCTCCTCTGAATATTGCAGGTCCATCTTGCCCCCAGTCAAAGACAAAGAAAAGTAACGCAAGTCAAAACGCTAAGACCAGGATTCTAGAAAAGGCAGTCGCGGCTGCGGCACTTCCGCCAAGATAGGGTTCTTAACTGTACTCCAGTGGAATTGTCGATCTATATTCTCAGCTCTAACAGATTTAAATTGCCTATGCAATCAGCTTCTACCAGATTTAGTTGCTTTACAGGAAACATGGCTAACTTCAAATTTCAATTATCATCTCAAGGATTACCATCCGTTCCAGCTTGACCGGTCATCACGAGGGGGAGGGTTGTTAGTGCTCATATCTACACAGTTTTGACACAGGGCATGCATTTCTTTTCAATATTCGCACAATGAATGTGAAATCCTTGCGGTTGACCTCAGTGTCCCAGGTCAACAGCCCTTTACGGTAGCTAATGCATATTTCCCGTCTGGTATGCGTGACACTCGGCCCCTTGACTCACTCATGTCTAGTAGCCGATCTCAGGTTCTATTACTTGGCTACTTCAATTCGCACCATGTGACTTGGGGGTTTAAAACAGACAGCTTTGGTTCTAGACTATTTGATTGGGCTTCTGGCAACAACTTGTTCTGCAACAATTCCGGATTGCCTACGTTTGTTCGCAGTCAATGCCTCTCTGCCTTGGATTTAACTTTTTCCTCCCCAGGAGTCTCTGTTATGTCTTGGGCGCCTGTTGACTGGGCAACAAACAGTGATCATCTACCGATTAGTTTCAGGTTTGCGTGTAAATTAACTCTTCCTGAGCGACATCAGCGCACGTTAATAAATTACAATTGGTTTAAAGACACGCTAAAATCAGCCCTCCAAATCACTCCAGACACTCACGCTCAGAGAAGTGCCGAAAGCAAGGCTGCACATCTATGCTCAGTACTGGACCATGCAAGGCAAAAGTCTGAATTTTTGCTTAAGAGAACAAAGGGTGCAATCGCGAACAATTGGTGGAATGCTGAGTGCACGCGTGCATATAGACGACGGAAAGCAGCTTGGAAGAAACTTCTCATCAATCAATTCCCAAGAAATTGGCTGGATTATAAGTATGTTGCAGCAACATTTAAGCGCACTGTCGCCCTTGCAAAGGAGGAGTATAATACAAATCATTATGATTTCCTTTCCCAATCAGGAAATAAACGAGCTGTGTTTAATTTCATGAGGCGCAACAAGGTGATTCCTCCGACTGCCAACATTGAATCCCTTGTTCAGTCCCCTGCTGACTTCGCAAAGGCCTTAGAGGATATTGCGTGTGGCCTAGAGCTTCGCTTTACATCTGCTTTACCTTCTCGTACTATATTCACACGCACCTCAAGTGATTTCATTGAGGTCTCTATGCCTGAGCTGTCGCAAATTGTTCTGCGCTTATCCCCAGCGCCTCCTGGCCCCGATAAGGTCACTTCATCTATGATCAAAATTTTGTTCAATGAATCTCCTGCAGACCTGTTGGCTCTAGTTAACCATTCTATTAAAGGTCCTTGGGTACCGCATGAGTGGCGTCTTGCTGAAATAGTTCCACTGCTTAAAAAGCAAGAAGAGGGCTTAACTTTAGACAACATACGCCCTATTTCGTTAACATCGAACCTAGTGAAATTGGTGGAAAGGTCCTTCTCAGCCGTGCCATGACATTCGTTACGGAAAATACTCTCTTGAATCCATGTCAAATTGGTTTCAGGCGGGGTTGTTCAATTTGGTGGGCTCATACTGACATTGAGAGTCGTATTAAATTAGCTCGCAATAGAAAAAAGTTTGCTGCGCTTGTCACTTTGGATGTCAGTAAAGCATACGACAGCGTGGAGCACTCGACTCTATTACTAAGATTACAGGAACTCAACTTCCCCAGCTATTTTGTAGCCTGGATTTCTGTTTTTTTTGGAAAATTTTACTGCTGCCAAAATGGTGTTTCCTCAAGGAGATTTCCACAGACATGAGGTGTTCCTCAAGGATCAGTTCTCTCACCTGTTCTTTTTAACATTTTTCTAAGCTCAATTCCATGCATTCAAAATGTCAAAACTTATGTGTACGCCGACGATATTGCATTTTTTGCATCAGCAGGTGACATTCACACTCTTTATCAAACCCTGCAAAATTACCTCAGTGTTCTTGACAACTGGCTAGGAAGAATTCATCTGTCCCTTAATGTGAAGAAAAGCGCATTGTTAGTATTTCCAGTTTCAGTTCCTGTAAATATCTGCCTTGTCTATAGAAACAACATAATACCTCAAGTTGAGACGGTGAAGTATCTCGGTGTAATATACGACTCTACTCTCTCCTGGCGGCCACACATTGAGCAAGTTTCTGCAAAAGGAGTTCGGGCCATTGGCATCCTGCGCAGGCTTTGTAGTGCTAGGTCAGGCATGAGAAGGCATACGCTTCTGATGATCTATAAAATGTACGTCCGCCCAATTTTGGAGTTCGGGTGTGTTTTATTCTCAGGGGTTCCTGCCTATAAACTTCGCCCTGTTGTGCTTTTGGAGCGTGAGGCGTTGCGCCTTTGTCTGGGGCTTCCAAAATATGTCGCCAATGCTGTTCTGCACCTTGAGGCGCGAATGCCTTCGTTATCAGCTAGGTTTCGCCTTTTAACAGTTCATACATTTTTAAAATTGTGCGACTCACCTCTTCACGCTTCCAGTATAATATTTCTTAGTCAACCTTCCGCCTTTTTCAGTGCTGCCTGTCTCGATTTCATACCCCACAGATATGTTACGTGAAGTCCCTCCTTGATCGCATAAATATTCATTTCACAGATGTCCGCCAAATATATAACAACTCCTCATCTGTCCAGATTGAATTCGATGAAATTTTCCCGTCGAATGCAAAGCTGCAGCCCTTCCCGCTTCTTCAGGGTCTATTGCAGGACCACCTAAGGTCCTTTCCCTCTCATGTTCTTATTGCTACCGATGCCTCGCAGGATCGCGAAAAGGCAGGTGTGGGAATTTTTTCGCCTTCGCTGGATTGGTCTTTTTCTCTCCGTCTTCCTGACTTCACTCCAAGTTTTCTGGCTGAATTATTAGCAGTAAACTTAGCCTTACGAAAATTAGAATCTACCGTTTCCCAGGTCGTGGTTATGACAGACTCTCTGTTCATTTACTCTTCCTTATCGTTACCCACTGACTCTCGGCCATTACGCCTCTTTAACTTCCTGATTCCGCTCCATCTAAATTCGGTAAGGTTGGTTTGGGTACCCGGTCACATGGGCTTTCACTTAAATGAGGTTGCAGATTCCTTAGCAAGAGCCTCTCTCTGCGGCCCAATTGTTGCTGTCCTCCTAACGAGTGCATATACAGCTGCGGTGAGGTTTCGCAGCTACACAATATTTCAGGAATTTGCTGCCTCGGCTCTTACATCATCTCCCGAATAGCAGCATCTTCTGCATCCTTGGAGTAGCAAAGACTGGCGCTCGCGCAGACTAGAGGTCTCTTTCGCGCGTTTGCGTCGTCGGGTTCCCCTTCTAAATTTCTACCTTCACCGATCTGGCCTGGCGGCTCCCCCATTTAGCCCTTTTTGTGCTGAACCTGAGACAATAGATCACTTCCTGCCGTTCTGCCGCCGCTTCTCTCATTTGAGGAAGCGTCTTTTGCAAATTCCATTTCCGCGGTTGATTTCCATTGGCGCTTCTTTGCTTGGACGAAGCGACAGGAGTGTGCGCTCTGCTGTGCAAAATTTTCTTCAAGAAACGCAGCGACTCCCATTCTAATTTCTTTTTCCCGCCCTCAGTCAGTACGCCATTTCAACATTACAGGCATTGTGTACTATTATGCACATTAAGCAATTGTCCCGTCTTTGATCTCCAAATTAACTGGACCCCTTTCCTTCCCTCTTCCAATCTATCAGACTACATACTATGACCACTCCTTTTCCCGTCAAAACTTTCCTGTATCCAGTAATTAACCGCCTGTGTCTTGGCCACTCCCCCGTAGTGGGTATGTGCCAGCAACGTCTGAGGCCTTCCTTCCTTCCTTCCTTCCTACCGGCAAACACCTGCTCCTTGACGCATATATATATATATATATATATGCCCTAACGGGCCCCTCATTTTACTTTTCCTTGTCTGCTATATATATATATATATATATATATATATATATATATATATATATATATATATATATATATATATATATATATATATATAGCAGACAAGGAAAAGTAAAATGAGGGGCCCGTTAGACAAACTTACGAAGGGAGCCAACAGTCACCGAAACCAAGGTGCATAGGGGAACGTTATTTTTTATTGTTATTTTTAATGTGTTATGCTTATCAGTTGGATAATATTACTTAGATTATAAATCGCTTAAAGAAAATTACTTATATAAAGCAGCAGAAAAAACAACCATGCCGCCGGTGGGATCAGAACCCACGACCTCCGTATATCGTGTCCGGTGCTCTTACCAACTGAGCTACGGCGACGGCTGTCCAATCTGCTGCTCTCGTGGGTATTTATGTTTATTTGGTGTACGCGAACCTTGAGAGTGTTTACCAGCGCCACTCTCGACCATAGCGGCGGACGTAGCACGTCCTGTAATACCGCAAGTGTGACTTGGAACGTCATCTAACGGCGAGGGCGGAAACTGCGGGAGAGCCCTCTTAAGCAACCTGTGGCATCAAGACTGCCAGAACCGAGACCCTCGTTAAGCTATTAGCAGACAAGGTAAAGTAAAATGAGGGGCCCGTTAGACAAACTTATGAAGGGAACCAAAAGTCACCGAAACCAAAGTGCATAGGGGAACGGTATTTTTTTATTATTTTTTAATGTGTTATGCTTATCAGTGGGATAATATTACTGAGATTAATAAACCGCTTAAAGAAAATTACGTATATAAAGCAGGAGAAAAAAATTGGAGGCTTTTCAAGGTTAAGCCCAGTGGATGCGAAGCATGTTAAGCAGCTGCACGCCCGGCGCAAAGACGCTGGCGCGGTTGCGGGCACAGAGACTGACGCGACGGCTGGAGCGCGCCGCTTCATCCCTGGCGTGACGTCACATATCACGTGATGCAGCGATGGTGGCGCCGCCGCCGCGTCGCGCGCGACGGCGCGAACCGAAGCGTGGAGGCCTCCGCCGGGCGACGTCCGACGGCGCGATATGAGGCCCCATCTGCAGCCGGTGTGACGTCATCACGTGACGTCACATCATGTGATCTCACTTCAGGGTCAATGGTGGCCACCGCCGGGAGGCGACCGACGGCGCGATATGAGGCCCCATCTGCAGCCGGTGTGACGTCATCACGTGACGTCATGTCACGTGACCTACTTGAAGGTCACTTGAAGGTCAATGGTGGCCACCGCCGGGAGGCTACCAACGGCGCAATATGAGGCCCCATCTGCAGCCTGTGTGACGTCATCACGTGACGTCATGTCACGTGACCCCATTTCAGGGTCAATGGTGGCCATTGCCGGGCGTCGCGCGAAGGCCCGAAACCTACGTTAATATGCTTCGCATAAAACAACCATGCCGCCGGTGGGATCGGAACCCACGACCTCCGTATATCGCGTCCGGTGCTCTTACCAACTGAGCTACGGCGACGCTTGTCCAATCTGCTGCTCTCGTGGGTATTTATGTTTACTGGGTGTAAGCGAGCCTTGAGAGTGTTCACCAGCGCCACCCTCGACCATAGCGGCGGACGTAGCACGTCCTGTATTACCGCGAGCGTGACGTGGAACGTCATCTAACGGAGAGGGCGGAAACTGTGCGAGAGCCCTCTTAAGCAACCTGTGGCATCAAGACCATATATAAGTTTTATTGATTGAAGGCTCGTTTTGACGAACATATAAAGGACACAGAAAGCATTCACCGAAAGCAAGGTGCATAAGGGAATGTTTCTGTTTTTCTTAAATTTGTGGTGCGTGTCCAATGGGAGAATAATACTGCGATTAATGTCTCTTCGAGAAAATTTCTTATAAAGCAGCAGAAAAAATAACCATGGCGACGGTGGGATCCGAGCCCACGACCTCGGAATTTCGCGTCCGCTGCTCTTCCAGCTGCTGCTTTATCATTAACTTTCTTTAGGAGACAGATTGCTCGATGTATTTTTCGCCGATTGATCCGCATCACAAATAAAAAAAGAAACATTCCCCCATGCACCTTGGGACACACACACACGCGCGCGCGCGCGCACACACACACACACACGCACGCACGCACACACACACACACACACACACACACACACACACACACACACACACACACACACACACACACACACACACACACACACACACACACACACACACACACACACACACACACACACACACACACACACACACACACACACACACACACACACACACACACACACACACACACACACACACACACACACACACACACACACACACACACACACACACACACACACACACACACACACACACACACACACACACACACACACAGGTTCTAGAGCCGTTTATTGACACGTTGAAAGTGCCGGCGACGAAGACCATAGCGCAAGTAGTCTAATACCAACCGAGGCGAGAGACCTCTACACAAGCGGCAGTTCTACAGCACGGGCATCTGACAGGCGGCATAAGCGCTTCGTCATCATTGGCGTCGGTGCAGGATCATCTTCATTCCAATATATATATATATATATATATATAATATAAAATCACCAAAAATTGAAGAAACATAACAGGATTTAATTCACGACGTTTCGGCTGGAGGACCAGCCTTTTTCGAAGCCTTTTTCGAACCAGCCTTCTCGAAAAAGGCTGGTCCTCCAGCCGAAACGTCGTGAATTAAATCCTGTTATGTGTCTTCAATTTTTGGTGATTTTATATTATATTGACCAAATCAGCTGCCAGAAATCACTTTTGGTATATATATATATATATATATATATATATATATATATATATATATATATATATATATATATATATATATATATATATATATATATATATATATATATATATATATATATATTGCAATGAAGAAGACGACCGTGCGCCACCACCAGCGACGATGAAGAGGTTTGGGCGGCCTCGGCGACAGGCTGCCGCGCGTGTTGGTGAGTTCGAGCTTGCTCCTGAAGTCTGTTCTGGTGCCGCCTCTGCTGGGTGAGTTTGTGCCACGGGTACGCCGCCAGCCCTTTCAGCGTTACAATAAACTGCTCTTCAATATATATATATGGAATATTCAAGCTACTTACGCAACTTGTCCGAGCAAGTTAAACTTCTCAGCAGGGTGTAATGAATCCTGCTGGAGGGAAAAAATTGAGAAGTAAGAATTTTTATAATTTCTATTTAATGGTTGTTGCAATGTCGCTCGTACAGGAAATGCGAGAAAGAAAAGCGTGGTAGGAGTTTAACATATTTCAACCGAGCGTTTGTGCGAAAGCATGCGTTTAGCGTGGTTGGCTCATGGTTCTGTTTTGCTGGGTCCTCGCACGTGTGGCCACGATAGTATTTCAATAGTAGTGTACGTTGATGAAGACCACGATGCACATTGCCCAGCGCGTAAATGTGTTGCAGTTTAACACAAGGCGTGATCGGCTGCAGTGACAGCTCAGTGCTGCCGTGCAGTGGCCAGCGAAGATGATCTGTTCGCGCTGGAGCGGGTTCGAATCACGGTCGCGGCAATATTTTATTGAGTGTTTCTCCAAGATCACCCTCAAGGTCAAGCTTCACACAAATTCAGTGACCCAGTTTGACCTCTTGAAGTAGTTCCTTCGCGCAAAAATATTTGATGGGCCTAAGGGCTCCTTTTGAACGGATATGGCTCAGTGGTGGCAGTCTTCTCGCTTCTTCAAGTTCATTTTATCCCGTTGATTGGGCTTAGTTGAATTAAAACGTGAAACCGATTTGCACATAGTATTTCCCGTCTGCAATACTGCGAAAAACTACCACTGCAACTTCTGCACGTTTATTGCATTCGTACAAACTGACTGGTGTGCTCTGCACGTGGCTTCAGTCATTAGTTATTAGTATAGGACTGTGGGTTTAGTGACAGAAAAAAAATCTTTGCGCAAAAAAAAAGGAAATGTCGGCATGCCTGGCTGATTACGCAAAGAAGTGTTGGAGAGAAATAACTGCGTATAGCTACTTACAGTGAGACGTCTGGTGAGTATTTAACTTCGGCCTTTGTGGACCCATCTACGTAGGGACCTGTGTTTGTGACCCGAAAGCACGCCCCGGCACCTCCGAAGTAGGGATCATTGGCAAAGTTTTGATACAGCCGGTACCACGTCTCTTTCGGTGGAAAGCACTGCGGCGGGAGGGCGAACGTTCTTTCAATCGTTACTTTGCGGTGCTTGAAAATTGTACTGCGCGGTAAGTACAACCGAAAAGAAAGCGACAAATAAGGGCTAAAATTGTAGCGCAGAGTTGTGTGCACTGATTGTTGTACTAGATACGTCAACGACTGCCGTAGACATTGAAAATCAGCTAACGTGGAGATGAGGAATGCGGTACTCTGGGAAAGCTTCCAGTGACACTACGCGCGGGCATCCAGGTGCACTCTTTCGTAGCGAGCGTCAATAGCGTACGCATGAAATTCATCAGGCGCTTTACATGCCCGCGCGCAAGTGAGGGCGAAGTTTGCCGTCATTCGGTGTTCCCTCGCAGCGACAGTGAGATGGAGGTAGCAGCGCCGCGGCGCGGCCGCTGCCGGAATCGTGGGCGGTGTATTTTTTAACGCTACTGTAACTATGCGACCAGCCGTTGTCTTGTTCTTTTGCCCTCAAGTATCCTTCGAAACGGGTTTCCTACTTTACGAGTCTTAACCGAGAAAAGCGGTCGCAAGGTAAGCTCAGTGCCTGCCTTAATTTCCTTTGCAAGCTTTTGTAAGCTCAGTCTCTCAAATAAGTGCGTCGTTTCTTGCTTGATTTTCTTAAGCTGTTCGTATTCCATCGTTGCGATTTTCAACTTCTCTTTCGCTGCTTCCAGTGCTTGTTCGGTGTTCGTTTCCAATCACGACGAATCGCCCTGTTCTGTACGAAATTAGCAGACCTAGATTACTCCTTCTCAGAAATTCAATGGTACCTCCCACACCGCAAGCTCTTCTTCTCGGCTCTAGACATCACTTGGTGCGTTCCACTTCTTCTCTTACGCAGGTAGCCTTGTTCGTTTCAGCCCCTTTCCTTGCGATTTTAGGAATTATTCCCGCCATTTGAACCGGCGAGACACAAGGCTGTACACAGAGCTTGGGACCGCTGTCGAGGGTGTCAGAGTTGTTGACTTGTCTGGTCCGACGGGAGCTCCTAACTACGGGTGCGACGCATGGCGGCAGTCATCCGCTTTGAAGTCGCCTCGTCTAAAGCGCCACGAGCGTTAATGATGCGGGAGAGGTTTTCATCACTTGAACTCACCCCCACTGCTCTCTGCGCATGCGTGGCATTTGTACAGCGACAGAGACACGGCTATGTGTGCCGCATTGACGAGATCCTGTCATCATGAAGTTCGAGGAAGTTTTGACGCCCAGAACAGTCGGCTGAAAGGAGCAGTTTACCTGACGAGGCTGCTATCCAGTGTCGCAGAAGGGATTCTGCAAGCACTTAGAGGCAGAAAATATGTCACAACCACATCAGAAGAATGGAAGCCGTACGCTGTCATTCCTTACATTCATGGCATTTGCCACATTCTCAAAAAGGTAGGCACGAGAGCTGGTGTTAAAGTGCTCATGTCAGCATCCAACAAATGAAGAAGCCTTTGCGCCAAAGTCAACAGCGCGCCAAGAAAAAAAAAACAATGCAAGAAAAAACCCCGAAAAAACAAGTGAAATGTGTGAAAAGCGGGGTTTATGAAATACCTCTGTCATGCGGACGCACCTACATTGGTCAAACAGGGCGCTGTTTGAATAAACGGCTTAGAGAGCACAAAATATCCCGAAAGGGCGCCATGAGCAGTGAATTCGCAGAAGATTACAGAGAGCATGAATGCGCTCCGCAGCTTATCAACACAATGCTCATCCCATCGTAGTTTAACCAACGAACCAGGGACGTATATGCGTCAGCATACTTTCGATAGCGTTTCGTGACAGCGAAATTGATTATCTGCGTGCATTGTCCTAATCTTTTACCATGTGTACATCTTATGCGTTTGTCATGCTTCTGTCCTTTCCTTATTGCACAAGCGAGATGTATATATTCGATCGAACGTGGATTAAAAATCAGGTTGTTAGTCAGCGTTGATTCCCGCCTCTCTCTTCTTTGTTTCGTGCTGCGCTGCTCCCGCCACAAGAACATGAAATGTCCTAGAATTTTGCACACAAAGGAAATATGAATTCAAAAAGTCGCCCGCTGAATCACAGTGTACTTGAAACATTTGCAAACACAGCTAAAACATGGGCCAGTTGTTTCTGCATCTTGGCTTACTGCTACTACACATGGTATTGGCTATATGAGACAGACGAAGAAATAGGAGGAGCGAACTCACAATTGTTCATTACTCATGTAACACTTGCCACTTATACATGTTCTAGCTCATGATGTGCCCAGTTTTTGGACACGATGAAGTACGTGTCCACCCACCTCTATCCCTAGATCCCTAGACCCGTTTGGCGGCGCTACCACCGCCAGACCGTGGATAAAAAGCGGCGCTGTGGCATCTCGGGGTACATTGGCAGCGGCAGTGGTCACGGCGACATCGATTTAATATTCTTCCTGCACTATCGCAGGTTGGTGCGCCACTTTTATTTTTCCTTGCATGCCTATTGTTAGTCAGCTGTCTGACCACTGCTGCTGCCGAGTGTGTTACAATGGCTGGTGATGATAAAGAATGTCCGGAGGGTCAGTCAGGGGTAGATGATCAAAATGGCGTGTCTTGCAGCGTATGCCACACTGTGTTTCATGTAGGCAAATGTGCAGGTGTGTCTGAAGCGACACTGAAATCTAAAAAAGACTATCGGAAAACCTGGAGGTGTCCTAAATGCAGAGGACTAAAATCCAGCGCGCATGCGTCTGATAAAGCTGCAGAAGAGCCACACATACAGAACATGTGGCATATGCTGCAAGCCATTGACAAAAAACTTGAAGTGTTATTGCCGCTGAAACGTACCGTTGACGATATGGAAACAGCTGTGCAATTTATGTCTGATCAACTGACTGGTTTAGTTAACCGTGTACAAAAAAACGAGCAAGATATCACGGAAATCAGAAAGAGAGTTGAAAAACTAGAAGGAATAGAACCTACTGAATCCCTGGTAACTCAGCTTGACGAGTTGGAATAGCGGAATAGGCGAGCAAACCTACAGGTTCATGGAATACCTCAATCTGAAAAAGAAGACTTATTGAAAAAAATTAATGCCATCGCTGCTATGATTGAGCTCCCAGAACTAACCTGTGATGACGTGGACACTATACATCGGCTGCCCTCGAAATCAGATAAGATTTCAACTATTATTACCCGGTTCACAAGACAAAAAACCCGAGATTTGTGGTGGGCAAACAGGAATAAGATAGCAAATCAAGGTAGCAAAGTGCATGTGCTTGAGAACCAGACCAAAAAGAGCCGCGAACTGCTGAAAAAAACGAAGCAATGGGCAAAACAACAGGACTTCAAATATGTCTGGCACACAAATGGAAACATACTGGTAAGGAAATCTGAAGGCGCATCAGCGATAGTCATTTCAAAGAAAAGTACACTTGACACACTGCTTTAGGGGCTAGGCCCTTGCTCAGAAATGCACTTTTCGCACCCCTTATGGACCTGCCGCCCCCCCCTTTAAAACCAAACAAAGTCTCAGTTCTTCCTGCCATCTGCTGTAAACACTGCGTCTGCTCAGAAAAAGAGCCGCATGTCTTTTTTTCACGTCAACGCACAGTCCCTGCGCAACAAAGGTGACGAGTTCGAATATTTCCTTTCTGCACTTAACTTCCACTTCAACATAATAAGGGTTACTGAAACTTGGTACCAAGATAGCGGTGAAGCCTTACATTTCCCAAACTACACTACATATGTGCAAAATCGTATTGATAAACGAGGTGGGGGCGTGATGATAGCGATAGAAAACAAATTTAAATGCCGCCTTCTTGTCGACTTCACGTTAACTCATGATGACTATGAAATACTCTCCTTACAAAGTGGTAGAAACGTCTTTTCTGTATTTTACCGACCTCCAAAAAGCAAATTCTCGAATTTTGCCTGCTTCCTTGATGAGTACATTCAATGGGTCACAAAGAACAACCTTAACTTTGTTTTAGGGGGTGACATTAACATAGATTTTCAATCAAAATCAGTTAATAAGTTAGAGGTTGAGTCGATATTGGAATGCAATGGCTTCATTAACGTTATAAATGTCCCCACACGATTACAAGCAGCGACAGCAATCGACGTCTTTTTAACTAACTCCCCACCGAATCGCCTGAACTCTGGAGTAATTAATGGCCACATAAATGACCATCTTCCAATATACCTGGTCGTCGAGAGTCCCCCCTCTACTAAAAATCGTATGCCTCCAAGTATTACACACCGACGCATTAATCATGACACACTAAATCACTTTAGGGCAGCCCTATCAAATTTTGACTGGAGTGTTGTGCAAAACATGGACCCAGAAGATGCTTGCAATGTCTTTATTACCATATTTAAATCCATATATGAACAAAGCTTTCCTCTCGTAAACTCAAAGAAACCCCGCAAAGCTCGCAAACCATGGATAACCGCCGAATGCCTCAAAATGATTAAAACGAAAACAGACCTTTACAACCGTTTTATCCAAACCAGGTCACTAGATGACCTTCAACAATTTAAAACATACCGGGACAAAGTTACGTATGTTCTTCGACAGGCGAAAAAAGAGTACATGGAAAATCTGTTCAACCAAGACTTATTAAAAAGGAGTGACCTTGTGTGGAAAAACATCAACAAAATTTTAAATCGAGGTACAACTGTTCCTAGTGCACTTGAAATTTTAGTCAAGAATGAAACAGTGAGTGGGAAACGACTAGCAGATGATTTCAATAACCATTTTGTGTCTCAGGCAGACGTGAGCTACAATTTTATGATCATGAAATGTCTTGACTCGCGGGTTGTTTGCAGTGCTTTCTTGTCTCCAACTGATGCGAACGAAATCAAAAATTGTCTTCTAGCTTTGCGTAACAGCAAGTCGTGTGATATTGATGACCTGAAAATTTCACCAGTAAAATATGTCGCTGATGTAATTAGTCCTGTGTTAGAATGTATTTTCAATAGCTGTATTGAACACGCAGTGTTCCCTGAGAAAATTCAGTTTGCCAAGGTCACAGTTATTCACAAAGGTGGAGACAAAAACAATCTGTCAAATTATCGTCCAATATCTATTCTACCTGTATTTTCAAAGTGCCTTGAAAAGATCGTGTTCAACCAGATATCTAGTTTTTGTGACAAATATGACATAATAACGCCCAGTCAGCATGGGTTTAGGAAGAACCTCTCGACGGAAACCGCGCTGCTGACACAAAAAGAGCTAATTTTAGAGTCCTTCGAGCAGAAACTTCTCACTCTTGGCATATTCATTGATTTTTCAAAAGCGTTTGACCGCATTAACCACAAAATAATGTTAACTAAGCTCGAGCATTACGGTTTCCGCGGACAGTTTCTTGACATAATTCAGTCTTACTTAAGTGCTCGATCGAAACAAGTAAAAATAAACAATGATTTATCTGATATTAGACACATCGTTTCTGGTGTCCCGCAAGGTAGCATCTTGGGACCATTGCTGTTTCTTCTTTATGTTAATGACATCGTCTGTATTAGTAATCTTCCAACCTTTGTGATTTACTCTGATGACACCACTTTATTCTTTAGAGCTGCATAGCTGCCAGATCTTGAGAAACAAGCCACAAAATGTTTACAGTCACTCCAAGAATGGTCTCAAAATAATTTGTTAAACATAAACACTGCAAAAACGAAGGCCGTGCTTTTCCGGCCTCGTAACAAGTTGACAAATATGCCACCACTCTGTTTAAGGATCGGTAAGTCGCTCATCGAAACGGTCCCTGCGGTCAAAAGCTTAGGTGTTATTTTTAATGAGCATTTGAGCTGGAATGATCACGTTGACATGGTGATGAACAAGCTGTCAAAGGTTGTCGGTATTTTGTGTCGACTGAGATATTTCATGCCGAAGAGTATCAAGAAATGTTGTATAGTGCACTTTTTTCCTCTGTTGTAAATTATTGTTTTTTGGTGTGGGGTACCAAGTCTTTTACAAATATTAACCGCTTGTATCTTCTTCAAAAGAAAGCTGTTCGAAATATTATGAATGCTCCTCGACTAGAACACACCGAACCGTTTTTCAATGAAGTTCGAATCATCCGTTTGCCACAGCTGTACGAAGTTTTACTTCTACAACGGTATAAAACCGGTGTTAATCACAATAATTGCAATATGCCAAATCTGTCAGGATTGCAATGCAATGAGCCAAAGTACACTACACGTGCGACACCCAAATGGTATGTGCCTAGGATGCGAACAAATTATGGTTATCAAATGTTGAGCTACACTCTCCCACATCCACTAATAAAGGAGTCCGAATTGATGTACAGCTAATGCCAAATATGTTACTTTTGTTCATTTTCTTTTTTTTTATCCCTGGAAGTGCTACCATGTTGTGTACCACTGCAATGCCCTTGTGGGGTGCGTCGGCCTCGTCAAGCCTTCCCAATGGCTTTTTGTTGGCGCACCCAACATCGTCATGATGTTAAATAAACATGATTGATTGATTGTTAATAATATTTATCTCTTTTTTTCTCAGGGGCTGGAAGGGTCACTAACACAGTTTTTGGATCTACTTTGAAGGTTGTGTATGTCTCTATAATCTATCTTTTCCATTCAAATTAAGTTTTATGATGCTCTCACCAAATAGTGGATCACGCTTGTGCCGAGAACAGTGCGTGGCCAGGTTCCCTGGGTGCGCCATTAGCTCAGAATTCTTGCAATGTGCGCTTTTCCTTTTATTAATGCATCCTCCTGACTGGCCGGTTTAATGCTTGCCGCATGAGATTGGTATTTTGTAAATTGTTCGTGTAGCACATTCTGCACAGCACTTTTGCGTGGCCGATTGCTAATTTGTGCTTCTTTGCTTCGTCTTCATTAGTGTTAATTTTAGAACAAGTAGTAATCAACATATGAGGGGCTGTGCAGACAACTGGGGCGATATATCTGCCGCCAATCTTTTTTAGCTCAAGGGTTATCTTATGAACGTAGGGTAACGGGACGAGGCTCTTCCTTTTTGGTTGCTTTAACTCATTTGATCAAATTTAATGCTTTTTCAGGTACTGACGCAAGAAGTGCACTCGGGTATCAAAAATTTAATTAAGAATGGATGGAGCTCAGGTGGCAGGTGCTTCATCATTATCAAGAATCGGACACATCGAGCGCTAAAAATTCTAAAACCAAGTGTTACATTTGTAAGTTC
The DNA here is from genome assembly GCF_052857255.1 of Amblyomma americanum. Taxonomy (NCBI): domain Eukaryota; kingdom Metazoa; phylum Arthropoda; class Arachnida; order Ixodida; family Ixodidae; genus Amblyomma; species Amblyomma americanum. The sequence goes on from NC_135498.1 coordinate 141,843,156, forward strand.
GTTCCTCGTATGCAGTTGTCTGTTTCTAGGACTGCTTTATCATCAGTAGTGCCATGAGCGCGCACTAAACCAAGACGCAGAACCAAATGGCCTCTGTTCTAGCGATATTCTATTGAACGCTGCGCCAGGCAGCGAGCACGCTATTTAGAGGATGGCGATGAGGCTACAACTTACGGGCGACGATCAATGCGCAGCGGCTTCGCCTTGCTCCCTCTCCTCTGCTAAATTCTCTCCAGACTACACTGACCACGCTAACATAGTCTCTGGAATTCATGCAGCGAATACTCACCTCTTCTATATTTTGGTAATCTTGAAGGGCAGGATTATTGTCGGGTAAGTCTTGACTTGCAAAAGCTGGCGTGCCAGGACAGCACGCGAAGGTAGAAATGACTACGGGAAAAATCAGAACGAAGCTAGCCAATCTTTTCCAACCAAATGGCTCGTTAGGGAGTGGATTTTATGCGGAAATGCCCGGCCTTTTGTACGTTTGACCACCGCCCAGCGACACTGAAGAAAAATAAGCAAATAATATTTTAAAATATGCGCACTCTCTGTATCTAGTGCTGCGCTCAGCTTTTTCGCAAGGACACCTCGGTGACCTACTCCAAAAGTTTATTTAAAGAAAAAAAACAGCCAACACGGTTTTACTAGTCGTAGCTTTTGACGCAAAATGTGCTGCAGCTGTTTGAAGTTTTGTTAGTTTATTTTTATTTGGGTCACTAGGAGCGTCTGCTTTGCGCTAAATGAGTGGATGTCGTGTACTTGGGAAGTTGGAGGGTCAGTAAAGTTCGAAGATATTTAACCAGCCCTTTATTTATTGACTCGGCTTGTGTGATCACCAATACAGTACGCACATGCTAGCAAAGCATACATGTGCTTTTTGAATGAGAAATCGTGCTAGTGCACAAACACTTGAGACTAATTCCCGATCTCGCGCACTTAGCTTTTCGGCATTGCGAATTTTATAGGTTGGGTTCAATGCGACTTTTGGCAGGTGTACCCGAAAAGTGGAAAATATGGCGGTGCATAAATAGCGACTGCCTCTCTGTAGTAATCTATCATCGTGTATTAGTGCTGCTGAGCTACACTTGAGATAAAAAAAAACATGGTGTCGTAGAGCCCGTGCTTTATCACAGGCGCTTAATTCCATTTATAATAACAAACGTACTCGGCGCTTATGTTACTGCGGCTGAACACCGCGAGGTTTTCCGCTCATGCTGCTTGTGCGGACCTACATAAGTTGCCAAAAACCAAAGCGCAAGGGGTTTGCTTCAAGCCCTGCAGCATGGCTTTTTTGCACCCTCAGCGAACCCGCCCTCTCGAGAGCAGAAAGAGTTAAGTTCAATTTTATTCCTTAAAGGCCCCCATTCAACAGCTTGCGTCCGCGAACCTCCCAAGCTTAGGACTGCCAAATTCTTCATTCCACATGCACCTTCGTGAATAACGAAGCTCGAATACTTGCTACAACAGGATCGGAAAGCATGGAAAAGCACTTTCAAGCAGAATATTTACAACAAATGTTGTTGTGCGAGAGGGGGCACCGCGAGGGAGCGCGGCTTATAAAAACAGACGTAAACAAAATTTCCCAAAATGGAGGAAAAACGCTAAGGCGCACGTGTGCTGTGCGATGTCAGTGCACGTTAAAGATCCCCAGGTGGTCGAAATTATTCCGCAGCCCTCCACTACGGCACCTCTTCTTCCTTTCTTCTTTCACTCCCTCCTTTATCTCTTCCTTGACGGCGCGGTTCAGGTGTCCAACGATATATGAGACAGATACTGTGCCATTTCCTCTCCCTCGAAAACCAATTATTAAAATAATTTTCCAAATGCACAGGACGCCTATGACGTTTACAAATAGCGAATACGTTAAAGACGAGCTTGAAAAAGTGTGACGCGTAATTTTAATTATGATATTTTGAAGCCTCACAACAAATTTGTGCTGAAATGACGCACACGCTGCTCACAACGCCTAGGGGTTCAATGAACTGCGGCAGTGCTCTGAATCGGGCACGGTCTTCCGCGACATTTCGTGACACCTCTTTCTTGCGGTGGACTCTAAGCCATGAAGCTGCAATACGGGCGCTTTTCCTTCGCAGCGTGTTATTTTATGTCATGAATGCATTGACGTCCGGCGAAGAATAAGCAACCGATGAACAAAGAACAACTGAATTTAATGCGGGGTGAAAGAGTGCTTACAAAAAGGTTCGATGCGTACAAGGTACGTTTTGCGACTGACGCTTTCGTGGTTGTCTCAGCCCACAGACGCCTCCCCTCTCGCCACTCGGGGACTCCGGCGTTGACAGATGCTCTCCATGGAGAGCGGCCTTGCGTGGCGCAGGAAGACGCGGGGCGCCCTCCTCGAAGGGTATACACCGTCGTAAAGAAGTCCGGATGTTTATTAAGAAGCGGGTAATTGGTCTTAGAGGTTGACGCACGGAAATCCGTCGTTCTACGAAACACAACGTTCACAACAGTTTCAATTCTTTGGGCCTCCGTATTACCTACACAAGAACTGTTCAGTTGAGATCAGGTGGCTCAGCGGTTATGGTGATCGGCTACTGACCAGAAAGACGCGGTTTCAATCCTGGCTGCGGCGGTCGAATTTCGATGGAGGCGAAATTCTATAGGCCCGTGTATTGTGCGATGCCAGTGCCCAATAAAGAACCCTGTGTGGTTGAAATTTCGGGAGCCCTTCACTAAGGCGTCCCTCATAGCCTGAGTTGCTTTGGGACGTTAAACCCTCATAAATCAAAATCTTTCCGCTCTGTAGCACCTCCACAAGAGCACCTAAAGGACAATGGACACCAAATGTTTGCTTTCGTTTTCTTTCAAATTACGCATTAGACATTATTATACATGTACCCCTCCGTGGCATACACCTACGAGCGCTAAACAATTTATAATTGAATTTCTCCTTTCCGCTGTTTCAATTCCATCAACCGAAAAATAAGCTGTGATGTGTAGTTGATGTATAGGTCACAGGAGGCACAATAAAAACAGCAATATAATTATTGGTACGTTGTTTGTCGCCATTCAATTTCTTTAAGTTGGCTGGTTTAAGCGTTGTAGTGAATTAAACCTACTTATAAGCATTCATACTGCAGTTTTTTCATGCTTCATGCGACCTAAAGGCCAACTACACGTCACAGGCATTGTTCGGCTGATTAAATCGAAATCGGAACAGCAAGACAGAAGAAATTCTAATATAAATTACTTAGCAGTCGAAGGCAAATACCACGTGGTGATCCATGTACTCTAATGTCTAACGCATCATTTTAAAGTCAAAAGATTAGGTTTCTCTAGTTCTTTATGAGTTGTCAACTTTGAATCACTTTGGCGCCTGGGCAAAAGGCAATTAGATGAGGGGTTGTCCTGAATTATAGCCTATCCAAGCAACTGCTGCATATGTCAACAGATCTGAGGGCACGTTGTCTCATACATGTTACAATAAGACTCTTTCAATCGACTGCAAGAAGTTATAGCCTATCCTTACCTTTGACAAAGCCAATTTTTAGACACTGCCACACATAAAGGTTTTCTCGTTCAACCATAGCTGTCACTTCTGCATAAGAGACTGAGTATAACTTGTTCTATATGGCACACGGTATGCTTATAAATCAAGTGTAGACTTGCACCGGCCTAAATCTTGCATTCATTCCGAACCTGGCAAGAAATTACATAAGCAGGATGGTGTTTTCCCAACTTCTCTCTCTGTATATCATGTAACTGAAAGTGCTCAGAATAATTTTCAAACAGCAGCATACCAGAAAATGCAGAGATGCGAAAATACACATTCCACAATAAAATTAAATATGAGCAAGCTTTAAAAAATACAAACTGTTTAATCCTAACCAGGGGCACAATCTGAACGTGTGGAAACAGTGAGAGTATGCATATCATCGTACCTAACTCAGGTCACAGTGGTCAAGGTAGAATAGAGCTGAAAACTCACACATCAGCCCCAAGAGCTCACTGCCTCTGCACAGGCAATAAAAAAAAGAAAGAAAGGAGGCAAGAAAGAAGGGCACTGCATATCAGAGTAATGCTACAAATGCAGCTAGTTTACACAGATAAATTGTACAAACTCACTCCCAGAATGAGTAAAAGAAGTCAGGGCTCCGGCAGCAACAGAAAAACAAAGTAATGACATTGGCAGCTACTGCTAAGCACGCGCATGAACATCTAGCGCATTTACAAGACAATTAATTAGCAACAAGCAAAAGCAGTGCAGTGGATTCATCAACACAGTAAGTGGCGTATATGTTGCTTGCATTGAACTGCACTGGAAAGTGGTTATAGTAGCAGCTGCCTTGTTGCTTCACGGCCACGTGAGGCCGCGGCTCCCAGCTCTCCTCGCACTGTCTGTTATTAATGGATGAATTATTTTTTCTGAAAAATTTCTCACAGCTTCCTCGAATGCTTTGGAGCGTGCAAAACAAATGTTGAGAAACTGTGGTAGGGACAGGTGTCCCGAATGTTAAATCTAGGTGTTTAAACAAGCACAATGAATGCAGTTATTTCGGTTGCAAAATCACTAATATTTCCACGGGCCTCAAATATGATGCCAGCTGAGGGCGAATGAAGTGATCTCTCTATGCAATATGACTTCCTTGTGGCGTCCATCGCCTTACAAATTAGTTACTTGGCAGTGACAGGCCTGAGCGAGTGAACACAATGAATGCATTACATGCATGTCTTGTGCGCAAACTTTACTGCAATCTCAAGCTGTACAGAAGGTTCTTGCGACTCTGAGGTACGCCGGTTTTATTTCACAATGAGACAACTTATATTTAAACTTTGGCTCCCCGCTGGCCAGCAAACCGTTCTTTCGCCCTTTGGCAGTATCACAAAGAAGCTGATTTCCTGCACTGCACCACCGCGTGAAAAATAAAAGAAACATATGACTGGTCCGCACAGGTAAGTGTCACTTACCTGTTGAAAAGCCCGACGGTTTCATAGCGCAAGTCGGGTACCCCGTCTGCTGAATCTGCGAGGAAGGCAATAAATTCCCACAGTCAGCGCGTTTACGCTGGCACACAAAGAAATAACTGCTGCGGTCAAAATATATAAAGAGGCCATGCGCGAAGGAGATGAATCTTGAAAAAGACAAAACTTTCGTTAGATGCCACTGGCTATCGATCGGTGCAGAGTAGTAAACATGCAACAGTAGCAAAAAAAACGACCTCATCGACGCCACTCCGCGTTCTCTTCGCGCGCCTTCATCCGGAGGCTGTCGCTAAATTGTTACATCAGAAGGCGCCGCATTAAAAATCGAGACCATAGCGCACTTGCGCTGTCGTGCAGCTGCTCTGTCAACAAGCTGCAGGGCGATGAAGGAGTTACGATGAACACGTTGGCGCGCAAGTACCAAACAACACCGCGTGTGCACAACGAATTATTCTCACAGCACTGACCTCAGTCTGGAGAAGGCGGAAGGCAGGATTCCCAAAATCATGAAGTGAAAGCAAAATTCACCGAGATCGCATCTACCACGAGAGCCAGGTCTAACAGCAGCGGGCCGATGCACGAGAGAGAAACGAAAATGCAGATAGCGCATAGACGCGTTTTCTGAAAAGCGCGCCACCTTTCTCCGGCTCGGACTGCTCGTTATTCGTTTGGGTTTGAGAGGTTTGAGAGTTATTAGCCGGAAAAAAAAACAAAATGGAAAAAACTGTGACGTCACATCCGGCAACGAAAAATACTCGTCCTCCGTGTCCTCCTTTTCACCTCTGCTCTGGGCGGGCATGCGCAGTTCTGCAGAGTTTCTTCTCCCGATGTTCAGGTATGCAATACCAACGAAACTCATGCGCGGGACAATGGCTACGACTAGCGGAAATAAACAAGCTGAGCGTCATTGAGTGACGTAATCATTCGCGGGGCGTCACCCCGCTCTTTTTTTTTCTTCGGTGTTGGTGCAGTTCGCTTAACAATTTTTGCGATGCGGTGACAAGCGATGAAACACCGATCTCTCGTGCGCTTTTCCTAACCTTGGTAAATAGTCTTCCAGGCTCCCTTTAAAGATAACGAACTGGCAGATGTGTTATTCTCCTTTCCAAATTTTTTCTTTCCCGAAATAGTGAGGCAGTTGGAGGGCTGTAGCCATATTTGCTGCATAGTCACCTGCTGAAAATTTGCTGTGTACATGTAGTGCTGAATGCTCATCCTACTTCCAATTTCGACACTTGAAGAATAGAACACGTTCACAGGTGCGACACAGAATATTCCCCCAGTCGCTCTTATCGCTTCGACAAAAATGATTTTACAGATGCTGCATTGAACGGCCGCGCATTAAAAAGTGTGGAAACAACTGAGTAAGCCAAACCAAACAGAAGGACCCAGCTAGCGACGCTGGGTAGATGTGGCATTTAACGCGATAGCGTTGAGGAGCGCGTGAGGCGCCAGTGTAAAGCCTGCGCAGTTCCCCGCGCCTTTGTCGCATCGTTATTAATTGAAAAACCTTGCTCAAGCTTTCCCCTTCTGTAGAGGCCACCAGGAGCGCTGTGAGTCAGTGTGAAGTCATTGTTCATCCTTGAGGAAGCGGACTGGAAAGTTTCTACTGCGCTCTGTATACACTCGTCTCATCTTACCTCTGGGAACGTATGGCTCGCCAGGATCGGATGTGGGTACGTCTATGTTTGGAGTTGTCTCCATGCGATTGGCTGCGTATTATTTAAAGACAAGTCCGAGGGGGGGGGGGGTTACCAGCCTACCTTCTATCCTGTAATGTTTAGTAATTTAAGCCATACTTTGCAACGCGTTCACCGCTAACTTGCGCGAGGGGTCCTACTAGCCTGGTCGTATACACCTCGAGCTAGCTCGCGAGCCGCCTCGTTGCCGGGGATGGTAGCGTGCGTCGGTGTCCAGATCAACGCAGTTTTTCTCAAAGTTTGTCGCTGGTTGAGAATTTTCGCCGCCGCGAACAGATTCTGCCTGCACTAAAATTTTGATGGCCATATAATCTCGGAATGCCCATATTCTCATGAGAGGGCGCTGAATATAAATTTTAAAGAATCCCGGTAGACCCTGTATCGGAGTTCGGACCCCGAGGTCCAGCTTGTCTTCGTCCGACTGCCTGAAGAGGCCGCCTGGACAAACTCCCGGCTAGCATTTAAAGCGGTGTTTCCTGCCTTCTCGGCATCGTGCTGAGAGTGGTGACAGGATGCCATTTCTGCCGGATAATAAACTTCTTTCCTCCTACTCCTCCTCCACCGCACAAGAGGGACCTTAGGAGCAGTGCAGAGTGATGCCTCATGTGGATGGTGCAAAGACCGAGCGGTTGCTTGCTCCTGACACACGTGCGTGATGGAGCCGGTAACATCCATTAGGGCGGGGATTTATTCTATGGCAGCGCCTTCCTGAATGCTGATGTGCCATCTACATCGACGGGTGCTCGACCACGGGGCAGCGCTATCGTGTTTCACTATTAAGGCATAGTTTAAGCATCTCCAAAAATTTCTTTTCATACAGCGATAATATATTGTTTTTTTTTGTATGTCTTCAACCAGTGGGCGAGCAGGTGCTCAGATTTTAAGCGGGATCAAGTCACTGATTGTCCTGATAACGTAGAAGCCGGCGTACGATAGCGTTCCAGAAACGCGAAATCTTTGTCTCAGGTAAATGTGCTATGATTGCACAATGCAACTGTAGCACATTATACATAAGCCAGCTGAAATAGACACCACGAGTGTACGTTTCAATAATCTCCAAGAGTGTAATGACCACAGAAATTACATATAAGAAAATAATGAAATTGATTTGCGTTACCGCCTCGACCAGAAGCTCCATAAGTATCACGAGTGCACAGGAAACTAGCCGGAGTGACCAGGACCTAGATCGTGATCTCAGTGTCAGCACGGACTCACCATGATTCGTATAATGGTCTGAATGTGAGTCCGGACTCAGAACACAGATAACGATCTGAATATGAGTCCGCACTCACACACACCTCAGACCATGACCAGAATGTGATTCCGGTCTCACTCACGACTGAGACCATGATCTTAATAGGAGTCCGAGCTCACTATCGATTCAGATCATTATCTGGATGTGAGTGAGAATTCCCTCACAATTCAGATCATGATCTGAACGCGAGTCCGGATTCACTCACGACTCAGATCATGATCTGAAACGAGCTTGAGTGAGCCCGGATGAGTACACTCGTGAGTGAGTTTGCCGACCTATGGATATCGGTAAGAAGGTAAAGGAGGGCATTATTTGGTGCCATCTAGACATAAGTCTGGCAGGAAAAACAGAACAACACCCACAGAGGTTTGAACTTGTAAGTGCAGTGCATTGAAGCCATTTGCAGTAGTAATGCAACGGAAACAGAAACTCAAAATAAAACCAAAGGTGAAAGCAGAAACAATTCAGGAATAGAACATTTGGGTCGTTTCCATGATTTTCATGTGATACCGGGACAAGTTGGACGGCGGATGTGCCTACCCCGGTGCCAGGAAGCGCGTGTTTTGCAGGGAATATAGGGTCATGTAGCAGATGTTATCAGGCGCTGGCGTGCAATGAACGAGCCCTGCTTATTTATTTTTGTGCCTTATGAGCAATACAGCCAAAATAGAAAAAAAGAGCCAGGGGACGATCGCCTTACGAGGAAAATTTACTCTTCCGGTGTACTGTGTTATGACAGCCGACATGTGATTAACCACGAGATTATTGTGCACCATCACCTAAATCAAGAGGATGTTCTTTTTTCTTGAAACTCATAACGGCACCTAAACAATAATTGCTGACATGAAAACGGCAGCAATAATACAGATTTTAGGACGCAGGGCTAAATACAACGGTTAAAAATTGTGGTAACGAAATGAGCATTATTGACACGCTTAAGATTTACCAAGCTAAGCAACCACGTGAGCATGCTTTCAGAGTGACTGCTACGGCGAGTTTTGAATCTACAGCACTTGTGAACAGCAGCGATGCTGGCTAGTGCATGCGCTAGATATTTCAGGAAAAACCATTGATTCCAAATGTATTTTAGATTTCCGACCCGGCACGAAAGCTGTCGCCAATGCATTTCATTATTCAAAAGGATATAGTTGCTAAGAAACGGAACACTGAAGAGCAATCACAGGCATTACTTTTGATACTTGGCTACATATTGCGTAAGGATCAGTGACAACCGCAGAACAAGGCCATGAGAGCCCGCAATTTTAAACCTGAAAGCTGACATGAACAGGGATCGTGATAGGCGGGGTGAACGCTCTTGCCTTCACTGACAACATACAGACGCATTTTAATGTGAGCTTCGCTCACCATCATCTTTGAATCACAGGTTTGTTTTTTGTTTTTTGCATAGAACTATCCTCAGCTTTTGGACGCAATTGTTGTTGTGCGCAAGAAATGCTCGTCTATGCCACGTCTGTGCCGCGGACAGGGGCTTCCTACCTATGAAGACGTCTTTACAGTCATAGCTGCGAACTGCGTATTGCTTGAAACATACCAACACCTAGCAGAATAAAGGAACCCATGGTAGCCGTGCCGTAGGCGAAAGAGCGCACTTTTTTGCTTGTGAAATCGGCAGTGGAGCGCCTATCTTGGCAAGTTTGTGTATATAAAATGTTTCAAACTTTACTTTACTAACCATGTGTGATAAAAGCGAGCCTGGATTCGTGTTTCGTGAAGGTCGACTGTCGAATGTAGAAGTTTCAGCAGGAGCAAACACACACATGTGCAGTAATATATTGACACACATATTCAAGTTTTTCTCAAGTCACATGGCATCATGACTCCAGGTGGAAGTCTCAGCGCTCTATAAACACAAGCCAGAAGCTGCCAGTGTGCGCACAGAACGACTTCTACTTTGGTAGGAAGAATGTGTATTTTTTTACATCAAATACTTTTCACTCCTATTATTCGCAATATCAGGTGAACATAGCCCCAAATCTGAACACTTACCTGCCGCGGTGGCTCAGCGGTTAGGGCGCTCGACTACTGATCCGGAGTTCCCGGTTCGAACCCGACCGCGGCGGCTGCGTTTTTATGGAGGAAAAACGCTATGGCCCCCGTGTGCTGTGCGGTGTCAGTGCACATCAAAAATCCCCAGGTGGTCGAAATTGTTCCGGAGCCCTCCACTACGGCACCTATTCTTCCTTTCTTTCACTCCCTCCTTTATCCCTTCCCTTACGGCGTGGTTCAGGTGTCCAAAGATATATGAGACAGATACTGCGCCATTTCCTTTCCCCAAAAGCCAATTATTATTATTATTATTACCTGATGTCGAAGTGAAGCTCGACTTGAAGCCGTACTTTTTCGACCCAATCGGACATTATTTTCTCGTAACGGTGTTCTGAAGAACATACGCTCCGCGTCGTAGCGATTTCTTCAAAATTCTGAGCCGCATTCGAATGCTGCAGCAAAGGGAAGCTTTCAGGCTAGTAGTGTCGCGCATCTACTCTCTGCACCAAAGCGCGAAACTCTCGGAACAGAGACGTTGTCGACTGTGTTGGCATGTCGTTCCTTCATATCGGCATATCGATCGTTCAGACCGTGTAGTCTGTCACTACAAAAAAGGCCGCCACCGTCTGGAAGACGTTGAAGTAACGAGCTTTAGCTGTTTGGTTTAAGAGATGAAGAAAGCGAAGAACGCGCCGTTCGTCTCGAGAACCGAAATGTAATACCCTTTGAAACGGGGTGGATTGCCACCATGCTTGGATGGATGGATGGAAGGTGGTACGCGTGCACGCACGCCGCCTAGCGGAACGATCGCTGCCTAGCGCCATCTATCAGAAATTACGACGCACTTCTGCCCATTGTCGAGCTGCACCCCCTCAAGATACTTCCCGAAAGGAATTTGCTTTGTTTGGGGTGTCACGGTGGGCCTAAAATTCGGCTTGCGGTGCGATATGGTAACGTTTCAATTAGTAATTGCATGCATACAACGTTTACCTATTACGTTGGCAAAGAATCGCCCCATATATAGACCCAGAATTCTCAATGACTATCTCAAATTGGCTGAAATACTCATGTTGGCTAAACTCAGGTGGTTGCTAAGACCACTCGGCCACCGCAGCAGTGGCCTGGTGATCTGAGCATGGGCCTCGCATGTGGTAGGTACGGCGTTCGATCATCAGTGCCGCCCGCTACCCACCGCTGACACAATGGGTACAAGCTTTTCCCTTGTCTGGTGCTCGGAGTTTTCGGGGTGAAATATTTCTGAAATGTGTCTTTAGCCCAACCATGAGTAGAAGGAAAATATCTTCTACCATGGCGCTCTGTGGCCATGGATGCCCTTGAGCCATAAAAATCCATCATCATCATGAGCAGCAGCATCATTAACACATCCAATGATGGCGCTGGTTGCCCGTCGCTTCCCCAGTATTGGTTGTGCCGTCATGAAATCCTGGCTATCATGGGCCGCGTTAGCCAGAATTCTCTCACTCTTTGCCATCGATGGTTGTCCCATCTTAGAATCATGGCTATCACTGGTCATGTTAGCCAGCGCTCCCCCACTGTTTCCAAAATTGCATAAGTCATTTTAGAAAGCTCTCTATACTGGCCTAGCTTTGCCATTGCTCATCCAGTGTTAAAACTTATTTGGCAAATGCTGGTCAACATTGTGCCATCTGCAAAAGCAACATCGCAACGTTCAATATTGGTCAAGAGAGAGACAGTTTATAATTTTTTCGAAATCGTAAAAAATGCGTTGAGCTCTATTTAGGAGGTTTGAGACCTGTATAGACCTGTCTCATCTCTGTTTACCTGTAATCGGCACGTGTACAGTGCCAAAGTAGATGTTTATGTTTATCCTTGAGATGAAAGCACATGTTCCTGGAGCACATTATAGCATCTCAGCACTATTGCGCTGCGCTTTTACTCTACTACTACCACCACTGCAGTTCTATCAAAGTACCCGTGCTACACTGGCTTTTAAGTGGCATTTGTGTCAAGTGAAATTTCACACTTCGAATGGCGTTCGCACCCCACGGAGTTATCCTGTGCTTCACAACAAATTCCAAACAAGTTTGGAAGCATTCTAAACTCATTCGCTCGCTGTATAGCTATGGCGCTACTGCCGCCGAGTTTCGTTTTTCTTCGTTCGCTGATTTTGAGCGGTACAACGACGTGGCGATGACTTCGATGGTGGCCAGGGGACTGTGAATATGTTCCTCGACAGAGGACCCAGACTGTCGCATAAGACCGAAGACGACAACATCCAGACCAACGACCACAGATCTATACAAATCTATCCTTAATATTGGGCAATCAGAATCGACCGAAACTAACCAGTCAATTTTTTTTCAAAAGGCCCCATAAATTTACTGATTTATGAAGGTGCGCTGGCATGACCCAGTGGTAATGATTCCTGTAATTTTATATGGCTCAGCCAAGCCACTAATGAACAAAATATATTCGTTGTTTGAGAAGTGCAAAGACAGAGCTCACTCTATCTCACGCTATCCGATTTCTGGACAGAACAACCCGCCTATTTGTCAGATGATTTATGTATTTAAAAGCGCTTTTGCACGGTCTGCTCGCGCGCTTACCTGAAAACCAGACAAAAGACGTTTCCTTGTAAGAAAAAGTTAAATAACTCTCAATTCATTATATTGTTGATCAAAAATTACTTCGTTTGCTTCCCTCTAGAGAATTCACTGCCACACTGCGCAGCGGGTGTCTGCTTAATGGAGATCCTGAATCAGACGTTACAGCTTAGTGCAAGTGTATTCGCTAAACGGACTTTGTGCTCAGTTTTAGCAACGTCAAGAAATGAAGCAGTGGTCTCGTAATTTAGAATTATACATTGCGCACAGGCAAAATATTCGGCCCGCGCTTCATAAGCGCACGCAGCCACGCGGTAAGAGATTCCTACGCTTCCGTACGTTGTGTAGTGTAATTGCGCCTTTTCCAGTGTTTTCTGATTCGCTATTTCCTTCCCTTTCACCAAGTCGCAAGATTGCAAATTGTTGTTTTTTGTGCATTTTATTGCTCTGTTGCGTAATTTGCGTTGATAGCTCTTGCTCACATCTTTGCTAATTTACTTGCAATTTATTTTTTTCCTTCGAACAACGCCTTTATTTAAAAAAAGCATCGAAAGTCGGGGCGAATCACAATTCAGCACGTTTTTGTTCGGTTTTGCTTTTTGCTTAAAACTTCCACACTAACAGAAATTTGAGGATCCTGAGACGACCAACGAATAAATCTACGGAAAACTGTTGTTAGACGCATGCTAACTTAGCTTGTTTGCCATATGTACCGTATATATAACCATGAAAGAGAGCGCATTCTCCTTGGGTAATTGTTTGTTTACTGTTTTACATATTTGTTATTTTAAGGTAAAATTTTAAGCCATCTTGAACTAGCAAAAGCTACATCACACGGCTTTACGAAATACGCGAGTGTCTGAAGTCGTTTCGGTAAAATTCATCTGGAAGCTCCACTTTCCTAGCTTCAATATTTTCGGGCGCCGAACACGACGCTTTTCCTGTGGCGTTGCAACAATACTTCGACGCTTCCGTGTTTCCCATCCCCTTGTTCCTTATAGTTATTGCCTTCTGAACTGTCCATGACTCATTCGCTAAGAATTCCAAACCCCTTTCACATGTTTCGGCCCCCGCCCACTCTCTCTTTCAAGGCCCACATCTCCCCACCTCTTCTCGCGGCCGTGTCCTTTTCTAGGTAGCGCGCTAGCATTCTACCCTGAGAAGTGAAGCGCATTTTTTTTAAATGCGGAAGCATTATATAGCTCCTTTATGTCCGCAGAACGAGCCCGCATGATGACGTCACTCCAGATGAACGAATGTGCAACAGAAAACTAGGAACTAGGCGGGAATCGAACCCAGGCAGCCGGCGTGCGAAAAGGCGACGTTGCCACTCCGCCATTAACACTTCGGCGTTTGAAGCTGAATACAGGCACGTGTAGTGGATGCATATTTCTGAAAACGTACCTTAGAAATATGTGCTGAAGCCTACTTGAGTAATTATGAGCATGTTAATTACAGATGTCGCCATCAAGCAGTACCAAATTCCCTCCGTTTCCCGTAAATTTCCTTTGTGCTTGGCCTGCATGCATGCTTGGCGTGCTTGGCGGCAGCCACTGAAAACTCCCCTCGACCGCTGGACCAGCAGATGGCGCAGGTGGCGGACCGCACGCAGCTTTCGCAATTGCGCACGTAAGGGTACTTAAATGCACCTCGTAATTTTTTGGAATATTACTCACTTTCTCGAAGCTGTTTTTCCTCGTGCGCGTCTACGCGCTTCGCATTTCGTGCACTCTCCCACGATATCTCTTTCTCCACTTTTTTTCAGCTGGAAACTTTCTCTCGGGACCAGAAAAGCGGTGTAAAAGATAATGAGACCCCCCTCCTCCCTTCGAGACTACCCCCCCCCCCCGCTATACCGTGGACTCCCCTGCCACCCGTATTAGAACAGCGCAATGCATCACCATGACACACCCTTGACTGGGCGGGTCTTGCCTTGGCGGCTGGCACGGCGGCGCCCAACCACGCAACCAGCGAGAAGAAAAAGAATGCACACTCGGGTTTGCACCGTTCGTAGTCTGTGCAAGCGAATAGCTAAATCTGATGCTATATGTGAGCTCCAACGCTATTGAGTGCCCTGCCCAGCAAAGTCTTATTTGTAAACACTACAATTCTTGTATAGTGAGTTACGTTCGGAAATGATTGTGGTTTTGGGAGTAAAGATTGCTTTTATTACATGCGGCTTTATTTTTTTCTGGCAGGAGAAGAGAACGACACAAAGCCTGAGGACGACTTCTGTGTGCCTACTCTCATTGCGAAATGTCTAGCTTGACTACGTGCGCAATGCAAATCTGCCCGAATGGGAGGAACTTTATTTTTCGTCTTTAGTGAGATGAAATTCGCGAAACATTCACTATTTTGCCTAACAGCGCGTTTTGAATTCATGTTACCTGACAACTGACGCATTCGTGATTGCATTTGCCAGATACAGCTTATGCATGACAGGAATCAGAACGGCGAAGTGATCCACTGCAGACCAGTCGCTAAGGATATGTGTAATACTTCCGTACTGTTTTTTCTCTGGCTTCGAGACTTGCAGGCGCAATCACAATCCGGAATTTCTGCTTAAAGCATTGAGAAAAAAAAAAGCCATTACTCTGCACTGTCGACGAATATTTTTGTATGCTTTTCAAGTCACAGTTTCGAATCCCATATTGCATGGATTCGAAGCGACTAAGATAAACAGTTTGATAAAAGCAAAAACAAACGTTCGTTCAGTTTCTAGTGTTGAGCGTATTTCGCAAAAATAGCCGTATTTATAACCTCATCCAAAAAAAAAAAAACTTTGTTCAAAAATGTTTTTTTCACGCCCACGTGGATGAGATCCCACAACATGTGCACCTTTGCTTGAATAAAAAATTAGCTCGCCATTTAGAGATACGTACTAGTGAAATTAAAACGAAATAAGGCAGTAATTTCTTTTTAATATCACACCACTTTGCTTTTGTCCCATTGAATATGTTTACTGGGGCTGCAACCGGGCGCATTAAACTGAAATTCAACCATTTGGTACAAGGGAAATTTATTAAATTCCACTCTGTGAATTCAATGCGGTGTTAGTTATTGAACATAAATTACGAATCTGCCTCTAAAATGTGTTGCGAGTGTGTTCTTGAAGACTGTGCCTCAGAAAATTCAGTCCTATTTATTTTTTTATTTTTGTACTGTGACCGCCATAGTTAGGCTCATCTTGACATCATGCATTTCTTTCCAGGCTCGACGCATTGTGAGGCCATCGTGCCAGAGCTGGACGAGGAATTTTTTTTAATGCGTGCAGCCGTTATCCTGCAAGACGAGTGCAACGATTACTTCCGATATGACTCACCACTTCACCGGAGGACAGCTCCGTTAAGCACTTTATGGATGCCTTAGCCTTGCCAGATCAGCTTGCCGAGCTGCGTTCTCCAGCCTAAATGATCGGCACACAGCAAACTCGAAAATAAACGTTTTTTCCAGAGGCTCTGCCACCATGCTGTTGGGCCCTCCTTTTCTTTAAAGGGACTATGCAACGAATAAAAAGTCACTTGTAAATGTTTTCAATGCTTAGAAATGATGCTAAGAAGCATTCACACCAAGTATGAGTCTTCAGAACTGAGCCGGCAATTTATTATTGGATTGGATGGGAAAACATTTAATTCATCAGAAAAGGCAGAATGCAGACGATCCGTGCTAGGTGGCTATCAGTCCACGGCTGACAGCGACCTGGGTAGCCCATTCAATGACCCGGGTTTGAAATCCCAAGTCTGAGCTGACCAACACGGCCTCCCACTGCTCGAGAGTAGGAACTTGTATTAGAGGTTTCGGGGGCGGCTCCTCTTTAAAATTCCACAATAGGTGATCATAAGTGGCTAAATCACCACATAATGTACATGCAGGGTCGTATTCACCGGGGTAGAATTTCGACAACAGGTAAGGCGTCATGAAGGATCGCGTCTGGAGTCGCCTCCAAGTGGTCCCCTGCTCCTTATTAAAGGCCTTGTCTGGAGGAGGGAATATCCTCCTTTCAAGTTTAAAATGATTAGTAATATTGTGAAAAGATGATAGGCCGTCCTTCAAAAACCTCTCAGCAACGACAGCGTCCCCTGCTCGGCTGACGAATCCTCGAGCTGTTATGTGTGCCGCTTCGTTACCAGCGTTCCCCGAGTGAGCCGGGACCCATATCAATTCAATAATTCTGTCTAATTCATTGGTTTGACCCAATATGCTCATTGCTGCCTGAGAAATTATGCCCCTCGCATAATTGCGTATGGCAAATTTAGAGTCGCTGAGTATGGTAGTAGCTTCTGTGTTAATGATAGCAAGGGCGATTGTCGCCTCTTCTGCCGTTTCCGAGGATTTGGTTGTGGTAGTGCCGGAGACTATCAGTCTACCTTGCGTATCCACCGCCGTTAGTGCGAACGCTTGTTTCTGGGGATATTCTGCGGCATCTACATATACTGCATGTTCATCTTGGTTGTATATGTTGTGTAGAGCTTTTGCCCTAGCCCTTCTCCCCTCGTGGTGAGCAGGATGCATATTCTTAGCTAGTAGCTTAACTCTTATTACCTTAGCGATGCGTTTAGGCATCTGTGTTTTGGTATCTTGGGGTGGCAACTGTGTGCCTAGTCCTTAACGATCAAGTATGGTTCTTCCTGCTTTGGTGCGGGAAAGCCGGCCTCTCTGCATTGTTAAGTGTGCCTCTGTAAGCTCGTCTAAGGTGTTCTGTACTCCCAAGCCCAGAAACCTTTCGGCGGAGGTACAGTTCGGTAGCCCTAATGCTACCTTTTCTGCTGTTCTAATCATAGACTCTACTTTGGCTTTTTCACTACTGTCGAATTTTAAGTATGGGAGAGCGTAGACAAGCCTGCTTATTACAAATGCTTGTACTATTTTGCAAAGTTCTGGCTCCTGCACTCCCTTCCTTTTGCTTGCAATTCGTCTAATTAGTCTTAGCGTCATATTGACGGTTTTCTGGAGTTTTTCTAGTGTTTCCTTGTTCTTCCGGTTCGACTGAAGGAAGAGTCCTAGGATTCTTATAGTTTGAACTTCCTTTACAGGGAGCCCTTCCACCCAGATTTTCAGTGGAGGCGGAGGTTTGTAATTTTTTGCTCGAGGGACCCTTGGTTTGTATCTGATTAGAAATAATTCGGACTTGGAGGGCGAGCAGGTTAGCCCTGCTTTACGCGCCAGGTCTTGCATTATGTCTACAGCTTGTGGCATGGTATCCTCTATCTGACCATCGCTGCCAGTTGTGGTACATAAAGTGATATTATCTGCGTAGAATGTGTGTTGCAGCCCCGGGATGGCTGCTAATTTAGAAGGAATTATAATTAGTGAGAGATTAAAAAGGAAGGGTGACAGGACTGAGCCCTGTGGCGTTCCTTTACCTCCAAGGGAGATAGAGCCTGATTCAATCTCTCCCACTGCTATCTCTGCCGCTCTGTTACTGAGAAATGACTTCATGTACTGGAAAGTTCTTTCCCCGTGTGTTGATGTCCTAGAGATTCCTTAAGATAGCATCGTGCGTGACATTATCAAACGCCTTGTTCAAAACCAAGCCTAATATGGCTTCAGTTCCTCTGCTGCGTTCCATGTCTATTATGTCTGCCTTGAGTTGCAGCATAACATCTTGGGTAGAAAGATTAGCCCTGAAGCCTAGCATGGAGTTAGGGAGTAGGTTATTGTCCTCAGCGTATTCTTGTAGCCGATTGAGAATTATATGTTCCATTAACTTTCCTAAGCAGGATGTTAAAGAGATTGGGCGTAGATTCTCTATACACAATTTCTTGCCTGGCTTTGGAATGAATGTAATCTTTGCATGTTTCCATTCTTGTGGAATGTTTCCGTCTGTCCAGTATTTGTTCATGAGATCAGTGAGTGCTGTCACTGACCCTGCGTCCAAGTTTCTAAGTGCTTTGTTAGTAACACCGTCAGGCCCGGCTGCATACATGGTGCGTAGTTGCCCCATGGCAAGCCACACTTCCGACTCCGTAATCTCAGCGTCCAAGTCCTCGTTTGGTGTTCCCTGATAGTTTGGCAGCGGTCCATCTGGGGTTGTGTTTAAGTATCGATCTCGTAGTTCCGTTAAGAACTCCTCTGTGGTGCCTTGATACTGATGCACTAATCTCATAAGTTGACCTCGTTTAGTTGATTTAGCCTCTGTGGGGTCAAGAAGGTGCCTTAGCAGATGCCAAGTTTTCCTGCACTCGAGCTTGCCATTCATGCGGTCGCAAATTTGCTCCCATTGTTTGTGTTGAAGCTCTAGAGTATATTTTTCAATTAGTCTCTGCAACTGTGCAATTCTCTTTTTAAGATTTTTGTTGTGTTTGTTCTTCTTCCAGCGGTTTTGCAAGCTGAAATGTGCTTCCCACATATGCAATAACCTAGAGTCAGTGACTTGTCCTTCTTCCATGCCGATTTTGGCTGTGGTAGCCTTAATGTCCATTTTTAGTGATTCCACCCAGTCCACGAGATGTTCAATTACTGGGTCTGTGCTTTCATCTTTTTGTCTTTGTTCTCTTATTACCCTGAACTTGTTCCAGTCCGTAATTTTTACTATAAATTTTAAAAACCGTGTTTTTTAAAATTCGCGGGCCGATTGGTGTACTCGTAGTGACCGATTTTGGAACTAAAATCATGGAAGAAAGACGTCACACTACCCATGACGTCGCCAGGCCACCACACGCTCTCATTCCCTGGAGCCACGGCAGCCACGACGTCACGGGCACACTTCCGGTAGCCGTGAAAATCGTCTGCTCGTGCCGCCGCGCGACCCTCTCGTTCAGGCGCGAGCCAGGGCATTGCCTTCGCGCATATGGTTTCAATTTTCCTCTGCCGCCTCCTTCTGTCGGGAGTTCCGGAGCCATTCGCACGGCTCTTCGTGCGCACGCATAAGGCTCGATGCCCATCGCAGCCGTAAAAGCGAGCAGTCGCACCTCGAGGTCCGGGTTTATTACTGCTAATTGTCACAGATGACAAGCAAAGAAACCCGACACGCGCCGCAATCCAGGAAGGCGAAGAGACCGGAGGGATGCCCCCACGTCGCTGACGCTGCTGCTTGGGGGCTAGGAGCGACAACCGGAAGTTGAAAAATAAACGTCAGTGGATGACGTATTCATGGGCGGGGCCCAGTCCCAGAGCTGTTTTCTTTATTTTTTTGTGGTGCTCCTCGTGTACGAGTTGAGGAGGGAGAGGAGGAGCGTAATTTTTAATCGTCTATATCTTCGCTGTTGTTGATGCTAGCTCAAATATTCTTGCACTGGGGTGACGAGTGATCGAATGCCTATCTCTCGTCTGCTTTACGTAATCTCAATTAATTTATTGCATAGTCTCTAATTCCCAGGATGACTGGTAGCAGCGCAAGCCATTCTGCGTGCGCTAGAAGCGTGACCCTTGTAACACGATGCAATAAACCGGTCTTTTTCCTGAATTCTTAGGCACCCTCATTTATGAATATTTGCTAGGTTGAATGGTACATCCACAGTTCCAGTCATTGGGCAGTGGGTTACGTTGCATGTGTCAATTTTCGAAAGCAGGATACCAGAGTTTGAAAGCTGGATATCAGTGCTTTAAATCTGGATTTGACAGTGGTTGAAAACTGCATACCAATGTTCTAAAGCAGGAATGCCTGTCCGAGACGTTTACTGGCCCATGTCGTGGAATGATTGACAGGCCTACGTTGGCCGCTCGATCGGCCGACCGTTGTTTCAAAACTGGCCCTAAAGTCGGGGCAATGTGTCAGAATGGTAGCGCTCTGCCTAAATGGCAGTGTTAGACCACCGCTCATGTCAATTTCTGCCTATGATCGCGCGGCATTCGTCTAATGCTGTTGTGCTGCCTGGGTTGTCAACACTACTGCCTGTTTTCTCCGAAGCTATATAAGGCCGGAGGAGATCCAATAAGCATTCCATATTGTCACCTTCTTAGGCTACGAGTCGCTGTGATTTAGTTTCCCTCTTGAAAAAAATTATGAAGGGCACTTAAAGCTACTTACGGGCTGTGAATGCGAAAGCATGCACTTGGTGTTCGGCTGCGGCGATGGTGTTCTACTCTAATGTAGTGTCCAGCGAAGCTTACGTGTTCTCGCCACCAGAATACTGAAGTTGATGAAGACGACAATACCCAAAAGGAGCCCAAGAGTGGCAGTATCGCGCGCGGGCTGTTGTGCGGCGGTAATGGCGCAGTACAACAAAGGAAAGAAAAAAGTATGGCGCCGTGCTGCAATTAAGTGGACAGTGAAACTGACCAGTTAGCGCCGACCTGGGTTCTAAAGCCGATTCGGGAGAAATTTTATTTTTCTTCTTTCAGGATGATATAGGCACTGCCTACGACTTCGAGAGATCACGTCGGCTTTGGGACCATCTGGCGTTGACAACGCCGGATTTTCCACCTGACCTGTCATAGAATGGTTTCGCATTGATATTAGACTGCAGAATATCTCACAGTCCTTCTCAAGAGCGCAGTCTAGTGCGTCGCCAGTGAACAGAGCATAGAGACACTTAACAAAAATATTGGAGGGGACACTACAGCTCCATGTTAAGGGTGTGCCGCGGTAGCGTAATGGGCTAATTGCCATATATGCAGGAGGGCATTCTCTACTCTACATTCATAGAATCCTGGGAGATCTGATACACCCTCCCTGCCCTGATGCAGTGGTTAAGCGATGCGCCACTGCCCTGCGATGGCAGGTTCTGGCAGCGGTGTGCGTTGTGCGACCCATATTACTCTTCCCGAACGAACAATGATTAATTTAGCTGCCACATGCAAATGTGGACAATTTGCTCACTATCCTTTTTTCAGGTTGTGATAGCGCCGGAATGCCACGCGACCTAGGCGCCCACCTGCGTCCTGGTTTGCTCTCTGCGGACCACATGCCAGACGATGTACTGAAAACGGTGCGACGAACGAAGGCAAAAGTAGAACACGCTGGACAGGACCAGGCGGCGGTCCTGTCTTGTATGCTGTGCTTCTGCCCTCGTTCGTCGCGCCGTTTTCAGTACAGCCTCAAACAAGGACCAGTAGCCCAAGCACGAGCTCTACTTGAGCACCTGCCAGAGCCATGCTCGTGATTTTTCGCTCAGAACACCGACAGCGCCGGCTGCGACAACGACAACATCGAATTTTCTGGTGAACGGGGCTTTCAACACTATCGCGTTAATAATTATCCAAGGTCTCCCGCTGACCACACATGAGGGAATCCGTGGTTTTCTCTGGTTCACTAAGCGTATGCACACACATCCTCCTCTGTCCTCTTCCTCACATATCTTGAAGTTGAAAAACACTGGTGCTACTCTACAGCTCGAATCTGAAAACGACGGCTGTCCACGACAGTCACTCTGCCAGCTCAGGTAACATGGACATCTACGAGTTGGCAGGACGTGGCAAAATTTACCAAAATTAGCCGAATATTTGGCTAGTGCGTTTTACGGTTCAGTTGCTTTACTCTATTGCAATTTTTCTCTCGAGTCGTACAGGCTGCTGCAGAAGGCTCGACAAGCACATGATTATGACGTCACCGCGGCCTCTAAGACAGAAACCGCCGCACCATTCATCAGAATAATCAACCTAGCTACGGCCACTGCAGAGCAAAGGCCCCTCTGACATCATGATGGCTCAGTGGTTATGGTGCGCGGATGCTGACCCGAAAAATGTGGGTTCGATGCGAGCCGTGGCGTGCTCATTTCGATGGAGGCGAAATACTAGAGGCCCGTGGTAGGTGTGATGTCAGTACACGTTAAAGAATTCTATTTGAACGAAATTATCCGTAGCCGTCGCCTATGGCGTCCGCATGATTTGAGTCGCTTTGTGACGTTAAACTATATGAAAAGAGACCAAATTAACCTCTCCCTTATGTCTTATAAACATATCATCCGCCAACTGCGGCCACCTTCGCCGCATACCTCCCAACCTCATCCGGCCAGCTGACTTTCTGCTGCCTCCCGCTAAGCTTATCTTTTCATGGAATGCACTCAGTTGCCTTTAACGACGACAAATCATCGTGCTTTCTTAATATACCTATGTTCATTTTTTCTTGATTCCACAAGGAGATGACTACATCGCGCTTCGTGCCGTACCCTCTGGCCCATCTTGTCTGTTAAGGGAGGACGCGGCTTTCAGGAAAATTGTTTTCTGTTGATATATTCATATGAAAGTTCTTTTTGCGCATTTCAAAGGTAAGTGTGTTTCTACTCTGAAAACTTTCACTGTGATGTCGGCAGGAAATTGTTTTCTAATCTGTATATTTCTTCTAAACCTTTTGAAAGGATGCTGAATTATGCAAATACGGCAGTGGCTGCTGCAGCAGTCATTGCATTCTAACTGACGTACTACAGCTCCACAATATCTTATAATCTTTTTTTTTTACTCAAAGCAGAAATATTGGTTTCGCATCTTCGCGATGTAGTATCCGTTGACATATCTGGAATGAGAGGAAAATTTCCGAAATTCAGAATTCACAGATGTGAAAAGCAATGAATGTTTTGAACTGTACTATGGTCCTTGGAGGGTATGAAAAGAAACAGGCCAAATTAGAGAAAGTAGTCACGAAGTAATTTGCTGCGCACGGTGATCAGTTAGGCGGTAACATAACGGAGAAAAACTCCCATTCTTCCATTGTTTGGCCGCAGTGCACAGCCGAAGCGGTTCGCGAAATAATATTTTTAAGTACTTCTCGGTCCATTTGAGGAATAAAACTTCGGAACAGCATAAAAAGGGCATGCAGCGGATATAAAAATTTTGAAAAAAAATTTATGGTCTTTCCTGTGATTTCAAAACACCCTACCCCATTAATCCTGAATTTATCGTTTTGTTTCCATAGCTCAATACAATGACCTCAGTTTATGTTCAATGTTTTAGCGCGTGGGCACTAATGCTTCCAGTCTCGAGAAAATCGCTCGTTGGCTTGAGCGTCTGAAGCCAGCTAAACCTGCAGAAATACTTCAAAGCGCAAATCAGGTATTCACTTACCCAGGGAGATAGTTGCCCTTTCGTTCCCTCAAAATCAATGGAGACCAAACATTCAGCTGTTTTTC
This sequence comes from Amblyomma americanum, assembly GCF_052857255.1. NCBI lineage: Eukaryota > Metazoa > Arthropoda > Arachnida > Ixodida > Ixodidae > Amblyomma > Amblyomma americanum. Next base: position 141,866,656 of record NC_135498.1, read on the forward strand.
GGTGTTGGTGTATGCCACCGCCTTGTGGGCATATTTCCTCGGTCTCACTAGACCGGGCTTCAAACCGACAGTGCTTAAACCCAGCAAGTGCAGCTAGAAGTGCTTTGGCACTAATAACAAAGGTATGGCAGCGACTCTACCGCACCTGGGTTTCGGACCCGTGGCGGAGCGAACAGGTAAGCTTCGTTGGCCAGTGCACGATGGTACTATGCTATCGCCCCAAACAACCACGTCACGTGTTTAACTGCCACTCCCTCTCGCTATGCATTGCATGTCGTTGTCTTCATCAATTTCCATCCGTGCAAAATGAATCCACAACATTTCGCTATCACAGTGCCCGCATAAGGCGCGCTAAGCTTTTTCAAAATTTTATAGTGCACTACCACTATGGTCCCCAGTCACCGATGTCGCCGATCTTTGCCTGAAGTATAACCTAAAGCAAGCAAGCATACAAGCAACCAAGGAGTCAAACCTAAAGCATGTGCGTATGCGATTTGTCATCACTTACAACTATGAGTACTGAAGTTGTGTCTTGTTCGAGAGCGCGATTATTACCGATTGCTCTCCCTATTTAGCAAGCCCGTTCCTTAGACAGACGAGCGATCCGCGGAGCCAAACCCAGGGGGACGCAGGGCTGAGATTTTTTCCTATGTGCTGATTACGCCGCTTGTTGGAAACCCTAAGAAATGGCCACGTGTATTAAGGCAGGTTACTACCGAGCAAGATCGGCGTCAGCTAACTCGGAAATAGAGGTTACGGCGCCCTCTACGGACGGTGTGCTCTGCAGCTCTCCACGCACACCATTTCCGGCCTGGCTGCTACATAAAATTGAGCTCGGCATTTCACGCCCGCAGACGAGCGATCCGCGGACCAAACCCAGTGGAACGCAAGACCTCCACATTTTCCCTCTCTGCTGGTAGGCACTGGTTTCTTGTATTCTTTTAGGGCTGCTTTTGTTGCTTTGCTTTACGCGGATAGCTCTCCTTGTATGCCAGAATTCCCGCTGTTGCTGAACTAGCCAGAGAATTTAAGGAAGGGAAAGAAGACATGGATGGACGCTTCTAAAATTTAAAACCGGGATTAAAGCTGATCTTTGCCTTGCTGAGCTGAAAGCACTGTCCGGTATGACGGAGCTAAAAAAACTTTAACAGACGCACGATTTCCTTAGCACGAAATATGAGCAGATTAAGAGCGAGCACGACAAAATATTTCCTGAAATTCGAAGTCTGAAGCAAACGGTTGGCGAGCTCGAAAACAAACATTGATCTGGAAAAGCAAGTTTCAGAGCTTCATCTGTACTCTCGAGTCGATGATGTCGAAATGTGTGGAATACCAAGCATAGTGAACTGAAATGTCTCTGACGTTCTGGACAGTTTGTGAGCAAGTTTCACAAGAATGTTGGGTAGTGCTGTTTTCCAATATAGTTATGAGTAACTACCAACTCACCCAATCAGCCGGTCCTCTTTAAATGCATTTATATTTTACTGCAAACACTTCGCTGCCAATCGTAAACTGTTGTCCCCTTGCGATTGTGCTCAACATCAGTTTAGTTCTCGTATTGATGAGTTTTAGATCAGGTCGTCCTGTTTTGTCAGTCTAGGTCCTCAATCTCGCTTTGCAACTCGCCCTCTGACTTAATTACAAAGGCAATGTTGTCAACGAATCCTAGATTACAAAGGTAGTCTCGCTTAACTTTTGTCTCCAGCTGTTCCTATTCCAGATTTCTGAATACCTCCTGTGAGCAGGCGGTGCATCTCACTTAAGAGATCGCGTCTTCATGCCTTAAACAATTCCTTAGTATAATTTTATGTAATCCTCTACGGAGGATTGTGGTGGCTGTGCAGACGCATTAATTAATCTCCAGCCTTTTTACGTAGGCCTCTTTTATACACCCTAGTTTGTTAATACCTGCATGACAGCTTAGGTTTTCGACAAAGTCACATGCTTTCTCTTTATGTGTGAAGTAATTAAAGGGGATGTTTTTATCCTATGCATTTTTTTTAACTGTTTCAAAACGTTCATATGTATCTACTAACCTTTGTGAAATTCAGCCCGGTCCTTTCATTGGCGGATGTCTAATGTCGCTCTGCGAATATTAGCGATTGCCTTAGCAAGCTTACTTCAGGCTACAGGCAGGGAGCTGCTAGGCCTGTAATATTTCAAGTCTTTGAAGCCACCCTTTATATGGATTCAGTGAAATTTAGTGCTCCCTCAAGATTCCTGTACGGGCATGGTCGTCAGGCTTTAGGTATGCAGTGTGGCCAGGTTTTCTTACACCTTTCAGGAGCATATTATATCCACCTTAGAGAAGTCTTTGCAGAAGTTTAAACTTGTACTGTTTGCGCTTCATGTTCGAAATGAGGCAACGTGGGCCTCATGAACAGGAAAGTGGTGTAACACTTTGAAATCCTAAATATACCTACAACACAGCTTCATTTAGATAGCATTAGCGCTGGGCTGTCTCGAGTTCAGTTCGAATTTCCCCCCAGGCGCCTCCTTCATCTGCAAATACTGGACTCCTCTGCTCTTCGCTCTTTTTATTCCTTCTCCTCATGCGCCTTCACTCTCGCTTTCGTTCTTTCTCCCTCTAAAGAGCGCCCTCTCCCGGAGTTTCATGTTAGGTGACTCGTGACTGATTCGTTCTTTCAACCGCGCTGCAAGACTGGGGCAGCACCGCGTTTTTACAAAGTTTTCATTTTCCTGGTGTTTGCGACCTGTCATCTATCTGAGGAGTGGCCGCAGCCCCAACGCGTGCCACGGAATCAAAATGATCGCGGTATGGCGTGCTACGGTTTCATATGATGTGGTCAATCGTGTTTACCCCCTGAAGGTTCACGTGTGCTTCAAAACTGGCACAGTGGAGGACTCCCCAATATTTTCGACCAGCAGAGAGGCTTTACTGTATTTGATTTGGCATCGTACAAGGCGTCTTGGCATTTAACATAAAAAAGGTGGCAGGTGGGCTGGTTTTCGGCCTCGCAAACTCTTCTTGAGTACTGTCTCTGAGATACTCAACGTCTATAAAAATTGGCACGCAGACAGCGAACAATGAAGATCGACATGAAAAGGGCCTTTCTGTATTGTTGCGCTGTTTTGTTTTGTTGCAATAGGCATGTCGCGAAGACACAGCTTCGGAATGACATCTGGTGGCTTGTTGAAAGTTCTACGGATGTGATTTTCTAGCTGTTAAGTTTCGTTTTCATTTGTGTTTTGTGCGGTGCTTTGTGTTGGTGTAGTTATCCTGCTACGCAGGCAGTTCATTTTTAAGCCGTATCAACTGAAGACTTGATTTGAATTGAGCTGAGCACATTGTCTGGTGCCTTCTGGGCTTGAAGTTCATTTGCCCCATCGCTTGTAACGATTTATTCGGCAAGCTGAGCTTGTCCAGCGGAAACCTGTTCTTTAGAAAGTGAAAGAACGTAGTTTTTTCTTGTCATTGTATACCTCAGTGTCAATGCTACTGTCATCACCCTGCACATTTCTAGCTGCAGTCTCGGAGACATTTAACCTATATACGCGCAAAGTATTTCAACAAGCGCCACATACATCATTCGTACTAGTCTATTATTTGTTTTTCTTGACTTCGAAGTCTGGCGGTGGCCGCGCATTGCAAAAAAAGCGGCTTCCACATTATAAAGTATTTCACAGAAATAGCGCCATGTTGCCTTTGACAGCATTAACATAGCCGTCACTTACTTGTGGTAGGACAGGTTCCCGCTTCATAGTTCGTTTTTTTTTTTTGAAAAATCCTTAAATGCAGTGCCAGATAATGGTAACAGCCGTCACCTTGCTAGTGCAAACAATATTCTCTTAGAAGGGTGAAGGTTCGGCAAGTTTCTCATGGCAAGAACACCGGGCGGCAACCCTCAGCAGCACACGACATCAATGAAACGTTTCTAGTTTTCGAAATGCCAGAGTGGAAGCTCGTGAACTTTGCTATTTTAGGCGTTAACGGTTATTTAAATGAAGATTCGCTCTGAAAAGTGCGCCTGTTAAGCACTAAAAATTGGTTTCTATGCGAAGTTATATTTCGCGATATTAAGAGAAAGTCCCCTGTCTCACTGTGGGCAGATGCGGTCATCGTTCAAAGCTATCTGCTTTTGTGCTCATTTATTAGAGTTTACAGTAAGCATGTTTTATTTTGGACACTTTGTTTGCAGAGTTTTCCTCGCCATATTATTTTTGGGAATATGCGTACCTCTTCACTCGTAGTAATGTTTTAGGGCTAACACTAGCTAAGCAAGAAACCTCGTCTTCTTGCCATTCTGAAAATGGATGAAGTGTTTAAGAAACTCGCACTAGACGGTGGCCGAGTTTTGCTATATGCAATATAGGCAAATTGTAATGTCAAAAAGCCTGGTTCTTCTTACGCTTGCATTACCTTGCAAAAAGTGAAGTAACGAAAAAAAACTGACAGATTTTACTTTTTCTGCGTAATGCGCGGAACTAAGTGATAGTTCAATTTTACATGTGGGTGTTATTATCTGTTCGTTTGCTTCCCACTTTGCCCCATTTAACAAGGTCATCGTACTCGCCACGTAGTCACTGTGGCCGCCAGAGCAGCCCTGATTGGTTGGTTTCACGATGACGCCAGTCATAAGCGCCCCAAATCACTCTCCTTACTTATGTCATTGGAGGTAACGTTACTGCGAGTGCTGAATTGACAGTTAACCGCGTGTTCGCAGGCATGTGGGGAAGACTTATCCGTCAGGGCTTTTGGTGGCAGCGTTCCGAACGCGTACTATCAGTCTGCAACCAGCATCATGTCTGTGTACTCCGGCTTCGAGCCTGCTTTAAGCGGCCGTAAAGCATTTCGTTTGGCAGCATCTTATGAACGCACGACTAACACGATACTCTTGAAGGTTGCATGGTACGTGAGCACGGGCTTCGGACGCGATCAGAAGAGAGCGTGCCCCAACCAAAGAGGATGAACGACGCGCGAGGTACGTGTGCTCCCCTGTTTGACGGTGTACGCACCCGTCTATTGGCGTTCTTTCGGGGACAGAAGATAAAACTTTGAAACCCACTTTTAAGCAACACGAAGATCATGTTAGAGGCAACTGAAATCACGACCAAGATGCATAAACGGAGCCTATTACGAGATTTTCAGAATTCTGAAAATGCGCCCTGCTGGAGTCATACCTTCTCGTAATGCCATAAAAGACACTTTAGCAGCAGCGATCAAGATATAAAAAAGAACAAAAATATTTAACAAAAAGAAACGATCAGTTGCTGCCCTTCCGAAAAAAATTTGCTTTTAAAGTTCAGCTTGGGTGCTTGTCAGCTACAAGCGAAAAGTCCGTGACTATTACACATCACTGTTAACAATTTTGATGTTAATGCTCTTTTTTGTGCGCACGTGATCCTTCCCATTTTTCATGGCAGTAATACTTAGACCATTCCTCTTTCCGCACGACATCATTACGACCGGATGTCTAATAGCTATGAACTTTATAGGGTTTAACGTACCATGCATAGGAACTTAGGTTATCTGGGATGCCGTAGTCGAGGGCTCCGTAAGTTTTCATCATCTTCTGTGGAAACCTCCTACTGAGACACCACGGCGGCTGACCACCGGATGCCAATGCTGATAAATTCTGAGGTATGGTTTAGCCAATTTCTCGGTCATTATTACGCTAGGGCCCCTCAAAGTTCCATTCTATTAGGTTTTAAATCGTGCAGCCCAGAGGCAGTGCTCAAATAAAAGGGCCTTTAGCCGGCGTACTCACTCACACATTTGGAGATTCGTGCGTCGAACGTAAGCTTATTAAGGTTCGGTCTTTTTCATTGTGGTCGCTTCCAGGTGGCCTGTATCTATATTGCAGTGAGCTAGCACTTAGTTTAGAACTTCTATTTCGGCTAGGTGGTTCATTGTACTCGAGAAAGGAAAACATTAGCGCCGAAAAACACACACGCACAGCAGAAAAACGGCGTAGGACAAGCTAGTGTACAAGTGCTTGTCCTACGTCGTTCTTCTGCTGTGTATGTGTTTTTCGGTGCTGCTATTTTCCTTTCCCTAGCACTAATCCTTCCTATCTAAAAAAATGTTTTTTTTTGAGTGTCTGAAGCTTGAGATCATCAGCAACCCCTGTGGCGTCTGCCCTAGCAAATTAGTTTGATCCTACTTATCCGCTTCTTCACGCAACACCTTTGGAACGTAATCCTTGGCAGCATCCCCAGGTCACCGGCTACCGACCCCTACGTGTTACGCACAACTCATCGTTCAGTGAGAGAAACAGAGCCTCCTCTTCCATCAGACTGCATAGGCGCACTTCAAGCTTAAGCGGATCAAGCACAAAAGGACGTATATTGTACACCAGTCTTCTTACTCCAGATCTACCTGATGCACTCCACAGAGGCGCCGCTTCCCTCTTTGATAGCAGAGCTCATTGCCCACTAGAGGCTCTACGGCGCTCTGGGCATTGCTTAAAAGGGAACAGGCGCTTATTCGATAGGTGCACACACAAGTAGTCTCCGGGCAAGCTGCCAGCTGAGTCAACGTCAAGGGGGGGGGGGGTGCAAAGGACTTGATAAAAGCGGTAAATTCTTAAAGGATATAGAAGTTTTAACAAGGAACGATGCCTGTGGGAATAGTGACACGAGAAAATGAAAACAACAAGATGCAGGTGAAGGACGGATAATAGGCATGCGGTCGGGTAAAAATGGAACGTTGCTAGCACTTTATGTCAAACGGTTAAAAAGTGAAAATGTGTGCCAAGAAAGATAGGACCACTTTTTGAGATGCGCAGTCTCCTTTCACAATAGGTTGATGGACGGACTGCTGAAACACTTCTCGCCACGGTTTTGAATTATGTAATCTCACGTGCGCGCTTTCTGTAGTATTGCTTTTTAAGCTTACCTTATTCATGAACTTACCAAGCGACCGGTGTGTCAGCAGTATGTCCATCCACCTACTTTCAAAGAAGACTGCCTATCTAAAAAAGAGACCCTATCTCTTGTGCAGCACTTTTTAACTTTTTAACCTTTTTACATAAAATGCTAGCGACGGTCCTTTTTTAGCCAACCGCACGCCCATTATCCATCCTTCAGCTGCATCTTCTTGTTTTCATTTTCTCATGTCGCTCTTCCGACAGCCATCATTCCTTGTTAAAACTTTTATAGCTTTTAAGAATTTATTGCCGTTATCCGGCCCTTTACATCGCCCCTGACGTCATAACTCACCTGACAGCTTGCCTCAAGACTACTTATGTGTGCACCTTTCGAAATCTTCAGTTGTAAATCAGCGTCTGTTTTGTACGTTCCTCTCTTTGTCCTCTGTCTGCGCTGTTCCCTTCTAAAGAGTGCTAAACCAACTAGCCCGCAACAACGCCCTGGAGAACTCCTGGGGATTTTGTCGATGTGTGCATTATCTAGATATCGAATCCATGCCCTGTCGGAGTTGTGTGGGCTCGACGCAATACTCACCATCTTAGGGAAGTGGATAGTGAGTCCCATCCACTGCAAGTGCTATGCCCGCTTCCTCTGCTGAAATTATCCGCAGGAGACGCCGTACTGACTAAAAAAGAATTTCTCCGTCGCTCCACGGGTGCTTTAATTCCGCCGCGTGGATCCAACCTTCTCGGCGGTTTAACTCGCCGTGACGAGGTGGCGACCAGGAGAATCAGGGTGGATGTTGCACTGACGCCTGTGGTCAGGGCCTCTTGGACATCACAGACCCCGCTTCTGAACTTGTCCTTCTGTCCCGCTTCTGCTACGGAGGCGACGTTAACTCACTTTATGTTACCTTTCCCCGGACTTCGGGAGCCACGCAAGCGACACCTCGGCATTCAGGGTTACCACCCCAGCCAACCACGAGAAACTCGAATCTGGACACTCGGGCCCCAGTACCGGGCCTTGTTGGCATTTATATCTAGCACCGGCCTGCACATGTACAGCTGTGAGGAAAAGTGGAGAGACCACGGCTCCGGGCGCGGGAGCGGATGCGGGGCCGCACCGTGGCGCTGCTATCACGCGCCGCAAGCGCGCTGTGAGAGTGTCCCGAGTGACGACAAACTTCCCCCTCGATCTCGCGCGGGTGCTTATCACGCTTGATAAATTTCTAGTGAGGCGTTCGGCTGCTCTGCAGCTGACGGTCGCGACGAAGGGGACCGCTCATCGCAAAGCGCCTAAAGGCTCTGAAGGGACAGTAGGGCGAACTGCTGGCCTCCTCCTCCGTTTTCGGCGCGCCTTGAATGTTACACTTCGATGCCGTGCCTGTATCGGCATGCTGTTGGAAGGCATGCGCGGCTTCCACTCGACTCTCGAAACACTAGGCGGAGACAATACATTGAGACGAAAAATGCAAACCACTGTGGATCGTCGCTTCGACCAACCGCTTCAAATAAGTATTAAAAATGTTTGGCATTCAGAGGCTCTTTATTGCCGTAAGAAATAAAGAATTTGTAAGTAAAATTCAACTAATAGTTATTGAAGTTGCCATTAACGGCAAATACACCAGCCGCTCGTAGGACACGGAGGAAGAGCATCTGTAGGACACGGAGTTCTATCACAAATGCACAGCATGAAGCAACTCGGTCACTCCGCTGACTGTAATTGCGCGGTGATGCGGTACGATTGACAACAAATGCGTTGTTGCAGTTTTTATGATTACAGCAGTGGGACTGAAAAACCACCATTGAAGATTATAGCACGACTCAAAACGATTTTCCATTAAATGTGAAGCGTTGCTGGTCATTTCGAATGTAGCTGTAGCTGCAACAACCCGAAAGCAGCTAATAGGAATGCGCTAGAAAAATTTAGAGATCACTACAGAGACTGCATTGGAGAAATGCGGAAGCATTATCGTTTGCCGTGACGTTGGTGGCTCGTAGTCGACGCGTTTTTACAACTACTTACCCACTCCGTTAAGATCCTACCGCCACTGTTCGATCTCTGATGCTACTACTCGACGATATGTGTTTTTTTTTTTTGCTGTAGTCTGATTGGTTACAGGCGTGAGGTCATCAGGCGTATGGACGAGGTCGTGCATTTATTAAGCAATATGGTTTCACTTAGCGTCATTAATTAGGTCAATAAATCACCCTCCCTTATTAGAGTCACTTATTAAAACCGTTATTTAGGGTTATTAATTTGACTGCTGTTAATCGCTGATTAATACTAATACACTATTCTTATACCAAGTGTCACACACATTTGGTCATGACTGCTGATGCAATCAGCTGATGACGTCACATCAGGTGGAACAATTTGCTTCCACATTTTGCACCCATATTTTGCGCTCACTTTCACGCCAGCTGCCCACATAGCCTAGTAATACTTTCGCATTCATCATCATCATAATCAGCGTTACTACACCCACTGCAGGGCAAAGGCCTCTCCCATGTCTCTCCAATTAACCCTGTCCTTTGCCAGCTGCATCCACCCTTTTCCTGCAAACTTCTTATACTCATCCACCGACCTAACCTTCTGCCGCCCCCTGTTGCGTTTACTTTCTCTTGGAATCCACTCCGTTGCCCTTAAGGACCAGTTGTTATCTTGCCTTCGCAGTACATGCCCTGCCCAAGCCCATTTGTCCCTATTGATTTCGACTAGGATGTCATTAACCCGCGTTTTTTCTCTCATCCACTCTGCCCGCTTCCGGTCTCTTAACAGTACACCTATCATTTTTCTTTCCATGGCTCGCTGCGTTGTCCTTAACTTAAGCTGAACTCTTTTCATTAGCCTCCCAGTTTCTTCGCCGTAGGTAAGTACCGGTAAGATACAGGTGTTGTACACTTTTTTCTTGAGGGAAATTGGTAAACTGCCCTCATGATCTGAGAGAACCTGCCATATGCGCTCCACCCCATTCTTATCCTTCTAGTTATTTCCATGTCATGATCCGGATCAGCCGTCACTACCTGCCCTAAGTAGATGTATTCCATTGCCACTTCCAGCCCTTCGTTGCCAATTGTGAACAGCTGTTCCCTTGCTAGACTGTTGGACATTACCTTGGTTTTTTGCATGTTAATTTTTAGACCCGGCGTTCTGCTCTGCCTGTCTAACTCATTGATCATGATTTGCAGTGCACCTCCTGAGTGACTCAGCAAGGCAATATTATTAGCGAATCGCAGATAATTTAGGTATTCTCCATTTACTCTTATTCCCAGCTGTTCCCAGTTCATGCCTCGGAATACCTCCTGTAAACAGGCAGTGAACAGCATTGGCGAGATCGTGTCTCCTTGCCTGACACCGTTCCTTATTAGAATTTTATTGCTGACTTTATGGACGACTATACTAGCTGTGCAGTTGCTATATATATATATATATATATATATATATAAATATATATATATATATATATATATATATATATATATATATATATATATATATATATATATAATATATATATATATATATATATATATATATATATATATATATATATATATATATATATATATTCCAGTATTTTGACATGAGGCTCTTCTATCCCCTTATTACACAATGGCTGTATGACTGCTGAGGTTTCCAACCGAGTCGAATGCTTTCTCGTAATCAATGAAGGCTATATTTAAAGCTTGGTTATATTCTGCGCATATCTCTATCACCTGATTGATAGTGTGAATATGATCTATTGTGGAATATCCTTTACGAAAGCCTACCTGATCATTTCGTTGATTAAAGTCTAAGGTTGCCCTGACTCTATTAGCGATTGCCTTAGCAAATACTTTGTAGGCAACGGATAGTAAGCTGATCGCTGTGTAATTTTTCAAGTCCTTAGCATCTCCCTTCTTATGAATTAAGATAATGTTTGCATTTTTCTAGGCTTGTGGTACAGTCGAGGTCATAAGGCATTGCGTATACAGGTGGCTAGTTTTTCTAGCACGATGTCCCCTCCATTCCTCAACAGATCTGCTGTTACCTGATCCTCGACAGCTGCCTCTCCCCTTGCCATTGCTCCTAAGGCTTTCTTTACTTTCTTAAGGCTTTCGCATTAATAAACTGTATAGAAGTAGTAGTAAATAAGTAGTAGTAGAAGGAAATTTCGCCCCGGTTCGGGGCAGTTGTCCTGTGTACGATTTTACTGCTAATCCCTTGCAAATGCGTGCGAATGTGCGCTGAAACTGGACAACGAGAACTGTGAGCCTTACATAACTTCGGCGAAGATGCGTTATGTTCTCACCGCGTTTTAACGACGGCCTAAAGTCGCCTTGATAGCGAGAAAGTGCTTTGGTGAAACAAGGCGTTGTTGTTTTGTCAATCGATCCTTATCGTGAGCAGCTGTCACGGCGAACCTTTGAGCTCAATTTGTGCACTGTCTGAATCATCGCGCGGCATCCATTCACCGCTCGTGTTTGTGACGTAATCATGCCCCGATTTGAAGGCTATATTAGCCTTTGTCCAATGCCGAGCTACGTTTTTTGCGAAAATGTCGCCGCCGGTGCCGAACGACGAAAGAAAAATAATAGTTGAACTTAGCCTTCATGGCACTTTTCAACGTTCGATTTGTGCGATTACTGGGCGTTCACGTAATGCCGTTAAACGCATTATTCATGCATACGGAGATGAAGGTGGACGAATTGCCGACGCGGAGCGCAGTGGTCGACCATGGCTCACGGAAGACGAAACTGACAGGCTCATCGTCGCCGCAGTTGAGGCGGACCCGTTTCTTAATGCACGGGAAATTCATGACCTCTTGGGCTTTGAGGTGTCGCCATCGACCTTGCGACGCCGTCGTAAAAAGGCAGGTCTAAGGAACTGCGTGGCGGCTCAGAAGCCATATTTAGCTACCAGGCAGTGCATTCAGCGACTCAACTTTGCGCAAGCGGTGCAGCACTGGAAGGGAACCGACTGGAGGGAGTTCGTATTCTCTGACGAGAGTACTTTCTCCAGTCGGTGGAACCAGCAACGGAAGGTCTGGCGCCCGTTTAACTGCAGGTATGTGAAAACCATCTCTCCAATGCCGAATATCCCGAAGGGTGACTTCTCGTAGAGACCAGTTACACAACGTCCGCATGGCCAATGCGTCACGTATAATTAGAACAATTGCGTGTTTAATATTGCATCTTCATCCTGAACAGTGATCAGTTTACTTTCGGTACCATTAGAAAGGCTTAAACCTTAGCACCTGTCACAGAGTTGACCAATGACCTTATTTTAACGCTCATTGGCCATAAGCAACTTTCCTCCAAAAGCAACTTTAAATTATCAGTTTCATATATGTTTCCTTTCGGAGCTTTGAATCAGTGCTTGCCATGTTGACAGTCCGTCAGTACGGTAGCTTTGTATTTCAGCTTCTTTTTCAAAGACTGTCCCTTACCCAGTGCACGGTGGCTTGTAAAAAAAATGACAGTATGCTTGATGCTGAGGCTACAAAATATAAGGATTTTTTTTTATCGAAGACTGCTGCAATGTACCTTAACGCTTTCATTGGCCTGTAGAGATCGTGTATTACTCGGTTTGATTTTTCTCTTTACGTCTTTCTCCAACCTCCTGTTTAGCAGATATATGCCAGAGTACACGACTGGCGTCCTGTCAAGTGGCAGGTGCGCTGTCAATGTCTAGAGTTCCATAAGCAAGGATGGGCTGGGCCCCCTTGTTCGCATCGAAGGCCGATTCAACGCCTCGGCGGACCATCATTCAAGAGGAGTTAGTCCCCTACGTGATTGGTGGCCCCTTCAGCGATGACTGCTTCTTTTTCCAGCATGATCGTAGCCCTATTAAAATACACAGCTCCTCTCGTGGGCACATTGCTGGAAGAGCTGGGAATCCGCACGCTGGAGTGGCCACCAGTAGATGCAGATTTTAACACCATAGAAAACGTGTGGGGGCTGATAAAAAAGCATCTTGTGGCCCAGGATCTCCGCACGACAACATCTGATCAACTGCGGAGTACCTTGAAACAAGAATGACTGACTCTTCGTGCTCCTCCCTTCATTCTCCGGGCACTCTTCTTGAGATTGCGGGATAAAGTGTGAGGATACGGCACACTTTATTCTATAATCTCAAGAAGATTGCCCGAAGAATGAATATCAACGTGGTGCTTTCAGCATCACATAAACTGAGCAGGCTCTGTAGGCTGACGAACCCATCGGGAGAAAAAGATCCAGACTGCAGGATACGACATGCTAACAGGTATGCTGATTGTACTGAAGGCATCGTTTATAAGATACTACTTACATGCGGCCGTTTTTACGTCGGTCAGAGTGGACAATGCGTGAACAAGCGTTTCAGAGAACATGCCAACAATGTGAAGCAAATGAGGGAAAGTTTCGAATTCACTGCCGTGACTGTGAATATGAGGGTGGCGGCCATTGTGCTCCGGATTTTCCACAATCTGTAATTATCGACCGGTTTCCTTCGCAAATCACAAGGGAGATTCGAGAAATACATGAGAGCGCAAAAATGGCAACACGGACAAGTAAGAGAAGAGGACGAGCGCTGCTTCGACCGCTCGTCTTCCCTTACTCGTGCGTGTTGCCATTTTTGGCTCTCGTGTCTTTCACGAATACGCACCAACAATCCCAGTTCCAAGTACTTCTTAGCCACAAGAGAGATATTGGAGGCGCTAGAGATTGATAGGACGGGCAGTGGTTGCGTAAGCACGCCATCAATCGGCCTGTCCAAAAACAGGAGATGATGTATCTGAACGGGTATCGACTGACAAGACTTTTTGTATGTTCCTGTCATTATTAGTGTTTGTCTTCCCCCCTTTCATGTGCCTATATATATTTCGATGTTTCTAATAAACGTCAGTGGGAAGTCAGCGCTGGTCCTTCGTCGTTCTTTGCGTCCGTGTGTTTTTTTCGCGCTTTTCGTCTTACATTGCATTACCAACTAGCCCGCACCCACACCTTACTATTATTCAGCCCCCTAAGAGACCGTGGTCGTCGCCCGTCGCGCTGGTTGAAGAAGTATGGGACATTGCACTCTTGCGTTGATTACCGTAAGCTGAACGCCATAACGAAAAAGGACGACGTCTACCCGCTGCCCCGCATCGACGACTCACTCGACAGACTTCGCCGCGCCAAGTATTTATCGTCGATCGACCTGAAGAGGGGATATTGACAGATTGAGGGTGATGAACGTGACCGCAAAAAAAGGGCCTGCATAACACCCAACGGCCTATATGAATTTAAGGTGTTGCCCTTCGGCCTTTGCTCTGCGCCGGCGACGTTTCAGCGCATGATGGATACTGTCCTGGCTGGCCTCAAATGGCAAACCTGTTTAGTTTACCAACATGACGTGGTGGTGTTTTCAGAAACCTTCGACCAACACCTTGAATGCCTGCGGACCGTATTGGATGCCCTGTGGTTGGCCGACTTGACACTTAAACCCGAGAAATGCCACTTCGAATACAAAGAGCTCAAGTTTCTCGGCCATGTTGTTAGCGCCGACTGTGTAAAACCCAATTTCGAGAAAACCCTATCCCGAGGACACAAATGGGCTTCTACCGCACGAGGCGGATTTGACGTTGTTGACGGCGGAACTTATCGCTGATCCATCAGAGGAACTGTGGTCAAGACCCTTTTCCAAGCATCTCACCCAGAAGAGCCGAGCGCCAGGCCGGGGGAAGTCTTGTGCCCATTAAAAACCGGTGGGTAACCGGCGGCACTGGGGATCCAACCAAGTACCTCCCGAATGCGAGGCGGATGCTCTACCACAAGGTCACCGCTTCGGTTCAACTTATCGCTGATCCATCAGAGCAACAGTGGTCAAGACCCTTTTCCCAAGCATATCACCCAGAAGAGCCGAGCACCAGGCCGGGGGAAGTCTTGTGCCCATTAAAAACCGGTGGGTAACCGGCGGCACTGGGGATCCAACCAAGTACCTCCCGAATGCGAGGCGGATGCTCTACCACAAGGTCACCGCTTCGGTTCAACTTATCGCTGATCCATCAGAGCAACAGTGGTCAAGACCCTTTTCCCAAGCATATCACCCAGAAGAGCCGAGCGCCAGGCCGGGGGAAGTCTTGTGCCCATTAAAAACCGGTGGGTAACCGGCGGCACTGGGGATCCAACCAAGTACCTCCCGAATGCGAGGCGGATGCTCTACCACAAGGTCACCGCTTCGGTTCAACTTATCGCTGATCCATCAGAGCAACAGTGGTCAAGACCCTTTTCCCAAGCATATCACCCAGAAGAGCCGAGCACCAGGCCGGGGGAATCTTGTACCCATTAAAAACAGGTGGGTATTCTGCGGCACTGGCGATCGAACCAAGCACCTCCCGAACCCAGCACCTCCCGAACCCATCACCTCCCGAAAGAAAACGCTCAAGCGCTTCTTGGGCTTGTGCGCCTACCACCGCCGTTTTCTCGCCGACTTCTCCAAGATCGCTGAACCCTTGACCCGTTTAACGCGCCACATACACCGTTCGTCTGGACTGCCGAGCAACAGGCTGCTTTCACAGAGCTGTGCCGATGGCTGCACACTACCCCTATGCTTGCTCACTTTAATGAAGAGGCTGCTACCGAGATACACACCGACGCTAGCAACATCGGACTTGGTGCCGTCCTCGTTCAACATCAAGAAGGCGTGGAAGGTGTGATCGCGTATGCGAGTCGCACACTCGCGAACAAAGAAATCAACTACTCCGGCTCGGAAAAGGATTGCCTCTCTATCGTCTGGGCCACGATGAAATGTCGGTCTTATATTTATGGTCGCCATTTCAAAGTGGTCACAGACCGCAATGCCTTGTGCTGGCTAACCAATCTTCGGCACCCATCAGGACGCCTAGTACGCTGGTGCCTACGCCTTCAAGAATTTGATTACACATTTGCCTATAAGTCCGGACGTAAACACGAAGACGCCGACACACTCTCATGCGCACCCGTCGAACAAGCTGATCACAGCACAGAGGATGACATTCGTTTCCTTGGTGGTAAGGCAGCGTGCTGACGCTGACCTGCGGTCTGTCATGGACCACCCAGAGGGCCATGCTTCAAACGTACCTCGACACTTTTCCCGTCGCTTGTCCTCTTTTTGCACTCGCAATGGCGTAATCTGCAAGAAAAACTTCAGCAACGGTCAACGGACCTACCTCCAAGTCGTGCCATCAGACCTCCGCGACGACATCCTTTGAGCGTCTCATGACGAACCCACCTGTGGCCACTTGGGATTTGCATGCACGCTCGCTCGAGTTTGTCAGGTCTATTATTGGCCTAAACTTGCAAAGACCATCCACCGCTACGTCAGAGGTTGCCGTGAGTGCCAGCGTCGTAAGTCACAACCGCTAAAGCCCGCCGGTTTGCTCCAACCAATTGCGCCACCTCGCACACCTTTTCACCAAGTTGGCATCGATCTTCTGGGCCCATTGCGTGTGTTATATTCTGGCTATGAGTGGATTATAGTTGCGACTGGCTATTTTACGCGCTATGTGGAAACCAAGGCGGTGCCGCGAAGTACATCCTCTGAAATCGCGCACTTCTTCATACACCACATTGTTTTACGACATGGCGCCCCTTCCTCTGTCACCTTGATAGGGGCAGCGCGTTTACAGCGCAGCTCATGCACGAGGTGTTCCAGCTGAGTGGCACGACCATCAGCAAGATTACTGCATACCACCCGCAGTCAAACGGGCTCACGGAGCGCCTATTTTTTTTAATTTCTAATGCCAATCGATTGGTTTAAAGAAAATTACTTATAAACCAGCAGAAAAAACAACCATGCCGCCGGTGAGATCCGAACCCACGACCTCCGAATATCGCGTCCGGTGCTCTTACCAACTGAGCTACGGCGACGGCTGTCCAATATATATATATATATATATATATATATATATATATATATATATATATATATATATATTTACATCGAAGTATACCCTTCATTTAAGGAAACATTTTAAACAAGTACATAGAAGTAAACAAATATACAAATAAAATAGGGAAATAAGCATGGATAGGAAAGAGTGGAGTGAGACCCGCACCAACCAAATCGAGAGTGCACAAAACCTGTAAGGGGTAGGGAAATACATTATCCAGATACGATCTCTGCTTTGTGACGCACCCCGTGCTTGCTCATTCACTGGCATGTCGAGCTGAGCTGAGATGGGCGGCAGCGTTCGTCACCTTGCAGCTATCCTCGTGGAAGAATGAGGAGCTCCTCCCTCCTTATGGCCGCGAGTGCAAGGGCGAAAGAATTTTGAGCCAAAAACAGAAGAAGCAGCAAAAAAAGGAAACCTAAAGCAGTGTCTTTTTGATTGCATTTGGCAATATTACATCCCCCGCTGACTTAACCGCTGAGGTTGGACTACACAAGAACATAAAAAACAGATAAAGGGTGAAAAAAACGGAGTGAAGGGGAGGAACTCATAGGATTGTTGCCTGTGTAAAAGCCGTCGGCATAGAGAGTAGCCACAAAGGAGAAACGAGAGAGAGAAAAAAGAGAGACAGAAAAAAGCAGCTATCTGGCTTTAGTACACCAGAAGATGTGCTAAACGGAGGTTGGAAGTAACTACACAAATGTGTCATGGAAACCGGGGTATGATCCCAGACGTTGCTGTCATGGTGCTTTTTGTATTTTAGTATGTCTCTGACCTCGAAAAAGAGGTGAGAGTCTGACCTATGCATTGCATTCTACAGTCGCCACACTCGAGCATGTAAACAATGTTCCTTGAATCGCAATTTAAATCTTTCCGGATAGCGTGTTTGAAATATGAATAGGTGCTTACAGCCAGTGTTGCGGTTTGCATGTGCTTGGAAATCTGGAAGCGGTTTTTGCCGCATAGTGTGCAACTCACAGCCATCGGTTTATAGACTGTCGAATGGACAACACGGTTTTGTAAATTTTTTAGTCTTCCATATGTTACCGGGGGGACCGTTAAAAAACTTTTGGAAAGCCGGTCACTGCTCTTGATATTTAAGGGTTGTCTTAAGATTTTGCTAATGTTCGGGAAGTTGTTTACGCAGGTTAGTATGAGATTACAGCTCTCTGATGTTGGTTAGGATTCCTCAGAGACGTGATAATGATTGGTTGCTTCCGCCCTTTTAATGGCATCGTAAATAATAGAGGGCGGGTAATGTTTCTTTGGAATGTCCCGCATGCGATTAACCTTTTCGTGAAAATCTTGCGATCGTGAGCACTTTCGTTTGAATCTGATGGACTTTGAGCATGGGATTGTAGTTTTGGAGTGGTGTAGGAGGCAACTGTTGAAATGAAGATAAATTTGTCTGTCTATGAGCTTTTTATAGGCGCTAGTGATTAATGTGCCTCCTTCAACTCGAACCAAAGCATCCTAGAAGTTAATTTTATTCGTTGAGTAAGTGTACACGTGTGAAACATATGTTTGGATGTATGTTGTTTAATGAGGTGATAAATTGGATTAGTTCATCCTCGGTGTTTGTCGAAGGTATGAATAAGGCATCCAAAAAGCGCTGATAAAAAGCTGCTTTGGTTGCATATAAGGAGAGAAAGTCTAATTCAATTTTGTTCATAAATATGATGGCGTAATTACGCACAAATTTTGTGCCCATAGCTGTACCGCTTGTTTGAAGATAATCTCATTTGTTGAATTCAAAAGTATTTAGTTTCAGGACAAAATTGAGAAGTGTCACGATGTCACATGGACTAGTGGAGTCTAGATTTTTATATTCTTTATATGCTCCGACCATGGCCTGCACTCCGTCTTCATGTGGTATGTTAGTGTAAATTGATACCACGTCCAGAGTAACTAGGAAAGCAGATTGAGGGAAGCTGAGATTGGATAATTTTTTTAGGAAATGATTAGTGTCGCGTATGTAAGATGGGTCTTTCGGAGGTATATGATTGATGAGAGAATCTATGTAATCTCAGATCGGTTCTGTTCGTTTGTCAATACCGGAAACAATACGTCGCCATGGATGATTCCTTTTGTGTAATTTCAGGAGCATGTAGAATCGCACCGCAGAGGCATTCCTTGGCATTAGCTCCCTACTTATTCGCGGTGGTAATACCCCTTCATCGGTTAGTTTATGGAGAGTTTTTGCTATGAGGTTATTTTGCTCAGTGGTGGGGTCTGATGAGAGTTTCTTAGAGAATTTTGTGTTGTATAGTTGGCGGTTGCTCTCCTGAATGTAGTCATCTTTGTCTAAAATAACTATGCCACCACCTTCTGCACCGGCTTAATGACAATGTCAGTTTGTTTATTAAGTGAGCCTAACGTGTTACGCTCTTTTATTGTGAGGTTGGGCGGGCCAGAGTTTGATGTCCCGAAGGCGTGAAGAATGTCTTTTGTACCGCTTTTATGTATAGGCCTAGATCGTTATACCTCCCAATTTTGGGTGCCCACTGTTCCTGAGGTTGGGGATACCGAGCATCATTTGTGTTAGGCTTATAGAAAAAATACTCCTGTTCTCTAAGAATTGGGAAAAAGTTGTCTAGATCCTTGAGTATTCGTTATACTTACCATTATTTGGACAGAATTTTTGGCCGAGCGACAAAAGGTACTTTTCATCGGCGGTGAGTTGTGAGCTTGATAGGTTAATTATATTTCCCGTAAGGTGTGACTCTAATGTGGGTGGTGGCTGGCGGCCGCCGCCGTTGGCTTAGTGGCTATGGGGCTCGGCTGCTGACACGAAAGGCGCTGCTTCGATCCCGGCCGCTGAGTCGAATTTCGATGGAGGCTAAATTCTAGAGGCCCGTGTGCTGTGCGAGGTCAGTGGACGTTAAAGAACCCCAAGTGGTCGAAACTTCCGGTGCTGAGTAGCTTTGGGGTGTTAAATCACCGTAAATCATAAATCATGTAATGTGGTTGGATGTTTGTTTACGGTTTGTTGTGGACGTAGGTATGTGGCTTCCTAGTTCTAATGCAATCGTAAACTCTATACCATTTTAAGAAATAATGTTATCACGGGAAAATTTTATGAGTTTCTTCGTTCAAATTTTCTGAGTTTTGCTCAACTCGACCTCAAGCTCATTTGCAGCGAATGTTGAGAGTACCATGTTGTGACGCGCCCACCTCTCCTGGAGGGTTAGTGATGCCTGTGTGTGCAAAGTGCTCAGTTGTTATTTTTAAAATGTTTATACATGCCTTAAGTAGTTCTGTGATCTATGCTAAGCGATGGGATTCCGAAGGGTTACTCGTCGATGGGGTTAGGGATACAGGATGTCCTTTTAGCACAGTTTCTGATTTCAGATATATTTCAAGGGGTTTTATGTAGAGCTTGTGCTTGATTTGTTTGTCAATGACTGTCCTTAATTTTAAATATTCGGAGAAGTGGCTTCAGCAGAGGGAGAACTGGACGGTGCGTGAGCTTGGTCGGCCTGGCAGTATTGTTTAAACTTCAGCCGTTGGGCTGAGCCACAGTGTCGTCTGAGGTCATACCTTTGCTTCGGCATGGTGACTTCATTCCCGAAGTTCTGCACGACGACGGAAGCTTGCTGCGATCCAAGAGCCTGTTGTATTGGTGCTGACGTGGGGACACCCTTGGTCCGGGGCTTGTCGGCGTGACGTCAGGTCATGTATCGCCTTGCGCACTGGGTGTCGGCAGTAGGGACGGGGGTTTTATGTTGAGCTCGTGTTCTCAGATTGTGGTCGCGTGCTCCAATTCTGCATCGTTTGGCGGCCACTGGAGACACAGTCCAATCCATTGCTCAGCGGTTTGGAGTTGGCAACAGAGCTCTGTAAGGAGTCGTAGTTGGCCTCCGCAGCTAGAGGTCACTTGGGAATCATGGTGGAGGATTTTGCGAGGCATTTTTCGAGGTAAACATCCGATAGCGGCTAGGTGTCCGTCCTTGCTTCATCAGGTGACCTGCTTCCGCGATAGTCGGGAAATCTTGGGCTGCCGGTGCACTTCCATAGGATTGGTTTTGTTTGTGACTTCAAAATTGCAGGCAGCTAATCGGGTGCTGTGCTCCATGTTGGGCGGGAGGATCTTCTCTGAGGGTGTGGGGGGTTCTTTTCATGGGGTCAAGCAGTGCCGTCGGACACTGAGAAGGTTGAAGATATTGCAGGCGAGCACCGAAACGCCTACAGAGCTCTGGTGCACCCCATCAGCAGCTCTGATCCTGGTCGCAGGGAAGGTCTCCAGAGAATGATAGATGTTGAACACATTTTGGCTTCGAGTGCACAGCTGAGTAAATCTACAGTTTAAATCGATAGCATGTTTATTGAATTTGTCCACCATCCGCAGATTTCCGGCACCGCGTCCGCCATTAGGGGTC
Source organism: Amblyomma americanum (assembly GCF_052857255.1). Lineage (NCBI taxonomy): Eukaryota > Metazoa > Arthropoda > Arachnida > Ixodida > Ixodidae > Amblyomma > Amblyomma americanum. The sequence continues at coordinate 141,887,740 of NC_135498.1, forward strand.
TGTGGCAATACTAATGTAGCATACACCACCTTGAATTCACGCCGTTTGTTGTGGATGAACTTGAGCGCTTCCTCGTAACGACTGGGAGCAGTATCCATGCTTGTTCCGTAATGGTCTTTGGTTCCCAAATAAGAATCAGTCCGATGTCACTGGGAGGCATAAAGTCCAGAAGGTTTTTCACATCGTTGATTCCGGCTCCGGGTTGGGAAATGAAGGCGGGGGAGCATAGGCTTGATGCGCCGATGTGGTTGGAGAGATGCTTCGTCTGCGAATCTCCAAAGTTTCCTGTACGGTCACGCACACTGTCGCCCGTCTCAGCTCAGCTCGACATGCCTGTCAATAAGCAAGCACGGAGTGCCTCAGAAAGCAGAGATCGTATCTGGATATTGTATTTCCCTACTCCTTACAGGTTCTCTGCACTCTCCAATTTTTTCGTGCGGGTCTCACTCTCCTTATTGCTATCTATGGTTATTTCTTTCTTTTACTTGTGTATTTTGTACGATTGTCTACTTATTTGAGTACTCTCTGTGCGTTTCTCGCTCACCCATTCTGTGTTCAAACCCTATAAAAGGAGAAGTATCAGCGAAGACAAATCACAGTTGAGAAAGATCTGTCCTCCGATCAAAACGTCGAGTCAAATGATATTGTTGCCTTTAACGAAGCGTATACTTCGTTATATATTTTTAAAACAGTCAAGCACGCCATGCTCTCACAAACAGTTTTCTTGAATGGCTGCCATTAACGCTTTAAGGAACGTTTTCTTGAAATTTCCACTTCACGCCCCAGCATAGGCTTTATTTGTAGATTGCTAGGCCTCGGTTCCTATTTTCGGCGTGTTATTCGAAACTTTGCTGCGATTGTTACCCCTTTAACTGACCTCCTTGGCAGCAACGTGGATTTCTTGAGTCCGTCGCCTGCATGCGACGATACCTACACCTTGAGCACTCTCCCCACACCCATCATGCGCCACTTGCGCTTGACTCGTAAGCCACAACTGAAGTACACACGGACGCCAGTGGCTTTGGCCTTGGGGCTGTCCTCGCCCAACGCACGTCTGGATTTAAGCAATATGTAGTTGCTGACGCCAGCCGCAACCGTACTAAACCCGAGCCCAACTATCCCGTCACGGAAAAGAGGTCTTGGCGAACGTTTGGGTCATAGGCAAGTTCCGCCCTTACCTCTATGGGCTTCCTTTTGATGTGGTCACGGACCACCATGCGTTTAGTTAGCTTTCTTTGTTAAAAGATCTCTCCGGCCGCCTGGCTCGATGGGCTCTCCGCCTCCAAGAATATACTATGCGCTCCGTTGAGGGGTCCGGCCGCAAGCATCAGGGCATCAATGTCTTGTCCAGCTCTCCCCCACCGGCTGAGATTGCCAGCCTCTCCTCCGTCGAAGCCACTGCGCCTTCGCTCACCTTCACCGACATGCCTTCAGAATAGCTTAAAGATCAATGTATTGTCTCTCTTCTCTACTTTCTAACCGCTCCATCTACTGTTCCGGCATACGCGCCCTTCGCCTCCAAGCTTCACATTTTTCCATTCGCGATAATCTCCTTCATCGCCATAACTACAACCCTGACGAACGCAAGCGGCTTCTCGTCATTCCACCCCATCTACGCTCCTAACTCGGCACCTGTTTTCACGCTGACCCGCAATGCGGTCATGGCGGACTATTCAATACATGCGCTCGCATTTGTCTCAGGTACTACGGACGCGTCATGTACAACTTCATCCTCAAGTACGTACGTCCGCTCGTGCCCGGCCTACCAACGCCGCAAGCAACAGGCTCATCGCGCCGGTGGCGAGTTGCAGCCACTGCCCTCTCCGCCTCTCCCCTTTAACAGAGCTGGAGCCTATTTACACAACCCCCTGCCATACACCGCTGCTGGCAACCGCTGGGTCATTGTTGCCATTGATAACCTGTCGAGGTACGCTGAGACCAGTCGCTCGTGGCTGCTACAGCTCGTGATGTGGCGTTGCCTGCCAACGCCGCACGCAACAGGCTCATCGCGCCGGTTGCGAGTTGCAGCCGCTGCCCTCTCCGCTTCTACCCTTCAACAGAGTTGGAACCGAGTTACACAGACCCCTGGCAACCGCTGGGTCATTGTTGCCATTTATAACCTGTCCAGGTGCGCTGTGACCACTACGCTCGTGGCTGCAACAGCTCGTGATGTGGCGTTGTTCATTCTGCAGCGTTTGATTCTTCGCCATAGTGCTCCTCGTGAATTCTTCAGTCACAGAAGACGCGTCTTCTTTTCTGACGTCGTTGAAGCTCTGTTCGCCGATTGCAGTATAATTCATCGGACTTGTACCGCCTACCATCCAGAAGCGAATGGTCTAACCGAACGCTTTAGTTGCATCATTTGTGACATGCTGGCTATGCACGTCGTTTCCGGCCACACGAACTGGTACCTCGTTTTCCACTATATAAAGTACGCCTATAACACTGGTACACAATCCACCAACGGCTTCTCTCCATTTTTCTGTGCTTTACGGCTTGCACCCATGCGCACCCATCGACGCACTTATCCGCTACCGCCCTGCCGCATCTGGATGTGCAACTGTTTCTGAAGCTGGCTAGCACGCTGAATACTGCCGCCAGATCGCAAGGTCGCTCACGACAGACACTCAGGGGCGTCACAAAGGCCGCTATGACGAAGATATCTTTGCACCGGCCTTCCCAGTCGGTTAACTCGTGTGGCAGTGGATACCTTCTAGTCCTCCCGGCCAGTCCTCCCGGCCTGTCCAAGAAACTCATTTCGAAATATCATGGTCCGTACCGCGTCCTGCAGCGCACATCCCCAGTTCACTACATGATTGAGCCACACACGCCATCTGCCTATCTCCGCCGCCGTGGCCGCAAGACTGCGTGTTGAACGCCTCAAGCCGTACCACAAACCGGTTATATTGTCGGCGCGATTAGTCGCCAGAATGGTTCTTTTTATCCCTGGGCATATTGTAGAGAAGAAATTGGGCACTAGCCCAGCCGCACTGCCATCGCTCCGAGCGAGACCCTGCTCAGCGTGACCGACTGCGGGCGACCACTGCTTCACCGATGCTTCGTCGTACTCAGCGTCACCAAATAAACCACTCCTAAAATATATACGTCGTATAATGAATTTTTTGAAACTTTAGACCAGGGGCCGGTTTTTCACAAAAATGATCGTACTCTTCATAGACGGATCTGCTTATAGCATTGAACTGGGCACACGTCGGGCTTGAAAAAGAAAAGGAAAAAAACATGGGCGAGACAAATAGAGCAGAAACACCGACGCAAAGGTGGGGGAGCAAAGGTGTCGCGGCGCGTCAACACGATCTGACTACACACACACATGAGGAAAAGACACGAGGGCGGTTGGGCACGAAGCTGGGTCGGAAAATAAACACTATATGAGGAACTATAACGAGAGAAGGAAAGTTCCCGCCATTTGTGAGCGTCTGTAGCGCCTCTGGCCTCGTCTGTATGGCCCGAGCGATGCTAAACGATAGCCAAACATGGACGCACAGGTTTGCTTTTACTACAAGGATTCATATACAGTTTCTGCCTGTTTATAAATTTTTCCGTTGACATGCATAACTGAGCGCTGGCAGTTCTCTTTATTGAAACAGTACCCGCTTTTGTGACTTTTCAGGCAATCCTCATGGCCCACACGAGCATGCTTCCATCGTTCATCCTGTACTCCGCTCTTCTGTCTCTGGGTAAGTGAGCTGTCAGTCACACAGTCAATAGACAGTAAATACATAAAAGTCGACACTTACAAGCTAGAATACGCAGTCAAACTGGAGGGATTGGTGTGATTTTGGTGGTTTTATTTCGTGCCCTCGAAATAAAGTTTTTTAAAGATAACATGGCGACAGATACAAATCCAAAATATTTGCACATGCGTTCTGACTTTTCGGCGCTCGAGCAAATGATCGGTCTCAGTAACATGTTGGAAGGGTAACGCACTTCCAACCAGTATTTCACCGAGGCTCCAACTTTCATGCTCAGATTTTAACCTCTGTTTATGTTTTACTCTGTTTCGTACCCAGTTTCGTACCCAGCAGTAGCCATAGGTTTTTGAAGGTGTCCACTAAAGTCTTTCCTTAGCCTTCTAGCAAAGAAGACAGGAAACAATTAGCGAAAGTAACTAACAGCCAATAGCCGCCCCAGAGCCAGTGCAATACTCTTTCAGGCTATTGGTAGTGGTCAAGATAAGAGTTTTCACATTTCTCTCGACCTCCTTGACACCCGTCCCAGTAGGCTTTCCGAGACTTGACGTTTACTTCTGTTACCGATGATTGAAGTAGGCACATCTCTTTCTACACTTGTTCAGGAAAAATAAAGCTGCGCGAAGAAGAGGGGACCGGAGGCGGTGCGGGTGTTTTATGTTCTCGCGTCTCGTAATCTTCGCGCAGTTTTATATTTGCTGATCTTATGGACCAACTACCTCAACATCATATCCTACTACCACTTGGTTTTTCGCTAAATTGAGGCTTTTTTACTATGTACCGCTATTTGCACGCGTGAAAAAATATATATATGCTTTGTTAATAATTATTACAATTTGACGCTTCAGCTGGCGGCGGATCATTCGTGACTCATCAGAACAGCTTTCTTCCTCTATGAGTGTCAGTTGGTAAAAAACGCTTAATAAAAAGAATATTTAAACAATATGGCACAATTCAACAGAGGTCAAATAGTGTAGAGCATGTGTTTTCTATATTCCACCATATTTGCCAAAAGTGCCTAAGCAGCACAGTGTGTTTCTCAAGTGTTTCGCGGAGCACATCTGGCATCTTTTAAACTTAAATAAAAACAGCGCACGAACAGGGACAAGCGCTGACTTACAACTGAAGGTTTATTGAAAAGGAATACATAAAATATACTCTCTTTTTGATTGTACAAGATCTTACTATCGTTAAAAAGGGGAGTAGGCCTTGAGGTGTTACGACGACATTCTCATTGTCAACACCTCAAGGCTTAGGAGGAACCACGTACTCAACTTTTTAACGATATTAAGATATTGTACAACCACAAAGGTAAGCAAACTAGTGAAATCAGCTAAGCATTTCATATTTACAAAAACCGCGACACATGTGTAATTCCATCCGTCCTCGTCCATGACTGTGAACTGCTGTATCTCGATCCCTATGACTGAAGTTGTCAGCTTATCAGTGTTGTTAATGCAGCTCATGCGCGCTCTTGGTTGTAAAGGGAGTATATGTTGTTGTTGCCTCAAATACGATGGCACATTCCCACGGTGTGGGATTGGCCGGGGTTTGGTGCAGATGCAAACAGAAAAATGCTCATCCAGGTTTATCTCAAGCGGCTTTTAAACTGAGAGGACTGAGAGAAAAATAAAAATCACGAATTTTGCGAGAGCTTGAGGAAATCGGAATGAAAATCAAGGAAACAAAGCGGTAGGAGTAGAATAAATAAATTTTAAGGATAATACAGGAAGTAATTTTGAGAGGAAAGTAAAGGCATAGAGATGTTAACTAAAAATTTCCCAGTTTTAATGATATACTTGTGAAGATGCTTACACACCTGCCTAATGGCATGCCCTTTGACGGTTGCACCGAAGGAGAGGAGGACGGGAAGAGTAAACCGCCGCCCTAATTGAGCAAGGTGATTTTCCAAAAATTGAATTCTTCAGTTGCTAGTCAGCGTTTATCCCGTCTTCTTCTTTCTTGTCCCTATTTATGCGCTGTTCTTGTTCAAGTATGTATCAATTCTCTCAACTTGCCTTGTTACTGAGGTTAATTTGTTAAACTCTAAAATGGTGCAGCCTGAAGAGAACCCTTCTCCTCTTGTTTTGAGGCGTTTTTGTTTTTAGTTTTGTCCTTAGGGCTCCAGTGTCGACAGAAAAGAAAAAGCCGTTGCCTGGATACTATTTGGAAATATCGCACAGTACAGCATGTTTATGTGTACAGTCTATCCCTGAGTTGCTGGCTGCAATAGATGATGCGAAACGGAAAACTGCGCCCGGCCCGGACAATATTCAGTACGAGGTGTACAAGAACCTGAGTAGCGCTGCACTCCCTCAAATACTTGACACAATAAACAAAGTATGGTTGGATGGTGTAGTGCCCGAGAGCTGGGAATCCGCTGTCGTGATTCCTATCCCGAAACCAGGAAAGCCTCCGACGGACCTTGCCAACCAGCGACCTATCTCCTCAACCCCTACGCTGTGCAAGCTGGCGGAGAAAATGCTAGTCACACGTCTGTCTTGGTGGCTAGAGCAGCACGGTTTTTATCACCCAGCACAAATCGGCTTTCGTCTATATATTGGTACAGAGGATGGGTTGGCTTTCTCAGCATCTGCAGTTTTGTCATCTACCCGCAGCCGCAGTGTGCGTACTGTTTTAGCAATAGACGTTGAAAAGGCATATGACAACATCAGTCATGCAGCCATTCTGAACTCCATTGACATGCTTCATCTCCCTCTGAGAGTGCGTAGTTTTGTCCAATTATTTTTGGAAGGCAGAACATTTGCAATACGCCTCAGCGGCGAAGCGGTCGGATCATTTGTTCCTATCTGCGGCGTGCCCGAGGGATCAGTATTGTCACCGACGTTATTTAAGATTGCTTTCATCCCGCTGGCTTGGCGCTTGCATGACATCAGTGACATAAAATTTCTTCAGTACGCTGACGACATCACGCTGTGGAGTACTCACCAAGATCTCTGTACTCAGGAGGCTGCCCTTCAATATGCCTTGAATGTTACCTGTATTTACGCATCATCCATCGGACTTCAGCTATCTGTGCATAAAACAACATACACGTCAGTCGCCAACCGCTGTGGACGCCGTAAACTTGCTGCAAGTCCAATCCGTATTCGTCTATCAGGCTCCCCACTACAGGAAAGTACGAGTGTAAAAATCCTTGGCTTAATGATTCACCAGTCAGGATCAGCGACTGCATGGCTTTCTCAGGCAAAAAGGCAAGCTATTCAGACTTTGGGTATGATTAGAAGAATTGCCCCTAAAACTGGTGGCGCAGGCTCGTTCGTTGCACGGCAATTGGTGAGGGCAGTTCTGCAGCCACGTATTGTTTATCAAGCCCAGTTTCAACATCTTACAAGAGCCCAATGGGATCGCCTTGAAGCCGTGAACCGAGAGGCTATGAGGACCATTACGTGCCTTCCACGCATCACACCGGTCATAGCTTTACAAGAGAATGCGCAGCTCAATACCAATGATGAGCTGGTGCAGCAGAGCCTTGAAGCGCGCAGCCTTAAGGCCAGTCTATCGCACTCCACGCATGCACTGAAGATTTATGCAACGTCACACTCCATTGTTCAGCCGACAACGCCAGTTCTTCATCCATGAAATTTGTACTGCTCAGCGACAACAAGCCAACAGGTAATCGCCGGCCAACATCTGCTCATTCGGCATGGTTGCTTCGCCAGAAATTTGAGGAACAAGATGCTTGCCCTCCTGAAGGATCCATTGTTGTCTACGTAGACGCAAGCATAGAAGACTGCAAAGCAACAACCGCTATCTAATGTCCGTGCAGGCTTGCCCTGAATCAAACTCTTGGTTTCAGCTTACGAAACCCCCTTCGTCCTTTTGTGCTGAGCTCGTTGCAGTTCAAGAAGCACTCTGCTCCGTGGCCGACATAACTATGCTCCCTGCGGCCAGCGTTGTCATCCGCACTGACGCCCTTCAAGTTGTCCGGTTGCTACGACGCGTTAGCCGCTGTCCAACGATATGTCAGGACATCCACCGGCTCGCGGCACGCATCCCGCAGTCAGTACGCATTGAGTGGGTCCCACGGGATCTGCTGACCTATCAGAGCCAGGCAGATTTATCTACCCGCCTTGCGAATACAAACTCATCACCGCCTAGGCTCCATCATTTGGAGTATTTTACCCTCCTTTCATCAAGAAAGGAGCTCCTCCGGTGCCGCACACGTGCTCTCATCCCTCCGTGTGCGGTAACCCTCCCCCGCGGTCTTACCCGTGCAGAGGAGTTTGCGCTTAGGAGGATCCGGGTCAGGGTTGCCCTCACACCAGTCGTCACTCGAAAGTGGCCGCAGTAACGAGAATTGTTTCCTCTGCCTGGATGTCCGATATGTAAACACGGGGATATTGAGGCTGACATTCATCACTTACTGTGGGACTGCCCAGCTCTCAAGCCTAAAGGGATCCGGCACCTGATGGTAGCAGGTCTTTCACCAAGCAACCCTGCTTCATACATTGCCTGGACGCAGGGACCGCCCCATCGTTCTCTACTGGACTTCATCAAATCAGCTAACCTTTTTCCATTCATATAATCTTTACTACATCATTCATCACACCTTCACCCATCATTGATGCCCTGGGGCAATAAATTGCGCCTTAAAAAATATGTGTACAGTAAAAAGCCGATTAGACAGCGTGAGGGCAAGTTGTAGTAAAATTTATATATTTAATTTGAAAATGTGTTCACGCAAAGACCTCACCTTTTTCTCGCAATTAACGGTCAATCTTTTGAAGAAATTAACATCGCAGGAGGTAAAAAATATCGCTTTCAAGTGCCACAGTCCTTCTACAATCTTTTTTACAGAAACGTGGTTGAATGAAACTATCCTAGATTTTTAACTTTTACCCCCTGGCAATGTAGTAATAAGGAAAGACCGAACCTGCGGTCGCGGTGGTGGTGTGGCGCTCTTCATCAAGGAAGGCATTGTGTATTCTGCATCGCCAGATTGTTCAGAAAGTGAAAGTGTGCGGTGCAAAGTCAGGCTTCATGGTCTCGTTGTTGCTCTCGGAGCTCTATACCGCCCTCGTAACAGTGATGTCACTGTAATTGCAGAATTAACCAATTGCATAGTTAAACACAGACGAAACGGTTGCAAGATTACCATTTCTGGTGATTTCAATGCTCCTGCAATAAATTGGTCCTCACTATCATCGACCGGGCGCGATAAGGTACTAAACGATTCACTGATTGACATGGCTCTTTCATTGGACCTCACTCAAACTGTTACCTCAGCCAGCCGAGAAGCCTCCATACTAGATCCTGTATTTAATAATGAAGAACTGGCATGTAATTGTTATTGTTCAGCCGTAGTCGAAGGAATGTCTCACCACAATGGGGTTCTAACTACATTCAATGTAATGTGTAAACCTTAGCCCCCTAGCCACCACACTATTCTCGACTTTTCCCGTGCTGATGCCACTCAGTTAATGACGTGCTTGAATTCCTTTTTGACGCTTTTTCTTCGCGTAGTCTCTCTTGTACAGTTGACTTAATGCTTGAAAAATTCCATGACATTGCTCATATCCGCATTTATCGCTTTGTAACTGCTAAAACTGATAGACAAGGGCAAATTATTGAGCTCGTACGGCGTACCAGGCGATTGCGTAAGCGTCGCCATTCCAATACCAAGAACTGCTCCATGTTTCGTTCTTTCAAGAATACGCTTAAGACGAAAATGGCAGAAGCTAGAATCTTTTATTTGAAGAAAACTCTGGCAGCCTGTATGAGAGAAAACCCAGTTAAATTTTGGAAGGAGGTACTTCCGGAATCCCACCAACCGTCTGCATTTATCATCAATGGTGAGTCCTGTGGTCAATCCTTTCTTGTAGCAGAGCCCGGAAATTTAGGCACTAAAGAACCTCGAAAGAGGCAGGCATCTAGACTCGAAAAATATGGAAATTAGCGCTATAAAGCAAGAATAGGCGCTTTTAATAATAGTCTTTATTTATAACCACAAGATTTGTCAGTCAAGCACCGAGCGTACGCAGTCCTCAATGGAAGTGCGCCACAATAAAGTGCATTCTCAGGCTTTCGATCTTGAAGCTCCTTCGGTTTTTGCTAACCGTAGTTTTTTACTTTGAAACGCTTCTTTCGACACCACATGAAGTTAGTGACACGAACCTAAAGCATGAGAGTTCATAGGGGCTCAGGCCTTCAGGTGATGTGGCCGTATCGTCTCCGCGTAGAAAGTCTCTGATTTGAGAGATTGTTTCTAGGCCTCTCTTTTTTTCTCCAAATTATTGCATCTTTGTAGGAGCAGTAGCGCCGGTTCCTTCTAGTCCCCGAAGTGCTGCTTGTACGTCTTCGACTGCCTTCAATGATTCACCTATTGAGAGTCCAGCCTTTTCCAACTTTGTCATCCTTTCCATCAATTTTGAGATGTTTGCACTGATGTATGTCAGGTCTTTTTGCAAACTCGTTTTGTGGAACTTTGCTCTTGGTTTGATCAGGCACACAGCGTCATCTTTGATTTCCTCAAAGACAGATTTGACGACTTCGAAGTGCCATGCATAATATTGTCACAAATAGGTTCCGAAACCAAGAGGGCTAGGCACAGGCCGCCAGCAGTAAAGCAGTCTCCCAGCTTGATTCTTAGAGTTACTCTTTCTCTGCGCACTATAGAAATGCAGATTTCACTGGATGGTTCCTTTCGCGCATTGCCGCATGACGAATTTGCCAATCAACTACAAAATATTATGTGATAGTGTGTTTATTTTATTTGCTTTCCTTTGCACACTTGTTGCTACATTGTGATCATTGCCTATGTACCCACTCCTTTAATGTCTCGCTCGCTCTGCGAGATAACAGTATATACAAATAAAACAAAATAAATTAAAACATAAAAACAAAGTATATTTTGAGGAAAGGAATTGACGCAGTAACTGTCTCACATATCTCGGTGGACACTCGAACCACGTCGTAAGGGAAGGGATAAAGGAGGGAGTGAACGAAGAAAGAGGCGCCGTAGTGGTAGTGTCCGGGCGTAATTTCGACCGCGTGCAGACTCCTAACGCGCACTGACATCGCACAGCACACGGTCGACTTCTACGTTTCGCCTCCATCGAAACCCAGCCGTCGCGGTCGGGTTCGAACCCGGTTACTCTGGCTCACTAGACGAGTGCCTTAATCACTGAGCCACCGAAGCGGGCTCAGAGATTTCGCAGAATTTCCAGTTTGGAGCAATATGAAATATACAAATATCCTGACCTGAACCAAAAATTCAAATAATTATATCAATATTTCTCGGCTTGAAGAGCGCAAAACTTTGTACGAAGATAATCGAAAACATTGCCTAAAATTATTTTTTTAAATAAAGAGTTCATTTAAGCAGAGAATGAACTTTGATCAAGATGGAGTGGTAAACTGAAGCTGGAATTTTTCCTTGTTTCGCTTAATTGGTGTGTGCGCCAAGGAAAGATTCGTTGAGTTGTCAACTGCAAATCACAAAACAAAAAGGCAGCCGTTCAACTTTAAACTTGTAGCTCGTTAGAAAAAATATACGAATACATTGTCTGCATTATTAAAAACAGCTAAATGGACCAATTATGAACAAGAATTTCATCAGTGTGGCAACAATGTGCAGAAGAAGTGGGAAATAGCTAATTAATTCTTAGGAAGAAACGATAAGCGTAAAGAAATAACTTTGATCCAACATGACGGTATCGAGTGGAGTAACACAAAAGAAATTCCAACTGCTTTTCATTGTTTCTTTAATGAGAGCAACAAGCCTCCTAAATAAGCTCTCCAACCCCCTTTGTCCAGTCGCCTCCCCACTCTTTTTTTTCCAACCTCACCACAGGAACAAATTGACATAATCCGTAATGCAGTATGATATATAATTCAGTATGTTTTTGTGGTCCTTTGTAATAGCTTTTTAATAGTGTTGATTTTTCTCCCATGTGTCTACTTTAGGTTGTACCCCATATGTAGATAATCATTTTCTCATATTCATCTGATCTGTCGCAGCCGTTAAATGTTTTACACGATGTACTTGACTAGGAGATCCAATTACAGTCTTCTAGTTCGTGACCTCCTTCTGTGTGATATACTGTACGTATGAAATATATTAAAAAATAAAGACTGATTCTGATTTAGGGACGACTAATTGGATCGACGCGAGGGAATTGCTCTAACATTTTTCTTTTGCAAGCCAATATACCCTCTCCCCGTATCCCCCGTTCCAACTCCATGCCACTCCTGATTCTATTGCAAGTCTGATTCTTTTCTAAATCTGACCACTGCTTTTATTATTTTCCTGCTCTATTATTGGACACTTGCATAAGAGCTAAGACATTCCTTGTTTGCGTGCCCCTCCTCTTCATTTTAAAGTGATGAGGGAGAGGCGGTAGAGGTGAGGGAAAAGGAAGGCTGGCAGGGGTGTCTTCCTACAAGAGGTAACCAGAACAGTGTTGGTGAGATTTCGCTCCAACGAGGATTCCAGGCTATCGGATAATAATGTCGGAACTACGCGGTGTGCTTCTTGACGTCGCAACGGATTTTTTTCTTTATTGTTTATTTGGCAATCATAGGTATTGCCTGCAAGGCAGGACTCAAGAAGAGAAAAGTCTCCTGACTAGGCCGTGACCCAGTAGTGCAGAGCAGCAGTGATGTACTAGCGCAAACGATGTATTATATGCATAAAGTAGAATGCACAACACTTATAAGCATTCAGATACACTCATAACATGGCATAAATGGACGACAAAATGAGATTGAGTTTCGGCTCACAGATCGGAGATATGATTTTGACAAGAATGCAGAACAGAATTAGAGCCATACAATACAAAGAAAGGCAGACCAAAAAGACAAATGGGGGCTCGATACACAAAAGTATATATAACAGGCTATTGCCTGTAGAGAAATGCAAGTTAAAATACAACAAGAATACAAAGAACATTTTCCTTCTTCCAACGAAAGTGTCGGCAAGGAACTTAATTGCACAAATAATTGGGAGATACATAATTCGAGTAAAAAACAAATGACATAAATGCCAAATTAATCATGTATAGAGTAACCATAAAGTGAGCGAAAGAAATTCTGTATTTTCAATTTGAAGCTTTGGGTTGTTAAAGCGCTTTTTACTGTTTCAATTATGCTTGAATATTTGTTGCATAGGAGCGTGATCTGATGGGCATTCTTTTGCTTACCATAATTAGTGCATAGAATGTCGGTAATACTGGAAGCAGTACGTAAGTAATGACCTGTATCTGCTGTAATACTGAGCCATAAACGTGGTTTATTCGGTTGTAACGTTCTAAAATACGTACATGGTCATTTTAAGCCTATAAAAATTGCTGTATATTAGAATAATATTGAAAAGTTAACCCTGTCTTTTGCGGACGGTACGCCTGCAGTAAATTTAGAAGCACAGCTTTCCAATACTCACAGAAAGGAAAATGCTAAAACTTTTTAACTTTCTACAGATGCGTAGCTCTGGCCTGATATATGTATAGACATGGCTTGCACAGGTCTTCTGTAGCTGCGCGCGGGACTTTTCCATGCATTTCCAGTAATGTAATATAGATGAAGACGCGCATCCACATAATCAGATGAATGCCGTGCCAAGTTTCCGTTAATTCCTTGTACCCGGTGATAATTACAAAATCTGCACTAAAGCTGCGTCTTTTAATACCGCTCGCCCAAAGGACGAAAGTGGCAGAAACATGCGAACATACCAAAAGAACAATTACTAATAATAATAATTGGTTTTTTGGGAAAGGAAATGGCGCAGTATCTGTCTCATATATCGTTGGACGCCTCAACCGCGCCGTAAGGGATGGGATAAGGGAGGGAGTGAAAGAAGAAAGGAAGGGGTGCCGTAGTGGAGGGCTCCGGAATAATTTCGACCACCTGGGGATCTTTAACGTGCACTGACATCGCACAGAACACGGGCGCCTTAGCGTTTTTCCTCCATAAAAAAGCAGCCGCCGCGGTCGGGTTCGAACCCGGGAACTCCGGATCAGTAGTCGAGCGCCCTAACCACTGAGCCACCGCGGCGGGTAAAGAACAATTGAAAATGTCTGTTTTATGTAGTACTGTTTCCAATGCGCGGCTGCAAAATGCTTATGCCTGTTTAATATCGGGACGCATGATAACTCACTGCCTGTTTCATGCACGGGGGCAAGTTCAATACAAGGTGGCAGGTCCAAGCGACCTGTGATTGAGGCGCTAGCTTTACCTTAGCACTCGAGTAAAATGCCTTACGGAAAACTGAAAGCTGCAGAACGCACCCTCTTATCCAGAAAGGAACCGATGAATTTCCTATGCAAATATGGCTTTGGAATGACGTCTATAGTCAGCCTAGTACATAAGGTTTGCTTATATGAATGATCTATAAAATTCCCATCAATATCATTCGACAAACTAAACATCAGAGCAGCAGCCTTTACTTCTGCTTGGCATTTTTTGGTCAGGCAACAAATCACTAAAGAAAGTTCTCCTGAAACGTATAATTATATCCAAGGAACACGGAAAGAACAGGTAAACGAGCGAAAGGTGCACTTTGCTGGAGGATTGCTTAGGGTGGCTTGCCTAGCGGTACGCTCTTGAGAACGCATTTTGTTTCCGTTCGAAATATTGAGTCATATATTTGTGACAACGTATAAATGAACGGAGAGAAACCTTTTCAGGCGATGTTTCTGTGTAGTTTATTCCCCGCGATTGTTGAACGGAAGTCAAAAAATTTTTCCATTCTTTTTGTCTTGATTGCAGTGGCACAGCCAGAACGAAAAATACCATTAGGTATCTTGAAAAAAAGCAAGTATAGTGGTTTTTGCATGAATTAATATTGCTTTGTCGATGAATTGTAGATCGCCTCAACACACGCAATATCTCTAATTCGAATCCTATAAAAGATGAGTGAACTGCCATTGTTTCTTGGGTTTCTTGTGGCGACATTGCTCTGAGCATTGAATAAAAATGTTTGGCGATGCTTTCAGTTTCGTCGAGCAATATAGTATCCTTTTGTGGGCTACCAAAATTGAAAGAGAACTCAATGTAGTATTTCTCGTTTCAGTGCTATAAGTTAGGTGCTTCCGTTTGATGGTGTACGAAAAATTTGGTTCAAAGAAAGGTGTTCAAAATGAACAGTACCGCATTCGTGTGGCTGCAAAATATATTTGCTAGCTAAGTATTAGGCTGCAATAATAACTTAACGCCTCTTTCATGATAGTTCAGAAGCTGCAGTGCAGGGTGGCACGTCTGAGCTAGCTTTCAACAGAGACGGTGGCAAGCGCTGCTAACATATGGTCCCACTTTGTCTGCGTTTCTCACCGAGATATTTTGGCGAAATATTTGGGAAACTTTACAAGCTAAAATATACTATGTCATTCAGAACGACAGGGGTGAACGTCCTCCACAAATACAAATTCCGGGATCATATCTAGGTTTGGCCTCGTTTAGAATGTTGGCCAGAATATAAATGCGACACAAAGTGCCCATGAATATGGTTCGAGAAACTAAACACAGAGCTGTAATCTTTGTTTCCTATGGCCAATAAATTCGCAGAGACAATACCTCCCAAGCCTATAATTTTGTCAAAAGTGCACGCAGAGAGCAAGTAAGCGAGCAAAATATGAAGTGTGTTGGAGGATTGAAATGAGTGGCATGCTTAGCGTAGGTCCTTAAAAACGCATTTGGAATTTCTTCCCTATATATAACGTCAATTATTTTTTCATAACATATGGCATATAATATTGGACAAAAACCTTTTGATACCGATGTCCCCGTGGACTTGATTCTCTGCGATACTTCAACGGAAGTTGTAAATTGATTGAATATATACAACTTGATTGCAGCGAGACAGCCAGAAGGGGAGACATTATTAGTCACTTCAAGAAAGTGTGAATAGTGGTTACACAGGAAGTAGTAGTGTTCTGTCGGTGAACAGTACTGTATTTTTACACGTGCACATCGCGTGCAGCATCTCTAATAGAGATCCAATGAAAAATGTTTACTGTAAAAATTCCTTATACTTTATTGGCCGCACTGCTCCCAACGTTGAATCAGTTTTCATGTCGAAGCTTTAAGTTTCATAGAGCTGTGAGAAGGTTTTGTGTGTTACGAAAATGGAAAAGCAGCCCAGTGTAGTCATTGTTCTTTAGGTGTGATGTCATGTGTTTTACGTAAGATGCTGTCATTAAAATCGTGCCTATCAAGCCCTGTATGAAAATGAACACTCATTCTAGAACATGTCATTAGGCTGTGGTATTGGAGGAAAACCTTACCGAGTGATGTTCCGGAGGAGTTTATTCTGTGCTACGCTTGAACGGAAGTTATTACCTTTTCGAATATTTACAACTTGCTTGCTCCGCTGCAGCTAGAAGAGAAAGCAGAGTATTGGTGAAGTTCAAAAGAGCGCGAATAGTGGTTTGAAATTAAGTAGTATTGATTTCTCGGTGAAGAGTGCTCTATTTTTAGAAGTGCCACATAAGACGTAACATCTAAAATTTGGACGCAATGAAAAATTTTCAGCTCTGACTATTTATTTCTCCGAATTCTCACGGCCGCTTCGCTATGAGTGTTGAATCACTTTTCTTTGTAAAACTTTCAGTTTCGTCGGGTAGTGATACCTTTTTTGTTCTCCTACAATTGAGAGGAACCCAAAGCTGTCTGTATAGTTTCGGTGTAATAAGCCATGTTGCTTTTGTATGATAAATTCCGAAAAATTTGCTTCGAGGGAAAGCTTGCAAATGGATAATACTGGAAAGACTTGTGTATAGGCTCAAGGCGAAGACGCGATTATAGTGCTCGTCCGTAAAGAATTTAATAACCAGAATTATTTTCAAAAAGTTATAATGAGGAGCAGAAAGCATAAAAAACAAATGGTAATGGCCATAATAGCTGGACTCTTTAATAAGGGCGGCTGCAAACTGTATTTGCCTGATATATATCAAGATACATCATTTGCTCAGTGCCTATTTCATGCAGGAGCCGGAAAGCCTGCATGGCGGGTGCCGCAGCAACCTTCCATCGGAGGTGCTGGTAAGAGCTGTTAATAAATAATCTTGGTTTGTCTACGCTTTTCAGTGAAATCTTTTGCTTCTTGCGACAGAGGATACATCTGGAAAACAGAAAGGTGCAAATAGAGTATCTCTTCGAGAAAGATAGGGGTGTAAGTCCTCCACAAATGCACTTTCTGAGATGATATATAGATTGTGGTTGTTTCTAGAGGTTGGCCTAAATATAAACGCAACATTAAGCAACCAAGAACGCGCATTAGAAAGTAAAGACGGAGCTGTAATCTTTGCTTCCGTTTGCACAAGCTATTAAATTCGCAGAGACAATACTTCAGAAGCGTATATATACGTAAAAAGTGCACGCACGGTAAACGTAATCGAGCAAAGTATGAAGTGTTTTCGAGGAATAATACGGTGTCGTGCTTAGCGTTAGGCTGTTTAAACGCATTTTGTTTCCTCGCTGTATATGAAGTCATATATTTATTTCATACCATCAAGTTCAATTAATATTGGAGAAAAACCTTTCCGAGCGATGTTCCCACTGTGTAGAATATATGCGGTGCTTGAACGGAAGTTATAAAATTATTGAATATAGACAACTTGTCTGGAGCGGGACAGCGAGAAGGGAGGACACTAATGGACACTTCAAAAGAGCGCGTATAGTGGTTCTACAAGAAGTACTGTTGTTATATCGGGGAATAACACTGTATTCTTGATGTGCTCATCACAAGCCGAATATCTAATTGTGATCCAGTGAAAAATATTAACTGTGAATATTCCACGTACTTCTTATGGCCGTATTGCTCTCAACGTTGAACCATATTTCTTCCCAAAGCTTAATGTTTCATCGAGCTGTGATACGCTTATGAGTGCTATCAAAAGAGAAAGGAAGCCCAATGTAGTCATTGTTCCTTGGTTGTGATGTCATGTGCCGTAAGATGCTGTAAGAAAACTCATACCTTTCAAGCAATGTATAGAAATGGAACCTATTCCAAGGACATGTCCCTTGGCTAAAAGCAAAGATGCGGATTGAATAGTATGCATGTGAAAAAAGTTTTAAGAACGATATTTTTTACTAACTTCGTCTTGAGGAGTAGAACGCAAATTAAATGGACAACTGAAAAAGACTGTGCAAGTTTTAGACTATTCCCTGTGCGCGGCTGCAAATTGCACTTACCGGTTAAATACCCGAGTGCATCATTCGTTCAGTGCCTATTTCGTGCAGGACCCGCAGAAGGAGGACAGGGCGGTGCACCTCAACTATATTGGAACGGAAGTGCCGGTAAGCGTATCTAAGATTTGATCTAGCAATCTCAAAGCTGTGGAGTGAAAACTTTCGCCTGTTCTCCCGTTCTCACAGAGAGCGCATATGAAAAACTGACAGCTGCACAATATACCATCTCATCTAGAAGGATAGGGATGAATGTCCCCCACATATAGAGATATTGCAATGATATCTTGGTTCGGCCTTGTTGAAAACTTGGCTTAAATATAGATTCGGTTCAAAGTACCCATAATATTTAGAGAAGCCAAACTTAGACGTGTAATCCGTATATCTGATTGTGCATTCTTGTTTAGCAATAAATTCGCAAACTAATTCCGAAGCCTAAAAATACATCAAAAGTACATGAAGAGAAGAGGTTATCGAGGAAAGTATGAGGTTTCGTAGAGGATTCCTTAGGGTAAAGTGCATAGCTGCCGCAAAATTCGGCGCATTTTCTAAAAAAAAACGGCGCTGCGACTATGTAATCGCGCCACACGCTGTAAAATAAAGCGAAAACAGCCGGGAAGGACCCCCGGAGAGTGCGTAGCTTTGCCTACTGCTGCAACTTAGCTCGCCGGCACGGTGCCGAGGGGGGCATGGCCGCGCGCGGCGTCGATTTTTCTTGAATGTCGGAGTAGTTGCTGCTCGTGTAGACGGAAAGGGTGTAACCTTGACCGCGCCACAGTGATACCCTCTCCCCTTCGCTCCTGCACCGATGACTAAGCGTGCTGCGAATGACCTAGATTTTTCTGGATGGTGATTTCCGCGCCCGACCAATGGGGTCGCGCGCCAGGCGCGAGAAGGAGGAGGAGTTTGTGCAGTTGAAGCTACGTGTACGTACGCGCCTGCATTGGCGCGAACAACAAACAGATGCGGTCTGTGCCTATAAATGAGGAGCTGCAACCGCTGTATGTTAGCCCAAGCCGCCGTTTAAGCTTCCGAGAAGCGCGCCCGCTCGACTCCAGGGAGAACACCACTCGCCAGCCCGGACCAGCGAGGAAACGTGCGCCAACCTGCGGGACGGCCACGTCGAGCTCCTCAGGTCGTCGGACTGTCGCAGTGCCCGTTGAACAAATTGTGTTTGGTTTATTTGTCTCTCTCTGCGCTAGTGCACTTTAGGTTCAAAGATTCTGTTGGATTGTAATCTCTCAAGTGTTACTTTGCACGAGTTTCATTATATTTATGAATCACTTTGTATGTGCTAGTACGAGTGATTGTAAATCCCTCTCTATCGTCTATAAGCTGTATAAACTGTTTTGTTTTTTGAACCTTTGGCTTCGACCCATTCTCGGACTTGCGACCGGCGGAAGCCGAAAACCAAACGACCAACCTCCTTTTCACTTGGTAGGTGGTCTCCGGCTGAGCTTGCCACGGTGAGTCGATGGCATCTCCTCTGTGACCGAGACCGCTACCCCCACACGCTCTAAGGGTGTCTGGGAGCGCACGAAAAGTGCGCGAAGTGGGCACAGAAGCTTTGGGCTCTTAAACACAAATTTTTGCTTCCCTGTTAGGTACTGAGTCATATATTTAACTGATAGCATATAAATCTTATAATGTTGGAGAAAAACCTTTTCCAGCGATGTATCCACAATTGAACTGAAGTTATGAACTTTTAAAATATTTGCAACTTGTTTGCAGCGAAGCAACTAGAAAGGGAAGCAGAACATTTCAGAACTTCAATAATGTGCGAATTGTGGTTTGACAAGAAATAGTATTCTCTCGGTGAATAGTACTGTATTTTTAGAAGTGCCACATCAAACGCGACATGTGAAATACGAATGTAATGAAAAATGTTTAAATCTAAACATTTCTCGCACTTCTCATGGCCGCGTTGCTCTAAACGTTGAATCACTTATCTTCGTAGAATTTTCAGTTTTGTCGGGCAGTGATACCCTTTTTTTAACTGCTGCAGTTGAAAAATACCCAAAGTTGTCTTTGCTGTTTCGGAGTTATAAGTTCTGCATAATACATTGAGCAACATATTTCTTCGTGGTAAAGCTTATAAATGAACAGTACTTGAAGGACATGTGAAAAAGCTCAAGGCAAAAACGCAATTTGTTATGGTGCAGGCGTTTAAATATTTTTGAAAACCAGAATTAGTTTTTAAAGATTTTTGCCTTGAGAAGCAGCAAAGAAAAACAGCTACAAATGGCTACGTATATTAGACTCTTCATTACGCTCGTCTGCAAAATGAATTTGCCAGATAAATATCAAGGTACATGGTTGAAACAGTGCCTATTTCATGCAGGACCAGGAGTGAGTGCAGGATGGGGCTTGGGGCCAACTTCGAGCGGAGTCTCTGATAAGCGCCGCTAACACATGATCTAGCTTTGTTTACGATTTGCAGTGAACCCTCTTGGCTGTACCGACCGCGAATACATCCCAAAAATGACAGCTGCAAAATATGCTATCTCATCCAGAAAGACAGGGCCGAATTCACTCCACTGTCCCTGATTCTGAGATGGCATCTATGTTGGGCCATGTTCGGAAGGTTGTCGAATATAAATTAGATAAAATGTGCACAGGTATCCCGTTCAAAAAGCTAAAAATAGAGTGGTAAATCATGCTTTCAATTGGAACCATTCTTGTTTAGCCAATAAATTCTCTAAGACAAAAGTTGTGAGCCTTATAGTACACGGACAGATACAGTAATCGAGTAAACTATGAAGTGCGCTGAAGGACTACTTTGGGTGGCATGCTTAGATTTACTATCCTTAACCGAATATTTTTCCTAGCTATATACTAAGTCATACATTTATTTGCATAAATTTGATAATGATGGCATAAATTTGATATAATATTCGAAAGACAGCTTTACGAGCGATCTTCTCCTGTGGTTGAGTGTATGCAATTTTTTAGGGGAAGTTATAAACTTTTCGAATGTATATAATTTGATTATAGTGCTACAGGCAGAATAAAAAATACTATCACAGTTTAAAAAAAGCGTGAAATGTGGTCTTACATGAACTTATATTGTTCTGTCTGTGACTAGTACAATATTTTTAGACGTGCCACATCCAACGCAAATTCCCAATATGGATTCCGATCAAAATTTTACGACTGTGATTTATCGTCGCAGTCCTGGCGGCCGCATTGCTCTCAGCATGGAATGAGTTTTATACCACAGTTTTACCTTTCACTTTGAACATTGGTCCCATATGTTATGACAGCATTGCTCTCAACGGTCAATCATTTTTCTTCCCAAATCTTTCAGCTTCGTCCTATAACGATACCGTTTTTCGTCGTCCCAGAGTTGCAAGGAAACCCAGTGTAGTCTTTGCTTTTTGCATGTTATGTCTCCTGCTTTGCATAAGCCGCTGGCCAAAAATGCAATTTCAAACCATTGTGCGGATGTGGACACAACTGCTGGCATATGTAACTACGCTCCAAGCATGGACGCGATTTGTGCAGTACACGAGTTTGGTTATATTAATGGCCAAAACGTTTCATAATGTTGCATTTTGAGAGGCGAAAGCAAGTAAATAAAGAACCTAAAATGGCTGTAGCATGTAAGACCGTTTCCTCCGCGCGGATGGAAAATGCTTTTGCCATTAAAATATGAGCGAGAATGATTCACTCAGTGCCTATTTTTTGGGATCAGCTGAAGGAGGGCAGGGTGGCAGACCTGAGCTACCTTGGGGGACGGGGGCTGATAAGCGCTGCTAGGATATGAGGTTGCATTATTTGACTTTTTGAGGGAAATCTTGCGCCTGCTCCGACAGTCTTTTCGAGGATTAATACTGTGGCGTGCAAAGCGTTAGGCTGTTAAAAACGCATTTTGTTTCCTCGCTGTATTTGAAGTCATATATTTATTTCATACTATTAAGTTTATATAATATTGGAGAAAAACCTTTCCGAGCGATGTTCTCACTCAGTTGAATATATGCGGTGCTTGAACGGAAGTTATAAATTTATTGACTATAGACAACTTGTTTGGGCGGGACAACGAGCAGGGAGGACACTATTAGACACTTCAAGAGAGCGCGTATAGTGGTTCTACAAGAAGTAGTGTTGTTCTATCGGGGAATAATACTGTGTTCTTTATGTGCTCATCACAAGCAGAATCTCTCATTGAGATGCAGTGAAAAATATTACCTGTGTATATTTCTAGTACTTCTTATGACCGTATTGCTCTTAACGTTGAAGCAGATTTCTTCCTAAAGCTTTAAGTTTCATTGAGCTGTGATACGCTTTTGTGTGCCATCAAAATAGAAAGGAAACCCACTGTAGTCAATGTTCTTTGGTTGTGATGTCATGTGCTTTATGTAAGATGCTGTAAGAAAAATCGTACATTAC
This sequence comes from Amblyomma americanum, assembly GCF_052857255.1. Lineage (NCBI taxonomy): Eukaryota > Metazoa > Arthropoda > Arachnida > Ixodida > Ixodidae > Amblyomma > Amblyomma americanum. Next base: position 141,909,984 of record NC_135498.1, read on the forward strand.
AAGCAATGTACAGAAGTGGAACCTACTTCTAGGACATGCCACTTTGCTAAAAGCAAGGATGCGGTTTGCATTGTATACATATCAAAAAAGTCTTATAATTATATTTTTTTTTTATTTTTAGTGTCTTGAGTAGTAGAACGCAAATTAAATCAACAACTGAAAATGACTGTACAAGTTTTAGACTATTCCCTACGCGCGGCTGCAAATTGTACTTACCGGTTAAATACCCGGGTGCATGATTCATTCAGTGCCTATTTCATGCAGGACCAGCAGTGGTAGGACAGGGCAGCAGACCTCAACTATATTGGAACGGAAGTGCCGGTAAGCGTAAACAAGAGGTGATCTAGCAATCTCAAAGGTTTGAAGTGAAACCTTTCGCCTGTTCTCACAGAGAGCGCTTATGGAAAACTTACTGCTGCACAATATGCCATCTCACCTAGAATGAAAGGGATGAATGCTCCCCATATATACAGATTTTGTGATGATATCTTGGTTCGGCATTGTTTAGAACTTGGCATAAATATAGATTCGGTTCCAAGTACCCACTAATATTTAGAGAAGCTAAACCTAGACGTGGAATCCGTCCATCTGATTGGGAATTCTTGTTTAGATATAAATTTGCAAACTAATTCTGAAGTCTAAAAATACATCAAAAGTACATAGACGGAAGAGATTATCGAGTAAAGTACGAGGATTCCTAGAGGTCTGCTTAGGGTAACGTGCATTGCTTTGGGCTCTGGAATACAAATTTTTGTTTCCCTGGTAGGTACTGAGTCATATATTTAACTGATACCATATAAAGGATATTATTTTGGAGAAAAACCTTTCCCAGCGATGTATCCGAGGCGTTATTCTGTGCACGCTTGAACTGAAGTTATGAACTTTTAGAATATTTGCAACTTGTTCCTAGCGGAGCAGCTAGAAAGAAAACCTGAACATTTCAGAAATTCAATAAAGCACGAATGATGGTTTGACAAGAAATAGTATTGTTCTCTCGGTGAATAGTACTGTATATTTAGAAGTGCCGCATCAGACGTGAGATTTGAAATTCGAATGTAATGAAAAATGTTTAAATCAGAATATTGCTCGCACTTCTCATGACCGCATTGCTGTAAACATTGAACCACTTTTCTTCTTAGAGGTTCCAGTTTTGTCGCGCAGTGACACCCTTTTTTTAAATGCTGCACTTGATACGATCCCAAAGTTGTCTTTGCTGTGTCGGAGTTATATGTCCGCATAATACATTGAGCAAACTATTTCTTCGCGGTAAAACATGCAAATGAACAGTACCTGTAGGACATGTGAAAAAGCTCAAGGCAAAAACGCAATTTGTTATGGTGCAGGTGTTTAAAGATTTTTGAAATCCAGAATTAATATTAAAAGCTTTTTGCCTTGAGAAGCAGCAAAGAAAAACAGCTACAAATGGCTACATATATTAGACTCTTCATTACGCTCCTCGGCAAAATGCGTTTTCCAGATAAATATCAAGGTACATGGTTGAAACAGTGCCTATTTCATACAGGACCAGGAGTGAGTGCAGGATGGGGCCTGGGGCCAACTTCCAGCGGAGTTTCTGGTCAGCGCCGCTAACACATGATCTAGCTTTGTTTGCGATTTGCAGTGAACCCTCTTGACTGTACCGACCGCGAATACATCCCGAAAAATGACAGCTGCAAAATATGCTATCTCATCCAGAAAGACAGGGCCGAATTCACTCCACCGACCCTGATTCTGAGATGGCATCTAGGTTGGACCATGTTCAGAAGGTTGTCGAATATAAATTAGATATATTGTGCCCCCGTATCCGGTTTAAAATGTTAAAAATGGAGTTGTAAATCATGCTTCCAATTGGACCCATTCTTGTTTAGACAATAAATTCTCTAAAACAAAAGTTGCGAGCCATATAGTACACGGGCAGATACAGTAATCGAGTAAACTATGAAGTGCGCTGAAGGACTACTTTGGGTGGCATGCTTAGATTTACTATCCTTAACAAGATTTTTTCCTAGCTATATACTAAGTCATACATTTATATGCATAAATTTGATAATCGATGGCATAAATTTGATATAATATTCGAAAGACAGCATTACGAGCGATCTTCTCCTGGGCTTGAGTGTATGCAATTTTTTAGGGGAAGTTATAAACTTTTCGAATATATATAATTTGATTATAGTGGGACAGGCAGAATAAAAAATACTTTCACAGTTTAAAAAAAGCGTGAAATGTGGTCTTACATCAACTTATATTGTTCTGTCTGTGACTAGTACAATATTTTTAGACATGCCACATCAAACGCAAATTCCCAAAATGTATTCCGATGAAAAGTTTACGACTGTGATTTATCGTTGCAGTCCTGGCGGCCTAATTGCTCCCAGCATTGAATGAGTTTTAGACCACAGTTTTACCTTTCACTCTGAACAGTGGTCCCATATCTTATGACCGCATTGCTCTCAAAGGTCAATCATTTTTCTTCCCAAATCTTTCAGCTTCGTCCTATAACGATACCGTTTTTCGTCGTCCCAGAATTGCAAGGAAACCCAGTGTAGTCTTTGCTTTTTGCGTGTTATGTCTCCTGCTTTGCATATGGCGCTGGACAAAAATGCAATTTCAAACCAATGTGCGGATGTGGGCACAACTGCTGGCATATGTAACTACGCTCCAAGCATGGACGCGATTTGTGCAGTACACGTGTTTAATTATGTTTAATGGCCAAAACGTTTCATAATGTTGCATTTTGAGAGGCGAAAGCAAGTAAATAAAGAACCTAAAATGGCTGTAGCATGTAAGACCGTTTACTCCGCGCGGATGGAAAATGCTTTTGCCATAAAAATATGAGTGTGAATGATTCACTCAGTGCCTATTTTTTGGGATCAGCTGAAGGAGGGCAGGGTGGCAGACCTGAGCTACCTTGGGGACAGGGGCTGGTAAGCGCTGCTAGGATATGAGGTTGCATTATTTGACTTTTTGAGGGAAATCTTGCGCCGGTTCCGACAGTCTTTTCGAGGATTAATACTGTGGCGTGCAAAGCGTTAGGCTGTTAAAAGCGCATTTTGTTTCCTCGCTGTATTTGAAGTCATATATTTATTTCATACTATTAAGTTTATATAATATTGGAGAAAAACCTTTCCGAGCGATGTTCTCACTCAGTTGAATATATGCGGCGCTTGAACGGAAGTTATAAATTTATTGACTATAGACAACCTGTTTGGAGCGAGACAACGAGCAGGGAGGACACTATTAGACACTTCAAGAGAGCGCGTATAGTGGTTCTACAAGAAGTAGTGTTGTTCTATCGGAGAATAATACTGTGTTCTTGATGTGCTCATCACAAGCAGAATCTCTCATTGAGATGCAGTGAAAAATATTACCTGTGAATATTCCTAGTACTTCTTATGACCGTATTGCTCTTAACGTTGAAGCAGATTTCTTCCTAAAGCTTTAAGTTTCATTGAGCTGTGATACGCTTTTGTGTGCCATCAAAATAGAAAGGAAACCCAATGTAGTCAATGTTCTTTGCTTGTGATGTCATGAGCTTTATGTAAGATGCTGTAAGAAAAAAAGTACATTTCAAGCAATGTACAGAAGTGGAACATACTTCTAGGACATGCTACTTTGCTAAAAGCAAGGATGCGGTTTGCATAGTATACATATCAAAAAAGTCTTATAATTATATTTTTTTAATTTATAGTGTCTTGAGTAGTAGATCGCAAAATAAATCAACAACTGAAAATGACTGTACAAGTTTTAGACTATTCCCTACGCACGGCTGCAAATTGTACTTACCGGTTAAATACCCGGGTGCATGATTCATTCAGTGCCTATTTCGTGCAGGACCAGCAGTGGGAGGACAGGGCGGCAGACCTCAACTATATTGGAACGGAAGTGCCGGTAAGCGTAAACAAGAGGTGATCTAGCAATCTCAAAGTTTTGAAGTGAAAACTTCCGCCTGTTCTCACAGAGAGCGCTTATGGAAAACTTACTGCTGCACAATATGCCATCTCACCTAGAAAGAAAGGGATGAATGCTCCCCATATATACAGATTTTGTGATGATATCTTGGTTCGGCATTGTTTAGAACTTGGCATAAATATAGATTCGGTTCCAAGTACCCACTAATATTTAGAGAAGCTAAACCTAGACGTGGAATCCGTCCATCTGATTAGGAATTCTTGTTTAGAAATAAATTTGCAAACTAATTCGGAAGTCTAAAAATACATCAAAAGTACATGGAGAGAAGAGATTATCGAGTAAAGTACGAGGATTGCTAGAGGACTGCTTAGGGTAACGTGCATAGCTTTGGGCTCTGGAATACAAATTTTTGTTTCCCTGGTAGGTACTGAGTCATATATTTAACTGATACCATATAAAGGATATTATTTTGGAGAAAAACCTTTCCCAGCGATGTATCTGAGGAGTTATTCTGTGCCACGCTTGACCTGAAGTTATGAACTTTTAGAATATTTGCAACTTGTTTCCAGCGGAGCAGCTAGAAAGAAAGCCTGAACATTTCAGAAATTCAATAAAGCACGAATGATGGTTTGACAAGAAATAATATTGTTCTCTCGGTGAATAGTACTGTATATTTTGAAGTGCCGCATCAGACGTGAGATTTGAAATTCGAATGTAATGAAAAATGTTTAAATCAGAATATTGCTCGCACTTCTCATGACCGCATTGCTGTAAACATTGAATCACTTTTCTTCGTAGAGGTTCCAGTTTTGTCGCGCAGTGACACCCTTATTTTTAAATGCTGCACTTGATACGATACCAAAGTTGTCTTTGCTGTGTCGGAGTTATATGTCCGCATAATACATTGAGCAAAATATTTCTTCGCGGTAAAACATGCAAATGAACAGTACCTGTAGGACATGTGAAAAAGCTCAAGGCAAAAACGCAATTTGTTACGGTGCAGGTGTTTAAAGATTTTTGAAAACCAGAATTAACATTGAAAGCTTTTTGCCTTGAGAAGCAGCAAAGAAAAACAGCTACAAATGGCTACATATATTAGACTTCATTACGCTCCTCTGCAAAATGCGTTTGCCAGATAAATATCAAGGTACATGGTTGAAACAGTGCCTATTTCATACAGGACCAGGAGTGAGTGCAGGATGGGGCCTGGGGCCAACTTCCAGCGGAGTTTCTGGTCAGCGCCGCTAACACATGATCTAGCTTTGTTTGCGATTTGCAGTGAACCCTCTTGGCTGTACCGACCGCGAATACATCCCGAAAAATGACAGCTGCAAAATATGCTATCTCATCCAGAAAGACAGGGCCGAATTCACTCCACCGACCCTGATTCTGAGATGGCATCTAGGTTGGACCATGTTCAGAAGGTTGTCGAATATAAATTAGATATATTGTGCCCAGGTATCCGGTTTAAAATGTTAAAAATGGACTTGTAAATCATGCTTCCAATTGGACCCATTCTTGTTTAGACAATAAATTCTCTAAAACAAAAGTTGCGAGCCATATAGTACACGGGCAGATACAGTAATCGAGTAAACTATGAAGTGCGCTGAAGGACTACTTTGGGTGGCATGCTTAGATTTACTATCCTTAACCAGATTTTTTTCCTAGCTATATACTGTCATACATTTATTTGCATAAATTTGATAATTGATGGCATAAATTTGATATAATATTCGAAAGACAGCATTACGAGCGATCTTCTCCGGGGCTTGAGTGTATGCAATTTTTTAGGGGAAGTTATAGACTTTTCGAATATATATAATTTGATTATAGTGGGACAGGCAGAATAAAAAATACTTTCACAGTTTAAAAAAAGCGTGAAATGTGGTCTTACATCAACTTATATTGTTCTGTCTGTGACTAGTACAATATTTTTAGACATGCCACATCAAACGCAAATTCCCAAAATGTATTCCGATGAAAAGTTTACGACAGTGATTTATCGTTGCAGTCCTGGCGGCCTAATTGCTCCCAGCATTGAATGAGTTTTCTACCACAGTTTTACCTTTCACTCTGAACAATGGTCCCATATCTTATGACCGCTTTGCTCTCAAAGGTCAATCATTTTTCTTCCCAAATCTTTCAGCTTCGTCCTATAACGATACCGTTTTTCGTCGTCCCAGAATTGCAAGGAAACCCAGTGTAGTCTTTGCTTTTTGCGTGTTATGTCTGCTGCTTTGCATATGGCGCTGGACAAAAATGCAATTTCAAACCAATGTGCGGATGTGGGCACAACTGCTGGCATATGTAACTACGCCCCAAGCATGGACGCGATTTGTGCAGTACACGTGTTTAGTGATATCTAATGGCCAAAACGTTTCATAATGTTGCATTTTGAGAGGCAGAAAGCAAGTAAGTCAAGAACCTAAAATGGCTGTAGCATATAAGACCGTTCCCTCCGCGCGGATGGAAAATGCTTTTGCCATAAAAATATGAGTGTGAATGATTCACTAAGTGAACATTTTTTGGGATCAGCTGAAGGAGGGCAGGGTGGCAGACCTGAGCTACCTTGGGGGACGGGGGCTGATAAGCGCTGCTAGGATATGAGGTTGCATTATTTGACTTTTTGAGGGAAATCTTGCGCCTGCTCCGACAGTCTTTTCGAGGATTAATACTGTGGCGTGCAAAGCGTTAGGCTGTTAAAAGCGCATTTTGTTTCCTCGCTGTATTTGAAGTCATATATTTATTTCATACTATTAAGTTTATATAATATTGGAGAAAAACCTTTCCGAGCGATGTTCTCACTCAGTTGAATATATGCGGCGCTTGAACGGAAGTTATATATTTATTGACTATAGACAACTTGTTTGGAGCGGAGACAACGAGCAGGGAGGACACTATTAGACACTTCAAGAGAGCGCGTATAGTGGTTCTACAAGAAGTAGTGTTGTTCTATCGGGGAATAATACTGTGTTCTTGATGTGCTCATCACAAGCAGAATCTCTCATTGAGATGCAGTGAAAAATATTACCTGTGAATATTCCTAGTACTTCTTATGACCGTTTTGCTCTTAACGTTGAAGCAGATTTCTTCCTAAAGCTTTAAGTTTCATTGAGCTGTGATACGCTTTTGTGTGCCATCAAAATAGAAAGGAAACACAATGTAGTCAATGTTCTTTGCTTGTGATGTCATGAGCTTTATGTAAGATGCTGTACGAAAAATCGTACATTTCAAGCAATGTACAGAAGTGGAACCTACTTCTAGGACATGCCACTTTGCTAAAGGCAAGGATGCTGTTTGCATAGTATACATATCAAAAAAGTCTTATAATTATATTTTTTTTAATTTATAGTGTCTTGAGTAGTAGAACGCAAATTAAATCAACAACTGAAAATGACTGTACAAGTTTTAGACTATTCCCTATGCGCGGCTGCAAATTGTACTTACCGGTTAAATACCCGGGTGCATGATTCATTCAGTGCCTATTTCGTGCAGAACCAGCAGCGGGAGGACAGGGCGGCAGACCTCAACTATATTGGAACGGAAGTGCCGGTAAGCGTAAACAAGAGGTGATCTAGCAATCTCAAAGTTTTGAAGTGAAAACTTTCGCCTGTTCTCACAGAGAGCGCTTATGGAAAACTTACTGCTGCACAATATGCCATCTCACCTAGAAAGAAAGGGATGAATGCTCCCCATATATACAGATTTTGTGATGATATCTTGGTTCGGCATGGTTTAGAACTTGGCATAAATATAGATTCGGTTCCAAGTACCCACTAATATTTAGAGAAGCTAAACCTAGACGTGGAATCCGTCCATCTGATTGGGAATTATTGTTTAGAAATAAATTTCCAAACTAATTCTGAAGTCTAAAAATACATCAAAAGTACATGGACGGAAGAGATTATCGAGTAAAGTACGAGGATTCCTAGAGGACTGCTTAGGGTAACGTGCATAGCTTTGGGCTCTGGAATACAAATTTTTGTTTCCCTGGTAGGTACTGAGTGATATATTTAACTGATACCATATAAAGGATATTATTTTGGAGAAAAACCTTTCCCAGCGATGTATCCGAGGAGTTATTTTGTGCCACGCTTGAACTGAAGTTATGAACTTTTAGAATATTTGCAACTTGTTTCCAGCGGAGCAGCTAGAAAGAAAACCTGAACATTTCAGAAATTCAATAAAGCACGAATGATGGTTTGACAAGAAATATTATTGTTCTCTCGGTGAATAGTACTGTATATTTAGAAGTGCCGCATCAGACGTGAGATTTGAAATTCGAATGTAATGAAAAATGTTTTAATCAGAATATTGCTCGCACTTCTCATGACCGCATTGCTGTAAACATTGAATCACTTTTCTTCGTAGAGGCTCCAGTTTTGTCGCGCAGTGACACCCTTTTTTTTAAATGCTGCACTTGATACGATCCCAAAGTTGTCTTTGCTGTGTCGGAGTTATATGTCCGCATAATACATTGAGCAAACTATTTCTTCGCGGTAAAACATGCAAATGAACAGTACCTGTAGGACATGTGAAAAAGCTCAAGGCAAGAACGCAATTTTTTATGGTGCAGGTGTTTAAAGATTTTTGAAAACCAGAATTAATATTAAAAGCTTTTTGTCTTGAGAAGCAGCAAAGAAAAACAGCTACAAATGGCTACATATATTAGACTCTTCATTACGCTCCTCTGCAAAATGCGTTTTCCAGATAAATATCAAGGTACATGGTTGAAACAGTGCCTATTTCATACAGGACCAGGAGTGAGTGCAGGATGGGGTCTGGGGCCAACTTCCAGCGGAGTTTCTGGTCAGCGCCGCTAACACATGATCTAGCTTTGTTTGCGATTTTCAGTGAACCCTCTTGGCTGTACCGACCGCGAATACATCCCGAAAAATGACAGCTGCAAAATATGCTATCTCATCCAGAAAGACAGGGCCGAATTCACTCCACCGACCCTGATTCTGAGATGGCATCTAGGTTGGACCATGTTCAGAAGATTGTCGAATATAAATTAGATTTATTGTGCCCAGGTATCCGGTTTAAAATGTTAAAAATGGAATTGTAAATCATGCTTCCAATTAGACCCATTCTTGTTTAGACAATAAATTCTCTAAAACAAAAGTTGCGAGCCATATAGTACACGGGCAGATACAGTAATCGAGTAAACTATGAAGTGCGCTGAAGGACTACTTTGGGTGGCATGCTTAGATTTACTATCCTTAACCAGATTTTTTTCCTAGCTATATACTAAGTCATACATTTATTTGCATATATTTGATAATTGATGGCATAAATTTGATATATTATTCGAAAGACAGCATTCCGAGCGATCTTCTCCTGGGCTTGAGTGTATAGAATTTTTTAGGGGAAGTTATGAACTTTTCGAATATATATAATTTCATTATAGTGGGACAGGCAGAATAAAAAATACTTTCACAGTTAAAAAAAAGCGTGAAATGTGGTCTTACATCAACTTATATTGTTCTGTCTGTGACTAGTACAATATTTTTAGACGCGCCACATCAAACGCAAATTCCCAGAATGTATTCCGATGAAAAGTTTACGACTGTGATTTATCGTTGCAGTCCTGGCGGCCTAATTGCTCCCAGCATTGAATGAGTTTTCTACCACAGTTTTACCTTTCACTCTGAACAATGGTCCCATATCTTATGACCGCATTGCTCTCAAAGGTCAATCATTTTTCTTCCCAAATCTTTCAGCTTCGTCCTATAACGATACCGTTTTTCGTCGTCCCAGAATTGCAAGGAAACCCAGTGTAGTCTTTGCTTTTTGCGTGTTATGTCTCCTGCTTTGCAAATGGCGCTGGACAAAAATGCAATTTCAAACCAATGTGCGGATGTGAACAAAACTGCTGGCATATGTAACTACGCTCCAAGCATGGACGCGATTTGTGCAGTACACGTGTTTAGTGATATTTAATGGCCAAAACGTTTCATAATGTTGCATCTTGAGAGGCAGAAAGCAAGTAAGTCAAGAACCTAAAATGGCTGAAGCATGTAAGACCGTTTCCTCCGCGCGGATGGAAAATGCTTTTGCCATAAAAATATGAGTGTGAATGATTCACTAAGTGAATATTTTTTGGGATCAGCTGAAGGAGGGCAGGGTGGCAGACCTGAGCTACCTTGGGGGACGGGGGCTGATAAGCGCTGCTAGGATATGAGGTTGCATTATTTGACTTTTTGAGGGAAATCTTGCGCCTGTTCCGACAGTCTTTTCGAGGATTAATACTGTGGCGTGCAAAGCGTTAGGCTGTTAAAAACGCATTTTGTTTCCTCGCTGTATTTGAAGTCATATATTTATTTCATACTATTAAGTTTATATAATATTGGAGAAAAACCTTTCCGAGCGACGTTCTCACTCAGTTGAATATATGCGGCGCTTGAACGGAAGTTATAAATTTATTGTCTATAGACAACTTGTTTGGAGCGGGACAACGAGCAGGGAGGACACTATTAGACACTTCAAGAGAGCGCGTATAGTGGTTAGACAAGAAGTAGTGTTGTTCTATCGGGGAATAATACTGTGTTCTTGATGTGCTCATCACAAGCAGAATCTCTCATTGAGATGCAGTGAAAAATATTACCTGTGAATATTTCTAGTACTTCTTATGACCGTATTGCTCTTAACGTTGAAGCAGATTTCTTCCTAAAGCTTTAAGTTTTATTGAGCTGTGATACGCTTTTGTGTGCCATCAAAATAGAAAGGAAACCCAATGTAGTCAATGTTCTTTGCTTGTGATGTCATGAGCTTTATGTAAGATGCTGTAAGAAAAATCGTACATTTCAAGCAATGTACAGAAGTGGAACCTACTTCTAGGACATGCCACTTTGCTAAAAGCAAGGATGCGGTTTGCATAGTATTCATATCAAAAAAGTCTTATAATTATATTTTTTAATTTATAGTGTCTTGAGTAGTAGAACGCAAATTAAATCAACAACAGAAAATGACTGTACAAGTTTTAGACTATTCCCTACGCGCGGCTGCAAATTGTACTTACCGGTTAAATACCCGGGTGCATGATTCATTTAGTGCCTATTTCGTGCAGGACCAGCAGTGTGGGGACAGGGCGGCAGACCTCAACTATATTGGAACGGAAGTGCCGGTAAGCGTAAACAAGAGGTGATCTAGCAATCTCAAAGTTTTGAATTGAAAACTTTCGCCAGTTCTCACAGAGAGCGCTTATGGAAAACTTACTGCTGCACAATATGCCATCTCACCTAGAAAGAAAGGGATGAATGCTCCCCATATATACAGATTTTGTGATCATATCTTGGTTCGGCATTGTTTAGAACTTGGCATAAATATAGATTCGGTTCCAAGTACCCACTAATATTTAGAGAAGCTAAACCTAGACGTGGAATCCGTCCATCTGATTGGGAATTCTTGTTTAGAAATAAATTTGCAAACTAATTCTGAAGTCTAAAAATACATCAAAAGTACATGGACGGAAGAGATTATCGAGTAAAGTACGAGGATTCCTAGAGGACTGCTTAGGGTAACGTGCATAGCTTTGGGCTCTGGCATACAAATTTTTGTTTCCCTGGTAGGTACTGAGTCATATATTTAACTGATACCATATAAAGGATATTATTTTGGAGAAAAACCTTTCCCAGCGATGTATCCGAGGAGTTATTCTGTGCCACGCTTGAACTGAAGTTATGAACTTTTAGAATATTTGCAACTTGTTTCCAGCGGAGCAGCAAGAAAGAAAACCTGAACATTTCAGAAATTCAATAAAGCACGAATGATGGTTTGACAAGAAATAGTATTGTTCTCTCGGTGAATAGTACTGTATATTTAGCAGTGCCGCATCAGACGTGAGATTTGAAATTCGAATGTAATGAAAAATATTTAAATCAGAATATTGCTCGCACTTCTCATGACCGCAATGCTGTAAACATTGAATCACTTTTCTTCGTAGAGGTTCCAGTTTTGTCGCGCTGTGACACCCTTTTTTTTAAATGCCGCACTTGATACGATCCCAAAGTTGTCTTTGCTGTGTCGGAGTTATATGTCCGCATAATACATTGAGCAAAATATTTCTTCGCGGTAAAACATGCAAATGAACAGTACCTGTAGGACATGTGAAAAAGCTCAAGGCAAAAACGCAATTTGTTATGGTGCAGGTGTTTAAAGATTTTTGAAAACCAGAATTAATATTAAAAGCTTTATGCCTTGAGAAGCAGCAAAGAAAAACAGCTACAAATGGCTACATATATTAGACTCTTCATTACGCTCCTCTGCAAAATGCGTTTGCCAGATAAATATCAAAGTACATGGTTGAAACAGTGCCTATTTCATACAGGACCAGGAGTGAGTGCAGGATGGGGCCTGGGGCCAACTTCCAGCGGAGTTTCTGGTCAGCGCCGCAAACACATGGTCTAGCTTTGTTTGTGATTTGCAGTGAACCCTCTTGGCTGTAACGACCGCGAATGCATCCCGAAAAATGACAGCTGCAAAATATGCTATCTCATCCAGAAAGACAGGGCCGAATTCACTCCACCGACCCTGATTCTGGGATGGCATCTAGGTTGGACCATGTTCAGAAGGTTGTTGAATATAAATTAGATATATTGTGCACAGGTATCCGGTTTAAAATGTTAAAAATGGAGTTGTAAATCATGCTTCCAATTGGACCCATTCTTGTTTAGACAATAAATTCTCTAAGACAAAAGTTGCGAGCCATATTGTACACGGGCAGATACAGTAATCGAGTAAACTATGAAGTGCGCTGAAGGAGTACTTTGGGTGGCATGCTTAGATTTACTATCCTTAACCAGATTTTTTTCCTAGCTATTTACTAAGTCATACATTTATTTGCATATATTTGATAATTGATGGCATAAATTTGATATAATATTCGAAAGAAAGCATTACGAGCGATATTCTCCTGGGCTTGAGTGTATGCAATTCTTTAGGGGAAGTTATAAACTTTTCGAATATATATAATTTGATTATAGTGGGACAGGCAGAATAAAAAATACTTTCACAGTTTAAAAAAAGCGTGAAATGTGGTCTTACATCAACTTATATTGTTCTGTCTGTGACTAGTACAATATTTTTAGACGTGCCACATCAAACGCAAATTCCCAAAATGTATTCCGATGAAAAGTTTACGACTGTGATTTATCGTTGCAGTCCTGGCGGCCAAATTGCTCCCAGCATTGAATGAGTTTTCTACCACAGTTTTACCTTTCACTCTGAACAATGGTCCCATATCTTATGACCACATTGCTCTCAAAGGTCAATCATTTTTCTTCCCAAATCTTTCAGTTTCGTCCTATAACAATACCGTTTTTCGTCGTCCCAGAATTGCAAGGAAACCCAGTGTAGTCTTTGCTTTTTGCGTGTTATGTCTCCTGCTTTGCATATGGCGCTGGACAAAAATGCAATTTCAAACCAATGTGCGGATGTGGACACAACTGCTGGCATATGTAACTACGCTCCAAGCATGGACGCGAATTGTGCAGTACACGTGTTTAGTGATATTTAATGGCCAAAACGTTTCATAATGTTGCATTTTGAGAGGCAGAAAGCAAGTAGGTCAAGAACCTAAAATGGCTGTAGCATATAAGACCGTTCCCTCCGCGCGGATGGAAAATGCTTTTGCCATAAAAATATGAGTGTTAATGATTCACTAAGTGCCTATTTTTTGGGATCAGCTGAAGGAGGGCAGGGTGGCAGACCTGAGCTACCTTGGGGGACGGGGCTGATAAGCGCTGCTAGGATATGAGGTTGCATTATTTGACTTTTTGAGGGAAATCTTGCGCCTGTTCCGACAGTCTTTTCGAGGATTAATACTGTGGCGTGCAAAGCGTTAGGCTGTTAAAAACGCATTTTGTTGCCTCGCTGTATTTGAAGTCATATATTTATTTCATACTATTAAGTTTAAATAATATTGGAGAAAAACCTTTCCGAGCGATGTTCTCACTTAGTTAAATATATGGGGTGCTTGAACGTAAGTTATAAATTTATTGACTATAGACAACTTTTTGGACCGGGACAACGAGCAGGGAGGACACTATTAGACACTTCAAAAGAGCGCGTATAGTGGTTCTACAAGAAGTACTGTTGTTCTATCGGGGAATAATATTGTGTTCTTGATGTGCTCATCACAAGCAGAATCTCTAATTGAGATGCAGTGAAAAATATTAACTGTGAATATTCCTCGTACTTCTTATGACCGTATTGCTGTTAACGTCGAAGCAGAATTCTTCCTAAAGCTTTAAGTTTCATTGAGCTGTGATACGCTTTTGTGTGCCATCAAAATAGAAAGGAAACCCCGTGTAGTCATTGTTCTTTGGTTGTGATGTCATGTACTATATGTAAGATGCGGTAAGAAAAATCATACATTTCAAGCAATGTACAGAAGTAGAACCTACTTCTAGGACATGTCACTTTGCTAAAAGCAAGGATGTGGTTTGCATAGTATACATATAAAAAAAGTCTTATAACAATATCTTTTATTAAATTTAGTGTCTTGAGGAGTAGAACGAAAATTAAATCGACAACTGAAAATTACTACATGTTTTAGACAATTCCCTATGCGCGGCTTCAAATTGTACTTACCGGTTAAATACCCGGGTGCATGATTCATTCAGTGCCTATTTCGTGCAGGACCAGCAGAGGGAGGACAGGGCGGCAGACCTCAACTATATTGGAACGGAAGTGCCGGTAAGCGTATACAAGAGGTGATCCAGCAACCTCAAATTTTTGAAGTGAAAATTTTCGCCTGTTCTCACAGAGAGCGCTTATGGAAAACTTACTGCTGCACAATATGCCATCTCACCTAGAAAGAAAGGGATGAATGCTCCCCATATATAAAGATTTTGTGATGATATTTTGGTTCGGCATTGTTTAGAACTTGACTTAAATATAGATTCGGTTCAAAGTACCCACTAATATTTAGAGAAGCTAAACCTAGACGTGGAATCCGTCCATCTGATTGGGAATTCTTGTTTAGAAATAAATTTGCAAACTAATTCCGAAGTCTAAAAATACATCAAAAGTACATGGAGAGAAGAGATTATCGAGTAAAGTACGAGGATTCGTAGAGGACTGCTTAGGGTAACGTGCATAGCTTTGGGCTCTTGAATACAAATTTTTGTTTCCCTAGTAGGCACTGAGTCATATATTTAACTGATAGCATATAAATGGTATAATTTTGGAGAAAAACCTTTCCCAGCGATGTATCCGAGGAGTTATTCTGGGCCACGCTTGAACTGAAGTTATGAAGTTTTAAAATATTTGCAACTTGTTTGCAGCGGAGAAGCTAGAAAGAAAAGCAGAACATTTCAGAAATTCAATAAAGCACGAATGATGGTTTGACAAGAAATAGTATTGTTCTCTCGGTGAATAGTACTGTATATTTAGAAGTGCCACATCAGACGTGACATTTGAAATTCGAATGTAATAAAAAATGTTTAAATCTGAATATTTCTTGCACTTCTCATGACCGCATTGCTATAAATATTGAATCACTTTTCTTCGTAGAGGTTCCAGTTTTTTCGGGCAGTGATACCCTTTTTTTTAACTACTGCAGTTGAAGCGAACCCAGAGTTGTCTTTGCTGTGTCGGAGTTATAAGTCCGCATAATACAATGAGCAAAATATTTCTTCCGTGTAAAGCTTGCAAATGAACAGTACTTGAAGGACATGTGAAAAAGCTCAAAGCAAAGACGCAATTGGTTATGGTGCACGCGTTTAAAGATTTATAAAAACCAATATTAGTTTTAAAATATTTTTGCCTTGAGAATCAGCAAACAAAGAAAAACAGCTACAAATGGCTACATGTATTAGACTCTTCACTACGCCCGTCTGCGAAATGCATTTGGCAGATAAATATCAAGGTACATTGTTGAAACAGTGCCTATTTCATCTAGGTTCAGGAGTGAGTACAGGATGGGAGCTGGATCTACCTTCGAGCGGAGGTGCTGGTAAGCGCTGCTAGCATGATCTAAATTTTTTTACGGTTCGCAGTGAAACCTGTTGGCTGTTCCGACCCAGAATATATCTGGAAAAATGACAGCTGCAAAATATGCTATGTCGTGCAGACAGACAGGGCTGAATTGCCTCCACCGACACTGATTCTGAGATCGGATCTAGGTTGGGTCACGTTCGGAAGGTTGTCGAATATATATTCGATATAATGTGCTCAGCTATACGCTTTGAGAAGCTAGAAAGCGAGTTTTAAATCCTGCTTCCAATTGGACACATTCTTTTTTAGCCAATTATTTCTCTAAGACAATAGTTCTGGGCCATATAGAACATGGACAGATAAAATAATCGAGTAAAATATGAAATGTGCTGGAGGATTACATTGGGTGTCATGCTTAGATTTACTATCCTTAACCAGATTTTTTTCCTAGCTATATATTAAGTCATACATTTATCTGCATCAATTTCATAATTTATGGCATAAATTTGAAATAATATTCGAGAGACAGCTTTACAAGCGATCTTCGCCTGGGCTTGAGTGTATGCAATTCTTTAGGGGAAGTTATAAAACTTTCGAATATATATAATTTGATTATAGTGGGACAGAGAGAAGAGAAAATACTACCACAGTTTAAAACAAGCGTGAAATGTGGTCTTACATCAACTTATATTGTTCTGTCTGTAACTAGTACAATATTTTTAGACGTGGCACATTAAACGCAAATTCTCAAAATGGAATCCGCTGAAAATTTTATTACTGTGATTTATCGCCGCAGTCCTGCCGGCCGCATTGCTCTCAGCATTGAATGAGTTTTCTACCACAGTTTTACCTTAAACTCTGAACATTCGTCTCATTTCTTATGCCCGCATTTCTCTCAGCATTGGCTGAGTTTTCTACCACAGTTTTACCTTTCACTCTGAACATTCGTCTCATTTCTTATGACCACATCGCTCTCAGCATTGAATGAGTTTTCAACCACAGGTTTACCTTCCACTCTGAACATTGGTCCAATTTCTTATGACCGCATTGCTCTCAACGGTCAATCATTTTTCTTCCCAAATCTTTCAGTTTCGTCGAATAACGATACCGTTTTTCGTGGTCCCAGAATTGCAAGGAAACCCAGTGTAGTCTTAGGATTTCGCGTGTTATGTCCCCTGCTTTGCATATGGCGGTGGCCGGAAATGCACCTTCAAACCAATGTGCGGATGTGGACACAACTGCTATTATATGTAACTACCCTCCAAGCAAAGACGCGATTTGTGTAGTACACGTGTTTAGAGATATTTCATAGCCAATACGTTTTATAATGTTGCATTTTGAGAAGGAGAGAGCAAATAAGTCAAGAACTTAATATGGCTTTAGCATGTCAGACCGTTCCCTACGCGCGGATAGAAAATGTTTTTGCCATTTAAATATGAGTGTGAATGATTCACCCAGTGTCTATTTTTATAGGATCAGCAGAAGGATGGCAGGGTGGCAGACCTGAGCTACCTTGGGGTACAGGTGCTGGTAAGCGCTTCTAGGATTAGAGCTTGCAATATTTGACCTTTTGAGTGAAATCTTTTGCCTGCTCCGACAGAAAACGCTTATGGATCATCTCATCTTATCCAAAAAGACAGGGATGAATGTCCTCGACATATACAAATTCTTTGATGAGATCATGGCTCGGCCTTGTTTAGGACTTGGCGTAAATATAAGTTTAGTTTAAAGTACTCGTATTAGAGATCGACAATCAAGCATAGAACTGGGGTCTTTGTTTCCGATTTGGCATTCTTTTTACACAAGTACCACGTAACTGAGGGGCCGTAGTGGGTCCCACTTGGGTACGTGTGGCTGGAGCAACCGCTAGAGCGTCTGAGTCGGTCCCCTTGTGGGAAATAAGTGGGCGAGCTCAAATTGGACTTGCCCCTGTTGATTCTAAATGTACCCACGTGTCGCTATGGCTACCTCATTCTACATTCCTACATCTAACCCCCGTTGGTCCCATGTCCGGTACTTGAGTGCAGATGAACCATCTATGAGGGCTCTATACTGGAGAAACCTCTGGTAGTCCAAATGGGGCTGGCCACATGACAGTTCTGTTGGTCCCACAAGGTCCGTGGTGGTGCTGAGAAACGGGCGTGCCCCACTGCTGCCAGCATCGGTCCCTTGTAGGGTTACTGAGGGCAGATAGAATTTCAATGTGGGCTCAATGCTGAAAAAAAACTATCCTAGCCTAGATGGGGCTGCTTACATGAAACCGCTGTAGGTCCCACATAGGCCGTGGCGGGGGTAGGGGGATAGGGGAGTGCCGATCTGCCGCCCACTCCGGTCCTGCGCAGGGACCGTGAGGGCATACTCAATTTCAATGTGGGTTCTATGCTGATAAAACCGCGCTAGCCTAAATTGAGCATCGGTCCTTCGTAGAGTGCTTGATGGCAGAGGGAAATTAAGGTCACACATAGGCCGTGGCAGGGCCTTGATAGTGGTGTGCCCAACTACCGCACACATCGGTCCCTCGTAGGAACCAGGTCGGCGGAGGCAACGTCAATGTGGGCTGCATGCTGAAAACCTCACATTGCTCACATAGGGCTACGCACACGAAAGCTCTGTAGGTCCGAAATACTCTGAGGTGGGGCTGGAAAATGGACACGCCCGCTCTCTCGCCACATTGGTCCTGTAGGGTAAGTGAGCGCAGATGTAACATACATGTTACATATGCTCTTTTCGAAAAAAAATCTTAGTTAAGCTTAGTTGGGAGTGCACATACAATACCGCTAGTATCTCACATCAGCCATGCCGAGGTTTGAAAGCGAGCGTGCCGGCAAGCTGCCCACATCGGTCCTTTGTCTTGGTCTTTTGTAGAGATGCAACACAAATGTGCGCGCTGTGTTACAAAAATCGAGGGGTGACCAAATGCAGCAGCCGATTTATTGCCGCATGCGATCCTCTCTCGGTTACAGCGGGCCTTAACTCACCCATCTGGCGGCATTGTGTTATGCATCCACCGTTTCAATCACAAATTTGTATTGCGCGAAATCATATTTTACTGTTATTGATAATTTGTAGTATAATTCTGAGAATCTTTACATCATTACTTTAAACTGTAGTCTTCGGGCTCTCGCAATTAAGTAAATTGTGCAAAACAATCAGACAATGCACGGGGATGATTGTGCCCTATTACCAAGATTCACTGGGCAATCTGAGACTCTCCAAACGTCATTATAGTTCAGAACACAAACATGCGCTGTCCGCGCAACGCCCAACACGGGTTCGTTGTGGGCAGCCGACATACCTCATTTACCCGCGTCCTAACAAAGAACATTTCAGTGAGTTGCTTAGGTTCGGCTGACAATGAAGAAAATATTACTGCATGGCATTATGGCTTGAGGGGCCGATGGGTCATTTGGGGCGGGTCTGCCCCTAGAGAAGCTGCATCGGACAAATATGTGGACGTTGTGCGCTGCACCCAATTGGACTTGCCCCTTTTAAACCCGCATCAGTTGCATACCGATTTTGAAGGGGTTAACTGAGATGAAAACCTAACGTTTGCCCTCAGGGGTTGCCCACATTCAAGAAAAGAGGACCGATTGGGGAGCTGGTATGGGCTGCTGACATCACTAAACGGGGGCCGAATGTGGGCAGCCCTACCAGGGCTACCTGCATTGGTCACAAGTGGGACCCATTGGGGCATATGTGGGCAGCTCACTCGGGGCCTATTCGGGCCCGCGTTGCAAACTCCACAGTGGTCCCACCAGGCGGGGCTCACAACAGCTACTCACATTGGGTCTACAGGGGGCCTCACTTCATAACTCACTTTCTGCTACATGGGTAGCGAATGAATTCGCAAAGACACTAATTCAGACGTGTATAACTGCATAAAAATTGCATGGAGAGAACTGGTAATCTAACTGTCATGTTTTTGCAGTGCTGCATGTGGTGGCGTGCGTAGCTTTAGGCTCTTAAAAAATCATAATTTTCCTTGGTATAAGGTCCTATATTTATTGATAACATATTGCCACAGTGTTAGCCATTTACTGGCGCCGCCATGCGGTGGGATAGCACCCGCTGGTTTTCTTCGTCATCCCCGGCTCGTGCGTTCGTTCGCGTAGTTTGTCTGCCTGGCTTGCCCTTGTGTGCCCTTCTGCCCTTCCTGCCGGCTTTCGGTGGCATTTTGGTGGAGGTGCGGGGTATTTTCACAATGCACGAAGAGCTCCCGGGAGCCTCCGACGACGCCCAGCTACACCCCGTGGACACGACACCTGTCCACAAGGCAAGCCGCCACTTGCGAGGCTGAAATCCTGAGTTCGACCCCTGACGGCACGACCCCGCGCAATGACGTCCACTTCAACAAGTCAGACCACCCATAATGCCATCAGTTCCCCACCGCTGCTTCTTCATTCGCCTCGCACTCCCACGTCGTTTCATGGCGACTAGTTCGAAGACGTGGAAGACTGGGTGGCCAGCTACACTGAGTCACTGCGTTTAACCTGTGGGACGAGGACGGCAAGCTACGCAATGTCTATTCTGCCCTGGAAGACTCCGCCAAGACGTGGTTTGAAAACCACGAATCCGCTATGCCCACCTGGCAAGATTTCCGGCGACAGCAGTAGCTCGACACCTTCGGAAGCAACGAACGGAAGGAGCGAGCTGAAGTCGCCCTGCAGTCCCGAGCGCAGCGGCCAAATGAGAGCGTCGCCAGGTTCGTAGAAGACATGACGCGCCTCTTCAACCGTGAGCTTGTCATGAGCATTGTGCGCGAAGAGCTAGAGAAGCTTCGCCCTGTCGAGCAACACCCGGGTGTCGGAGCCACCTCTGATGTCATTCGCGACGAAGTCCCTCGAGCGGTGCAGCCAATGGCTTGTCCCTAGCCGCTGCCTGAGCCGTATGTCATGACGTACAGTGAAGCGTTGCGCAGCTCTGCGCCAGCACCACCGGCGTATTACTGCCCTGCTCCTTCTGCACCGCATCAAAGCTTTTCGACTTCGCCTGCCCTCTCCGACGCACGAACACCCCTCAGCAAAGCACACACGTGGCGCACATCGAACAACCGGCCCCTGTGCTTCCACTGCGGTGAAGCCGGCCACATATTGCGCCGCTGCCCGTATCGTCGGATGGGCCTGCGAGGGTTTTCACCAGACGCACCCCGGCCAAGCTGTGGTGAACGACCCCGTGACATCGAGCAGTACCTGTCGGCCAGCATCCCCCCGGCGCCTTAGCTACAGCGCCCGTCCAGGTCGCAGTCGCCCCGTCGGTTCTCTTCCCCAGGTCGCCAGCCGTTCATCCGGTAGTCCCGTAGTCCACGCCGGGAAAACTGAAGACGGCGACCTCTGGGAGTAGGGCCCCCGTTGCTCCGCAATTCGAACATGATGCTCCGCTCGCCGACTTGACCCTTCAACCCGATCTTCGACCTGCTCCGACCTCCTTCCGACGCCCAGAACAGCCTCTGCTCGACGCCCCATTTCTACAAACAGCTCGACACTCCTCTTGGGAAGCTTCCACTGTGCGCGTTCCAGAAAATGAGGTTGTTTCAGCCGAAACACCGGTCCTCTCTGACAACCACTATGTGACTGTCCTCGTCGATACCGGCGCAGATTTCTCAGTTATGAGTCGTGGTCTTGCTACCCTCTTGCAAAAAGAGGTGACACCCTGGCACGGAACACAAAATCTGACCAGTGGTGGTCACGTGGTGAAGCCACTCGGCGTATGTAACGCTAGGATTGAGATTCACGGTATCATCTTCACTGGGTGCTTCGCTGTGCTGGCTGAGTGCTCCAAGGACCTGTTCCTCGGTCTCGACTTTCTTCGCGAAAATGGGGCTGTCATCGACCTCCGCGAATCTATGGTGACAATCTCCGCCACATGCACCAGGGCGCCTGGAAGACCCGTTTTTACGCGTGTCCAGCAACCACGTCATCTAGCACCGCGTGCCAGCTCATTTGTTACGATGGACTGCGACAACACCCGTGCGTCAGAAGGCATCGCAGAAGCAAACTTGTCTTAACTGCTGAGCCAACAAGTCTGCATCGCACGGGGTGTCGTTAACTTGCAGAACCAGAGAACTGAGCTTCTGGTTACGAAATTTAGCGCCGAATACCGCCACTTGACGAAAAATATAGCCATCGCCTATTTCGATGAAATTAGAGAGCCCGCCACCCACTGCCCGTTGTCAACGCCCAGGGACACCCCTCCAGGAGGACCTAGTCGAACAGTTAAGGCTTACGTGAACCCTGCTTTGAACACTCATCAGCATCGCCGCTTGCAAACTATCCTTGACTCTTTGTTTTCATGACTGCTTTGCGACCACCTCGAAGGTCAGACAGACGTCCATAACGAAACATCGTATCATATTTGATGACATTGAGCGGCCTATTCGTCAACACCCCTGTCGAGTGTCGGCAAGAGAACACGAGGCGATACGACAGCAGGTGGACGAAATGCTCCGGGATGATGTCATCCAGCCGTCTACAAGCCCATGAGGTTCGCCCATTGTGCTGATCACCAAGAAGGACGAGGCACTGAGATTTTGTGTCGACTGTCGAAGACTTAAGAAAATTACCAAAATGGACGTTTACCCGTTACCTCGAATCGATTACTCTTTACACCGGCTGCGTCATGCCCGCTACTTTGCTTCTCTTGACCTCCGCAGTAGGTACTGGCAGATTGAGGTACATGAACGGGACCGCGAGAAGACAGCGTTCATTACTACTGACGGGTTGTACGAGTTCAAGGTGCTCCCCTTCGGCTTGTGTTTCGCTCCTGCCACCTTTCAAAGAATGATAGACACTGTCCTCGTTTGCCTCAAATGGCAGTCCTGCCTCGTCTGTCTTGATGATGTCATTTTTTCTTCCACCTACGACGAGCTTCTCAAGCGCTTGAGTGTAGTACTGGAAGTCATACGATCGGCCGGCCTCTCGCTCAAACCACAGAAATACCACTTTGAGTTCCAACGGCTGAAGTTTCTGGGCCATATCGTGAGTGCTGAATGTGTTAGCCCTGACCCCGACAAGACGGCTGCCGTCTTTGCGTGTCGGACCCTCACTGATAAGCGTGCTGTGCGCCGTTTTTTGGGGTCTCTGCGCCCATTACAGACGTTTTCTGTGAGACTTCTCCCGACTAGCCGAGCCTCTAACTCGCTTGACAAAGGACGGCCAACCTTTCATCTGGACCCAAGAACAGCAGACGGCCTTCGACGACCTCAAGAACCGCCACCAAACTACGCCCATTCTTGGCCACATTGACGAGCAGGCGGACACGGAACTACACACCGATGCCAGCAACGTTGGTCTGGGTGCCATCCTCGTTCAGTTGCAAGATGGTGTTGAGCGCGTGGTTGCTTATGCAAGCCGCACTCTGTCACGATCTGAAGCCAATTATTCTACCACGGAAAAGGAGTGCCTTGCTGTAATTTGGGTGGTAACGAAATTCCGTCCATACTTGTATGGTCGCCCATTTCGAGCGATCACCACTCGCCTTGTTGGCCCGCGAACCTTAAAGACCCATCGGGGAGGCTGGTGCGTTGGAGTCTCCGCTTGCAAGAATTCGATGCTACCATCGTGTACAAGTCTGGCAACAAGCACAGTGACGCAGACTGCCTGTCCCGTGCTCCTCTCCCGTACATCATTGCTGACACGGAAGACGATCCTGCTTTTCTTGGCGCTTTAACCACGTCCATCCTTCCTCAACAACAGCGATAACGCCGAGCTGCGACCCCTCATAGAGTACCTCGAAGGTCGCACCTCGTCGCCGCCACGCTTCTTCCCACGCGGGCTATCGTCGTACTGCTTGCGCGGTGGTATCCTCTACAAGAGAAACTACGGTCCCACGGACACTCCCTACCTGCTCGTGTTAACAATGGTGCTTCGAGACGAAGTTCTGCTCGCATGCCACGACGACCTTTCTTCCGGCCACCTCCGCTTTTCTCGCACGTTGGCGCGGACATGGCAGATGTATTACTGGCCCCGGCTTGCTACAATTGTCCAGCACTACGTTAAGTATTGCCGCGAGTGCCAACGTCGGAAGACACCACCTGTGAAGCCGGCTGTCTATTGAAAGACATTAATCTGCCTCGAATTCCTTTCCGCCAGGTCGGCATGGACTTGCTGGGACCATTTCCAACATCATCATTGGGCAACAGGTACATTATTGTTGCCACCGACTACCTCACCCGGTATTGTGAGACGAAATCCCTTCCCTGGGGCACCGCTGCCGAAATTGCGAACTTTTTCATCTTTAACCTTGTCCTCCGTCACGGTGCCCCTGCAGTCGTTTTAACTGATCGAGGCACGGCTTTTACATCAGCCTTTACTAGGGAAGTTATGCGTCTCAGTTAAACCAGTCACCGTCGAAACACTTCCTACCATCCTCAAACAAATGGACTGACTGAGCGACTCAATAAGACCAATGCCGACATGCTTTCTATGTACGTCGACACCGACCATAAGAACTGGGACCAGATTATGCCTTACGTCACGTTCGCCTATAACACTGCTTTCCAAGAGACGACGCGATTCACGCCGTTCCGTTTGGTGCACTGTCGCGAAGCCACGACTATGCTGGACGCGATGTTACTGCCAGACATTGCACGTCCCTCAGTCGCTGGCGCTGAAGAGTTCGTTCGGCAC
The DNA here is from genome assembly GCF_052857255.1 of Amblyomma americanum. Classification (NCBI taxonomy): domain Eukaryota; kingdom Metazoa; phylum Arthropoda; class Arachnida; order Ixodida; family Ixodidae; genus Amblyomma; species Amblyomma americanum. The sequence continues at coordinate 141,934,460 of NC_135498.1, forward strand.
GCAGAAGCAGCCTGCCAGCTAGCTAGACAGCGAACCCGTACCCAGCAGGAAAGCGACGCTAAACGTTACAACCTTCATCACCGGGCGGTGCTTTACCACCCTGGCGATCAAGTTTGGGTTTGGACCCCAATCCCTCTGCGGGGTCGCTCCGAAAAACTCCTGCGCCGCTATTTCGGCCCCTACGAGGTACTGCGCAAACTTAGTGACGATTACTACGAAGTGCTCCCGCAAGAATGTTCGCTCCTCCATGCGGCAGGCGGCATCCGAAATCGCCCACGTTATAAGTATGAAGCCCTACCATGCCCTATAGGACTTATTCTGCAAAGTCCGGCGCCACAGACTTTATTCCGGATTTCCGTGAATTCGCGGCATTGGGGCGATGCCCTTTCCAAGAGGAGGGGCAATGCCATAGTGTTAGCTATTTACTGGCGCTGCCATGCGGTGGGACAGCACCCGCTGGTCTTCCTTGTCTTCCCCGGCTCGTGCGTTCGTTCGCTGAGTGTGTCTGCCTGGCTAGTTCTGGTTTGCCCTTCTGCCCTTTCTGCGGGCTTTCGGTGACAATATAAATGATATACTATTGTCACGTAGCAGTTGGTGCTGGTTGCTCGCGTCTAGACGGCAGAGAAACTCCAACACCGAGCTCTGAGAAGACGCGAAAGCACACTGAGACGGCCAGAGCGGAACGTCAGTTTCTTCTTCAGAAGTGAACAGCGTGGAGCTCGAGCTGCAAGCCAAACAGCCGCCGATCGGGTGTTGTTGTAGACGCGTCAATATTGAATGGTATATTTTATTAACTCTCTCAAGGTTACATCAGCAAATCCTTTCAAGAGCAAAACCTTTCCTGGCAATGTTTCCGTGGAGTTTATTCTGCGCAATGCTTTAACAGAAGTTATAAACCTTTCGAATATTTACCACTTGATTGTAGCGGGAAATCCAGAAGAGAAGGGAGTATATTGGAGTGGTTCAAAAAAGCGCGAAGAGTGCTTCGAGTTAAAGTACTTTTGTTCTTTAACTGAAGAGTACTCTAATCTTTTAAGTACCATATCTCACGTAACATCTCTAATTCGGATCTAATGAAAAATTCTGAACTGCGAGTATTTCTCGGACTTCACATGGTGGCATTGATCTCAACGCTGAATCAATTTCTTTCCCAGGGCTTTTGTGTGCTGCAAAAATTAAAAGGAAACTAAGTTTATTCTTTGGTGTTTGGGGGTTACGAGCCTTGTGCTTTGCGTATGGCGCTGGCCGAAAACTATACCTTGAAACCAATATACGCAAGTGGACCCAACTGCTAGGATGGTCAGCATGCTCCAAAAAAGGGCGCGATTTGTAGAATCCAAGTGTTCAGTGATTTTTAATGACCATGACTTTTTATAATTTAGTGTTTTGAGGACTATAAAGGAAGTAGAATCATGGCCGAAAATGGCTGTAGTATGTTAGACTGTTCCAAACGAGCGGCTGCAAAATGGAATTTGCCTGTTCAATATCAGGGTGCATGATTAACTCAGTGCCTATTTCATGCAGTATCAGCAGGAGGAGGGCAGCCTGGCAGACCTCAGCCAAACAGGGGCGCGGGTACTCGTAAGTGTTGCTAAGATATGATCTGACTTTGTCCAGCTTTTTCAGGGGAATATTTCTGTTGTACAGATTGAGAATGGTTATGGAAATTTGCTGTTGCACGAGACAACATCTCACCAAGCAAGACAGGGATGAATGTGTACCTAGATACACATTCTAGGATGAGATATAGGTTTAGCCTTGTTCAGGTCACCGCAGCGGTGGCGTACTGGTTTGAACATCCGCCTCGCATGCGAGAGGGGCGGGGTTCGATCCCCAGTGCCGACGGGTACCCACTCGTGATACAATGGGTACAAGCATTCCCCTGGCCTGGTGGTCGGCTTCTTTAGGGTTAAATGCTTGAGAAATGGGTCTCTTAACACACCTTGTGCAATGAAAAACTACCTTGTGCCATGGCGCTCTTAGGCCAAAGCTCTCCTTGCGCCATAAAAATTCATCGTCATCATTTAGCCTTGTTCATAGGGTGGGCTTATATGTAAATTCGATTCAAAGTACCCATAAATACAGTTCGAGAAAATAAATCTGTGGCTGAATATTTGCTTCCGGTTGGACATTTATATTTAGCCGATAAATTCGCAAGGACACTAATTCTGAAGCAGATAATCACTAAAAATTACACCGACGAAAAAATTAATCGAGCAAATTATGAAATGTGCTTAAGTGTCCTAAGCCAGCGAAACCAGGTGAGGGTTGTTCAGAGTCGCGTGGCCTACTCTGCAGTATTTTTTTTCGTTCTTCAAACTGAAATAATTGGTTAAACCTAATTTTGCTGACTTTTTACTTTTTGATTTTAAGACCAAAGTGTGAATGAAAAAGTTGTACACGGTCTCAAAAACCGCTAGCAGCGCTGTTTCCATCAAGGTACGATTTAGGTAGCTTTATTTATTGGCCTGAAAAGAAAGCTATCACGTGACCAGCTGCTGCCTCACATCTCTATCCCCATGTGCACGCATAGCCTGATCGGGGCAAGCACTTCAGATAAAAGCGGATTTTATCCTCCAAGGCGCGTCTTGGGGCGTTGAAGTGGTGCCGTTGTCAAATGTTAAGTTTTTTTTTATTGTGCGAACTATGGTTTAGGACCGGCAAAAAAATTACTTGAGGCAGACGGTACCAAAGTGCAAACGTTTCAGTCAGCTCTTTTTCAAATCGATCACCATCAATTTCATTGACACTTTGTTCCTATAGCCGATAATAAAAAAAAAATTCGTTAATTTGGCTTAACTAACAAGCTTTGAGAATAAAAAAAATCTTTCGAGTAGCCAACGCGACTCCAAGAAACCCTCAGTTGGTTTCACGCGGCTAGGTTATTCCGCGTTTTTTTAAAGCTTGGTTGCATTGACCTGGGACACCTGGTATATTAGGTCTTATGTTTATTTGGTAAGATGTATAATTGATTTATTATAGGGGAGAAACCTTTCCGAGCGATTCTCCAATAGAGTTGAAAACATGCGATGTTTGAATTGAAGTGATAAACATTTTGAATATATAAAACTTGATTTTAGAGGGACATTCAGAAAGAAAAACACTATTAAAGATTTTCAGAACCATCGCGTATAGTGGATTCACATGACGGAATATTATGTTGTCTGTGAATAGTGCTATATTATTAGACGTGCTACGTCACACGAAACACCTGTAAATAGGATCCAGTGAAAAATTTTGAACTATGATTATTTCTCGCGTTCCTTAAGGCCGCTTTGCTCCCAAAGTTGAATTACATTTCTTGCCAGAGCTTTCAGTTTTATCGAGCATTGACGCCCTTTTGTGTGTTACCAAAACTGAAACGAAATCCAGTGTACTCATTGTTCTTTTGGGTGTCTTAAGTGATGTTCTTTGCGTATAATGGTGTCCGAAACATTGCAAGTTCAAAGCAGTGTATGAAAATGAGCACTCCTGCTAGGAGATGTCACTAGGCTCAAGACAAAGACGCGATTTGTGAAGTGCTTGTGTCTAAAGAATTTTAAAAACCACCATTTTTTACAATTTGGTGTCATGAGGAGCAGAAAGCAAATGAAATGAACAACCACAAATGGCTGTAATATTTTATATTGTTCACGATGCGCGGCTCCAAAATTGGTTTTGAAGTTATGTCAGAGTGCTTGTTTCACTCAGTTCTTATTTCATGCTGGCTCTGCAGAATGAAGGCAGGATGGCTGGCCTTTGCCATCCTCGGCCTGAGATGTTGGTAAGTGCTGTTAAAATAACTGGCTTTGTCTTCTGCTTTTGAGAGAAATATTTTCGTTGTTCAGACAGAGATTGCTTGTGAAAAAAGGCACTTGTGCAATCTTTATGTATTTGATTTATTTATTTATTTACTTATCGGATGGGCAATACATAGTACTGCCCGTGGAGCAGGACAAAAAGAGGTAATTAGTCTCCTGACGAGGTCCTGGTCCTCCTGGGCGCAACAGCAACGGTTAGAAAATGCATGTAGACAGTACACATACAATAGGACATAACAATCGCCACCATACAAAAATGCGGATGAAGCATGTGACCAGTTAAAAAACAAACAAAAAGAAACACGTTATTGTTAAGAATTTTTACACAAATATAGAAATCACAACACAACAACTTTTAAATTAAAAATCATTATTCGTACGTGTTTCGCCTTCTATTTGAAGCGAATATAAGTCGTGTTCTGCGTTTGAAAGTTCTGACTTCTACATGTGTTTGCGATCTCAAGAAAGTCTGGATAATTATTACATAATTTCATAATCTGATGATCAATTGTCTGTTTAGCATATATTTTTCCTTGGTTTTTCTGTGGCAATGAGTCCTACGCAAATTGCGACCAGTATCTCTATTTAGATAGTGACTAACAAATTGACTGTAATTGCTTGTTACTTCAGAAAATATGTACGCAGATAATTTCTGTATGAATATTTCGTGAAAAGGTTAGATATTTTGTGTTCTCATTAAGGTTACAGGGTGTGCATTTTTTTTATATAACGTTCTAATCACCCTGCGCTAATGTGCAGTTAGTCTATCATTATCAGTCTTAATTCCTACTCCCCATACTAAGGCACAGTAATTAAAGTGTGAGTGCACAAGTGAAAAATAAAGCAGCTTTTTGAGCCTGGCAGGGACAAGATTTCGAAGACGGCATAACATTCCAATACATTTCGGTACTTTCGTTCTTATATTTTCTCATGACAGGACCATGTTAGCTTCGACTGAAAAGTAACACCTAAAAATGAATGACGATCTGCACGCTCAAGCAATGCATCAATAAATTTCAGGTTATTGTTTTAAGAAAACAATAACCTGGGCTTATTGTTTTAAGAAAACATCACGTATTTTGTTTTATTTGTATTTATTTGAAGCTTCTTTGTAGATACCCATAAACTGAGTTAATGCAGCCAGGCGTGTGACGTGACTTCAAGTTCCTCAAAGCTCTCTCCGGAAAAAAAATGCACTTGTATCATCAGCATACAGCAGCACTTCTCCCGCTGACGAAATGTAAACGATGTCATTTATATGCAGAACGAATAACAACGGGCCGAGTATAGAGCCCTGAGGAACGCCGTATTTAATGTTACCTTTTGCCGATGCAATGCCGTGTATGGATGTGAACTGGGACCTCGCATGTAGATAACTGCTTAGAAGATTTTGCGTGACGCCTCTAAAACCATATGCTTCGAGCTTGCTCAACAAGATATGGGCTGGTATAAAATCGAATGCCTCGCGAAAATCTAAGTAAATTCCAATTGTAAATAATTTAGCTTCAATATTACGAATGATTTTGTCTTCGATGCGCAGCAGGGTCGTTTCAGTTGACTTTCTTTTTGAAATCCGTACTGCTGTTCGACGATAAGTTTGTTTGACAATAAAAAGGTACTAAATCGTTTATATAGGATACGCTCTGCAACTCTGGAGAACAGCGATAAGATTGAGATTGGACTGTAGTTGTTTAACTCATTGTATTTACTGCCTTTGTGTATTAAAGAAACACGGCAGGTTTTTAATCATGGTGGAAAAACACCAAGAGATAATATTTGATTGTAAATATGGGTTAAAGGCTTTGCGATAACACTAACAACTGCTTTAATCGGTAGGGCTTTAATATCATCTTCGCGAGCTGAGGATGTATTGTCAAGGGAACTCAACAGAGAAACAACTTCATCTTCAGATGTAGGAGCAAAACACACCCTGTCATTTACGACATCAGTAATATAATGCAAAGGGCTGCACTCTGGTTGGTTATCGGGCATGGTCATTGGAGCTGCGACATTTATGAAATAATTATTAAACAGACTGGCTAATGATTCGCGAGAATATATTTTTCCATTTATTTGTAGTTCAGACGGTATGTCTGCTGTCGGGCGTTGGTAAACTCACGAAAAACTTTCCATGTTCTGCTGCTATTTCGCGCTAAGTTCTCAAGCTAATGTTGAAAAAACGCGAATCTGGCTTTTTTATATCTGAATTTAACCTGTTCCTGAACCGTTTAAATTCACAAAGTGTTTCAACGTCACCTGTTTTTAGAAACAGGCTGAACATTTTTTGCTTTTGCTTGATGCTTTTATAAATATTCTAGTTATCCATGGTTTCCGGGCTTTTTTGTGCTGAGGCACAGTTGATAAAGGAAAGGCAACATTATAGCAATGTTGTAGTGTGGAAATGAATGCATCGTATGACTCAGAGGAACCACTTTCAGAGTACACATTTACCCATTGTGAGCTAGAACCTAAAGACATGAACAAACTGACACTATGGTGATTAATATGTCTTCTTGTGTATATTATACTTTGGGAATATCCATCTATAGGAAGTGCTGCAAATATGGATAAGTGGTCGCTGATATCAGAACACAGGACACCGGACAAAGTTGTATCGTTTGGAATGTTCATAAAACACAGATCAATCAACGTGTTTGAATGCGCAGTTACTCTCCATCTCATCCAGATAGACTTGGATGACTGTGTGCCATAGATGCAGATCCTGCAACGATAAGTAGACTTAGCCTTGTTGAGGAGCTTGGCTTAATTATTAATTTCATTCAAATTGCCCGTTTATACAGTTCGAGAAAATAAAGATTGAGGTGTAATCTTTGCTTCCTTTTGGACATTCTTGTTTAGTCAATAATTTCGAAAAGCACTAATTTTGAAGTGCCTTCTTGTTTAGGCAATTATTTCGCAAAGGCACAAATTTCGAAGCGTATAGTTACTTCAAAAGTGCCTGACCAGAACAAGTATTCGAGTATTCGAGTATACGATCCCTAAACACTGCCCATGGAGTGATTTCTGAAACAGACTTCATCCACCTCACTGGGGAAGAAATGTTCGCGGGTCTCAGGGAGCAGAATGTCATAAGCGTGGATTGCACCAAATTAAGGAAGGAACACAAAGGAAGGCACTACCAAGGTTCATAGATGCAGGGTGCGTGAAAATAAACGTCTGAAATTACATTCCACATACGCGCAGGTGTTTCAGATGTCAAGCGTTGGGTCATGGGTCGCAAAGTTGCCATGGCCCCGAAACTTGCAGAAAATGTGCTTCAAAAGAGCATGCTTCTGAAAACTGTGAAGCAGCAGAAATACCCTTCGCATAATGTGAAGGTGATTACCCCGCTTATTAAAGGTCATGTTCCTCATGGAGAAAGAAGAAAGGTATAATAACTCTGAAGACGAAACAAAAAATCGCTTTTGGACAAGCCCGATAACTCTTCCATGCAAAGAATATTTTAACTTCAGAGCAAGAACGAACTTCGCCCATTTGGTGCATGGGGCGGTGCACCACACCGTGCTCCGGCCACTGCCCAGGAAAAGCCTCAGACAGGTCCATCCGCGCTCCTGGCAGGGCGAGCGAACGCTGTCCTGCATCCCCCAAATTGAACCCACCGTCTCCTGAGTGGACGGACGAGCCGACGTCACCCTGTCGGAGGAGAACTGCAGAGTATACACTCGCGGTATCCCCCCGGACTTCCAGCCCCCAGCAGGCCCGTCCTGCACGGGCGGCGCACCTCACGCGAGTGTCAAAACAATTGAGTGAACCGAGCAACGCGCCCCTCAAGCCCAGGAAAGGAGGTTCCCATTTATCTTATCCAAAAAAGTCACAGAGCAAGAATATGGCATTCCTTATAAAATTCACCTGCCGTGGAATTTTCATTAACTACATTGACATAAATTTTCTTTTAGACACTCTTTTCACTGTGGTGTTATGCTTGCTGGAAAACAACATAGGTCCTAAACACAAGAACGTTTTAAGAAAGTACAATGTTTTGTGTTGTGGCTAGCAGGCTAGCAGGCTTTCTGGAGGTGATTGTGATTGAGGGCGGAGTCGCAACTAGGGATATCAAACTTAAAACTAACTACGAAGCAGTTGCAGTCACCGATTTTAATTTTAAAACAGTCTGAGTCGCATCACAATGCGTCACAATGTGTTGGGAATATTTTGAGATACACCTAACAGTAACACTGCATGATCTAGAGCCACTTTAAGAAGAGCTACCAGAGCCATATCTTTTTGTTCAGGATTTTATTTAAGACTTTCGTTTCGGGGGAGTTAGCAGACTGACGCTAGAGGTCATGTTTTAGAAGATCTTATTCTGTGCAATAATGTGCGCATGCTCACTACAGGTAAACCCACATATTGCTATGCAACCTCAGAAAAAATGAGCTGCATGGAGTCTGATAGCTCACCCTCTGTATTTATTGATTTTAAATGGAATGGTCCGACAGGCCAAAGATAAACGATCACCTTGCTGTGGTAATAAGTTTTTCATCATCAATATAAATCATTTCATGAAAACCACGCCATTGGAAGCTGCACTTAGCCATTTGTATACTAAAGAAAAGTCCAGTCTGGGTAAAATATTTGCAGATGATCTTAGCGTTGCCAAACTCAATGAAATTTTCACAACCTGCACAATTGCTACTGTGCGCATAGCTAATCCTCAGTCGTCGGGAGTCATACGACCAACCCACATTATTTCGAAAATCCAAGAATGCAGAGAAAAAAAATTGAGAGAAAATAAATCCCGGGGAAATTTTCGTAGATGTTCAATGCAGGAGGGTCTTATAAATTTAAAAAAAGGCGTGAGCTAATGCACGGGGCTTCTGTTGCAATGCTGAGAAACAATCCAAGGAACTTCCTGCATTATTCCCTGGAAACCTCGTGGGTGTGCTACGTAGCATCCATAAACAGTTCAATCACATCGAGAAAAAATGCGGGAGCAGGTTCGTAAACAAAGTTGCGCCTTCTGCACTATCACAATTCATTTTTTTTGCAGCCTCTGGTGCACAAACAAGTATAGAGGAACGAGCCGACATCTTAGATGAGTATTTATTAAGCGCAGTTACTGACACTGCTGAGAACGATTTTAAAAATACAAAAACATTGCTGAGAACCAGACCTCCAACAACTGGTTACACAAAGGAACCTACACTAGTTTAATCACACTTTATGAAATAAGCAAAGTTCTATCTGCAGGCGAACTGACACCATACGTCGCTGATGCAATTCATTACAGAATTCTGGCACCTTTCACAGACCTCTCTAGAAACTTTTTGAAAATTTTCAACAAAATATGCATGCATGTAACATGCATAGAAAAAGGCTGTTATCCTAAAGTCAAGGACAAAAGTAACTGGACCGCGTGTTCCTTAAACGAAGCTGATACGTATATTAGTTGCCTGCGGCGGGAGACCGCACTATTGGAGATGAAAGAAGAAACTTTTGAGTGCCACCTGAACAAGACTGGTCTCCAGCCGCATGCTAATAGCGTTTGAGGAACACGTGCCCGCAGACTGTTGTCCCCGACTGCCCGCAGGGAACTATTCCTATCTAAAATATTTTCACAGTTCATTATGCATTTAGTCTATGTCGATGACCTTCAAATTTCATGCACATTCTCTAGATCATGAGCATGTGAGAAACGGATACAACACTCACCCGACAAACTAATGATTTCGCCAGACGAAAATTGGTTAAATTTTGTCGATAAAATTTAGTTGCTATTTTTTTCTCGCTCAAAAGTAAATTGGATTGATTCCAACCTCTCCTTGAATGAAATAGTTCTTCTAGTAAAAAAAAGTACAAATTTCTAGGCATAAATTTTGACAGAAAGCTCACATTCCCACCTCACATAAAAACCGTAAAGAAAGCGTGCCGATGCCTGAGTATACCCAAAGTACTCTCACGAAATCACCGGGGGTCCAATAGGATGTGCCTTTAACAGACCTACTGCTCCATAGTCCGCTCTTGCTTAGGCCATGGATGCGTTGTGTATGGGTTTGCGATACCATATCATAAAAACTGGACCCTGTACAAAGCTTAGGTCTGCGTCTCTCAATTCGCGCATACTGAACACCTCCTGTAGATATTGTTCAGGCAAAAACAAATGAGTCATCTCTTGGAAAAATAAAAGCAATGATTACGTGCGCATACTTAAAATAATATCCCTACCAAAACACCTTCGTTAACCCATATTTACTAACTCCACATCCAGAACACTCTGCAATAATAAACCACTATCAATCTGACATTTGTTCATACTCCTTAAGATACATGCCATGAACTAGGAATGCTTGATGCCCTACATAAAATTGCCCCAAGCCAAGACCCATTGCCGCCATAGTGCGGCCTTCCCACTGCGTGTGACTTCACGCTAACACACTCAAGTAAAACCTAACACCACATGAACACGTGCTGCAAGAATACCTGGCTATGAAAGAAGAATGTGCAACTTACTTGAAATTTGGCGCAAACAGCTGAAAAATCGACGCACGTCGGAAGTACACCAGTATATTCGAATTGCTTTGCTTTGGTTTACGGGGGTTTAACGTCCCAAAGCGACTCAGGCTATGAGAGACGCCGTAGTAAAGTGTTCGGGAAATTTCGGACCAGCTGGGGTTCTTCAACGTGCACTGACAACGCACAATTACACGGGCCTTTGAAGGGGAGATTGGGAAAATCATTAAGCGTTCCTAGTTTGTATTAATCTTTACTGTTGAATGCTATGCAGTGTGTATGGCTCTGAGGAGAATAGTAGATGAGAATATCAAAAACTGCGTAACGTACACTAATTCCCTGAGCCTACTCACAGCGTTACAGTCAAGAAATACACTTGGATTCTTAGTGGGAAGCGTTATAAACAACACAGAAAAAGTTAGCGGACAAGGACATATGATAAGAGTCTGCTGGATCCCGAGATAAGTAATCCTAGATCATAACGAGAGAGAGTACTTATGTGTTGCGCGAGCTCGCAATGCTTAAATAAAAAAATGGGAACCTACTTTGTAAAAACTGTATGAAGTTGAAACATAGAAAATTCATGAACAAATTGCAAGAGTGGTATAATGAACGGAACAACAAACTACAATTTTTAAAGCTTACGTTGAGATCGCGGTCACGGTGGTTGAATTTCGATGGAGGCCAAATTTTAGAGGCCCGTGTACTGTGCGTTGTCAGTGCACGATAGAGAACCCCAGATGGTCAAAATTTGCAGAGCCCTTCACTACAGCGTTTCTCATAGCCTGAGTCTTAGGGACGTTAAACCCCCATAAACCATAAATCTAAAGCTCACGTTGCGAGAACGGGATTCAGGCATCTAACATGAACGCTTCGTTGAAGCAATCTTCGTTGAAGCAACAACTTTTTTACATACGAGACAAGCCAAATCTCTATGTGAAGCATGTGGAAACGCGCTCACAATAAACCGCATTTATCTCATGCTCAAAACTCGAAAAACTAAAATGTAGTTTACTCACTGGCATGTTTTACACCCAACGCTACTCTTAGGTGAAAATGGAAAAGCAGGTCTTCTTGAGAAACTCAAAATTCAGACTCACCGCTTAGGTTGATTTTTTAACAAAGCTCAGCCATTTCCTCAATTTTGGAAGAAAGCTGAGTTTTCATTTGATTGGCCGGGAGTCTCAAGATCCTTCCCGACCCAAGCTATATCACAGAGGTTAATGGACATTTTAAAAGCTTCAGCTAGTAGTCATTTTAAAATTTCGTGCTCAATATCAACTCTAGGTAGTACAGGGTAACCTTCTACTCCCCCTACGCCACAGTGTTTTCCTGTTTTTATAAAATCGTGCTGAAAACAATGTTTGTGTATAGCAACAAAAGTTTTGCTCCTAACTTCAATGTGCCAATTATGGCTCAATAAAAGAGAAATTTTCGTACCTTTAAATTCTGTAAGTACCTTACCACGTTTGCACAGAACAAATTGCAGCCACTTCTGAAATCTAAGTATGCAGTTTCTATCCCATCATCATGTAGGCACAACATGGCAGCTGAATTTTCAAAATGACAATTATATTTTTGACTTATTGGTGTTGTAGTTTGTCATGTGAACAACCCAGCACGATTAGGCGTTTTATTGCTTATGTGCTAATAAGCAAACAAAAATTGGTACTTTCTTGAGCTCCGCAGGTGCCTAACAGGATTTTATTGACTTTCGGACATTTAGTTCTTTCACAATTTTCACAACTGCGCCTTCTATAGAGATATTTGTTTGCCTTAAGGTGCCGTTCATTTATTTAGACAGTGCCTGGAAGGGTTATCTGCATTTTAATTCCATATTGCGTTCACATGCGCAGATCTAGAGCATTATTACTTGACGTGCGCTATTAATATCAGCGTTTAAAGAAGGAATGTGTGAGTCAAGAGAAACATGACTAATTTCTTTTTAAACCATTGCACGTTTCCTCTCAAGAAAAAAATTATTGAAAAGCAAAAAGCATAAAACCAACGGTCGCGCTTTTGTATAATTTATTACGGTGTAGATCTTTCCGCATATTTGTGAAAATCTAAAATGCTCATTACCACCCGGGATGCCTGAATACCTGAGGGCGAATGTAAGATTTAAATAGGACTGAATTACAATTAGAGCGTGGCAGGTATGGAATACATTTGAAGGCTTCTCGCAAAGCAGAAGAGCTGCGCGAGAGGGCTTTGTAGATATATGTGAAAATTCGTGCGAAGTAAACAATGAAAAAGGAGCAGTATGAGACATTAAATATTGCCTAATGTTTTTGCTCTGCTGCAGGGCAGAGGCAGAAATATAGAGCGTGCGTTTACTGAGAGTGGGTTGCATGGAATGTCTGATTAAAGTAATACTCTCAAAATTCTTTTTCCTCATGCACGGGCATTAAAACTAGTTTATTTAGAAGGTTAATTCATTACACAAACATCAGTTTTAAAACAAAACAGGCGTATCTTTTTCATATGCAATAACTTTAAAGCCAGAGCTTTACTAGCTTAGCGCAGCCGATTTCGCTGCGTCTGCATGAATGAGTTTCAATTGGGCAGATACGACCTTGTAGCGGCCTCAGTCGATGAAATGTTAAATAAAGTTGTGCTGTATGTGAGGATCGAGCCCGGGCCTCCGGCATGCGAGACAGGGAAGTATCCAATCCACCAGGACAGTTTTTTTAACATGATACTTATTAAACGTGTTTATATGCAGGGAGAGCTATATACATTATTTACAAGGAAATCAGCCAGTACCCGAGCAAGTGAAATGTAAACACAACAGCACGTCTTAAAACAACTAACATGTCTTAAAACAACTAACACGGTGGCAAGAAAAGACAAAAACCAATAACGGGAACCAATCCGGTTGATATTCACTGTCTTCGACTCTTCGAAGTGAATGAAGGCACATCTAGTGAATGCCCAGATCTATCTTTGAGTTTTGCACTGAGGTGTGCATGAATAAATCAATTTTGAGCGTGAAAATAGCAGATATGCGAATGAAGCGAATAGCGAAGTGAGTTTCTGGTGAATTTCCTTCGTGCCTGACGTGCTGTCGTAGTGCCATCATGTCCCAACAAGCAATGTACGGCTATGGTCGAGCAGATGGCCCGCGTCTAGAGAATGCACCGATGTCTTAGAAACTTATCTACACGTTATGTACTGAGACGTTTATGAGCGTTCTACATGGACTGGAATGAACACGTAGGTGCTTCGACGAGTTCCGGTGCTGGCAGTTGTCCGGAACGCACTCAAAGTTACAGACGCTAAGCCGCGTCTTTGTGCTCGATACAGCACAGCTTTCGCTCTCAAACCAGGTTCAATAATAGTTAATCCCCAGCTCATATTTTCTTCCAGTCCGGTAAATTTGCAATTATTAGTGCAAAAATATTATTACCTTTATATATTACACTCACTCCTCAGTCCTAAAACTTTATGCATAGGACGTAACTTATACTGAAGTGCTACGCAAGAGAAGCGCGTAGAAATAGAAATGTTTTCTTGTTTGCATAATAAATCCAAGGTTTCAACATTTCTGCCTTAATCCCGCGAATGAGTAAGCATATGTGCATTGCACGAGAACGGCGATAACTGGAGGCCACTACTAATATGACTTTTCGGCATGTCTTTTCTATCAGTAGATCTGCTGTCCTCCCGAACGCATATAAACCTATGTCATCTAATATTTCTTACAGGAAAACAATACGCTCCGACTAAGCGGAATACGCCTGCATAAACAACAAGGAGCGGTTTTGTTGGAGGAACCCCCGAAGCATTCAGTGCAGTCCAAAGATACTGCTGTGAAAGAAAAATAAATGGAGATCTAAACCAAGTTGGTGTATTTGGTGTGAAGTTGCCGTATTTGCTGATGTAGAGGAAGTAAACTTTGTTTCATCGGCGATACCAATCAGGAAATCAGGAAAGCTACAACCAGGAAATCGAACTCAACAAGCCGTCAAATGCCTTTTTACCTTTCGGTGTTTGGAGGCACAATGCCAGTTAAGAAAATTAAAAACAGAGCTGACATTCTATGTTAACGACTATGAATTTCACAACGCAACCTTGGCTTCAAAGAGCAAAACTACGATGTTGATTGTCTTCTTTAATTAAATTAATAGTCTAAAAATATATCTATATGAGATACACAATCTCTGAATTGCTGTACAATCGAGCTCAGTAGAGCGCACCGAATATCTTGCAGTTTTTAAAATAAATATCCGTAGCAGTTCAAAAAGAAATCACCCTGTATATATAGCTCGGTCAAGAACCTCCGAAGATTTACATATGACAGGGGATGTGTCTTACTCATAAGGAGACCCAGGAAGACGACTATTGCGCTGAGGCTAATTTTATACCAGCGCGCATGTTTTCAATGCTTTCCCCGCTCGGTGCAGTCAAGAGAGGTGATGCCATCCCGTAGACGGCCCGTAGAGTTCTTTTGCGCCTTTCGAAACCCAAGCCATATATATATGCATCCCATTAAAATGCGCATACGAATAAGTATTGAGAATTCTGGTATAACTAAAGAGAGCATACGAGTCTCTTTTACGAAAAGGATGTCGCTATATATCTCTGCTTTGTGCAATTATCATTGTCGAAAGATTGTAATTATTTTTATGACCGCAAACATGGGGCACAATACACAGCAATAAAAAAGGCTGACAAGAGAACCCTTTACACTATTACACAATATATCACGGATTTATTCGAACAGGTGTTGCATATCCAGGTCTTTGCTTTGGACAGAGGTCTTGGAAACACAGTTATTTCATTCTGAAAATCATCCAGTGGGTCCAAAATTCTCTATTTCAACCTTTTATGGTCTACCGCAGCTCGAAAACACCATTAGGGTTGAAAAACAGCGTCACCATTTCTTCTTAATATTTCGTGGAAAAGGGAAAATTCCCTTCACGTTCTCGTGATTTCGCACTTTAAAACCACGTGTAGAACCTTCTTCGAAGGCCGGGTCGGTGAACAGGCCGCTTAGGTCATCTAGGCTGCAATCTCTGAAGTGTCACTCATGGCACTGCGGACCCCAAGGGGTGCAAGAAGTGTACCTGCCCATCGGCTCACCTGTGAACTGGTACCACGGGAGATGTCTTAAAATCATCATATCATTGACGTGTGAATTCAGAATTCAGAATTGTGAGAATTTCTTAAACCCTCGAGAGAAATAAGCAAGGAAAGAGATATACGATTAAGAAGGATACAAACCATCACCTTCTTTCTCACCCCAAATAACTACAAACCTGATACACTCAACTGCGCATGCCAGTCTAGGCACTGTGGAGAAATTGCAGCTCTCTACCACAATCTGTGGTCCAGAAAAACAAGGTCATATCCCCTATCTTCTCCCAATGTCATGCAGTGGCTATTTCTCCTGCTCAACTCAGGCCCCAAGGAAAATAAATGGTTCTTAATAGGGCCGCCGTACACTCGTTGACCAGTGGATTTCTAAAAAATTGCCTCCAATCAGGGGGATAATACTCATTTTGGTGAACATGTACTTTCAGCAGCAACTATCAGTTCCGACGGTATCAGCGGCCACCTTCTCGCCACAAACTTCTGAATGTTATCCGGCCACGTGTCTCATTGCCAAAACCGCTGCTAAGTTTGCTTCCAATGGAATCCATTTCGCTATTATCTAAAATCGTCGCTAATTGGCTCAGAGATTTTCATGACCCGCTATGGTCTACTTCTACAGCTAAATTACCGCTAGGATATGGTCGTCGCGAGACAATGGGACATTCTGCTGTGTACACGTGCTGTTGGTGACAATGACGTTAACGCTAGTTCTGGTGTGCACTCTTGAGAAAAAAAAGAAGTAGACACGGCTACTAACTTAGTGTGTAGTAACTGCTTCTCACATACGTCACTACCTAGGTAGTAAGTGCAGCTAGGAACAGTAACTGCTTTTAGATTTTATAAACAGGCACATGAAGCGTGATTTTATGGCTTATTTTACCAGATATAGCTTCGGATGCCACTAACTGCACATAACTCTCAAGTAAGGAAAGAGAAGCAAAGGTAAGAATGCAAGATTTTAGCTAACGCCCTCTGTATTTCTAAACGAGAGCGCATCTCAAAAGGCCCCAGCAGTAGACAGTCAAGGCTGACAAACGATCACCTCACGTACGAAGCCGAGCGAGAGTTCTGGTGTACTCGTTGCTTTTAAATTATATTTTGTATCCCAAAGCATGGTGATTTTACTGCGCTGTGCTTTTGCAAAAAGCTACCATTAAAGCATATGCGTGAGGGTTGAAATAGCGATTTTAATCACGGGAGAAGTGCCGAACCATGTGTTATTAACACGATAATTTACCACCTGCAAATAAGTTATTATGTGTTTATTTCCAAGAAACGGTGTGCAAATAAATATGCGCAGTTTGAGCAAAGGACGAATATCAGTATTTTTCGCTTCATACGCATGAATTAGCCACGTCTGTGGTAACCTTTTGCTGCACATTACGATCTGTGCAAAAAAGACACATGAATACAAAGAAGCTAAGTTTTTCCTAATTTTTGCAGCTATCAATGCTCGAATATTCCGGTAAAACATGCTATTTGACATTGTCTATTCAGTGCAGCAACGCACACCACCCATTCGTATAATGTATTAAGGCGGTAATAGAAAATAAAACACCGTAGCAGTAGTTAGTACCTATACCCTGCCTTTTTTGCTTTGAGTACAACCTGGGTTTTGGTACTATTTTGATACACTAATAGTTTGGTCCAAGCTCTTCTGAATACAACTGCAGGACCGCAACCTGAATTTAGGCAGGGGTGGCTAGCTTGAACCTATCCCATTTCAATCAGACATGTCTCCAGCCAGAACGCCGGCCACTGTTAATGTGCAGCATTGCGACCCGAGCACTTTTTCGGCATCGAAGACTAACTCGACATCGAAGACTAAATGCATGCACGGGTCAGTGGCACAAATAGTGGGACGCTACGCTCATGCTTGGTAACGTGATTTTTTATCTGGCGGGCACAGCGCGCGTCCTATTTCAGACGTATAAGGAACATCTAGCCTGCTGGGGCATCTGTAATCAAGCTCCGGGAAGTATTTGGCAACCTTATTAGACGCAAGCTCAGCGCTAAAAAAGAACTTGCTTCTCGAGCTTAGTCGGGCATCTAGTTGTAGCTCTCGTACACCGAGGAAGAGCTAGCTCCGTGCCATAGAAATTACAGGTCCTTGAAGAAGACACGTCTTCTTGCTGAAACATTGGCATGCTTCCTGAGGTTTACCCTTGCTTTGTTCACGCTGCGTAAACCAAAAAGAAAGGCCGCATCCTGAAGAGGATAGCTGACGACATGCTTCACCTTCTCTTCTGCAGAGTGGGCTGTCGGTCTATCAGATACGCCGTATTGATCCCTGTTTCAACCACTTTCCAAACACGGCTGCCGCCTCCTCATACGAAAGAATGCCAACCCTTCAGCAATCGTCTCATGCAGTGAACCTGACCAGAACAGTCCACAGAAAACTGAAGTTTATGACACCCGTCGCCGTTACCGTTCAGCTAGCCTGAGCTGGGAATCCCCCTGATGCAGGCCGTCGCTCGCCAGGAGTTCGCGAACATGGGCCTAAACTTTGGCCAGACCTTCAGGCATGCAGCCTTGCTCGCAACCAACCTCTTGAATGGTTGATGCTGCTTCACCTACTCAGATCTTCCGGAAGCGGTATGGCTACCGTAATTCTGCTGAGTGGCGCACCTCGGCATACTGACGTATCTGTTAGACCTGGTCGCATGCTGCCATTTCGTGCCATTACCACAGCCGTTAGTTCTCACACCTCGACCTGGCTCTCACCATGATCGTCGCAGCGCATATGGAGCCCATAAAGTTTCCCTCATGATGAGCCCCCCTCCCCCCTCTCCGCAGACACTATTCAGGCTCCATGCATGTCAAGCAGCCCGAATTTACCTCAAGTCCGCCTCTTTTCTTCACCGCAACCTCGCCGCTCACCCTCTTACCATCATCATCATCAGCCTTACTACACCCACTGCAGGGCAAAGGCCTCTCCTATGTCTCTCCAATTAACCCTATTTTTTTCCAACTGCATCCACCCTTTGCCTGCAAACTTCTTAATCTCATCCGCCCACCTAGCCTTCTGCCGCCCCCTTCTCCGCTTACTTTCTCTTGAAATCCACTCCGTTACCCTTAAGGACCAGCTGTTATCTTGCCTTTGCATTACATGCCCTGCCCAAGCCCATTTCTTTCTCTTGATTTCTACTAGGATGTCATTAACCCGTGTTAGTTCCCTCACGCACTCTGCCCGCTTCCGATCTCTTAACGTTACACCTATCATTTTTCTTTCCATAGCTCACTGCGTTGTCCTTAACTTAAGCTGAACTCTTTTCGTTAGCCTCCACGTTTCTGCCCCGTAGGTGAGTACCGGTAAGATTATGCTGTTGTACACTTTCCTCTTGAGGGAAATTAGTAAACTGCCACTCATGATCCGCGAGAGTTTGCCATAGGCGCTCCACCCCATTCTTATCCTTCTAGTTATCTCCCTCTCATGATCCGGATCAGCTGTCACTACCTGCCCTAAGTAGACGTATTCTGTCACAATTTCTAGGCTCTCGCTGCCAATTGTGAACTGTTGTTCCCTTGCAAGGCTGTTGAACATTACCTTGGTTTTCTGCATGTTAATTTTTAGACCCATCGATCTGCTCTGCCTGTCTAACTAATTGATCATGTTTTGCAGTTCACCTCCTGAGTGACTAAGCAAGGCAATGTCATCAGCAAATCGCAAATTTTTTAGGTATTCTCCATTTATTCTTATTCCCAACTGTTCCCAATTGAGGCCTCGAAATACCTCCTGTAAACATGCGGTGAACAGCATTGGCGAGATCGTGTCTCCTTGCCTGACGCCCTTGCTTATTGGAATTTTATTGCTGACTTTATGGAGGACTATTGTAGCTGTGCAGTTGCTATATATACCTTCCAGTATTTTGGCATAAGGCTCTTCTACCCCCTGATTACGCAATGCCTGTATGACTGCTGAGGTTTCCACTGAGTCGAATGCTTTCTCGTAAACAATGAAAGCTATACATAGAGGTTGGTTATATTCTGCGCATTTCTCTATCCCCTGATTGATAGTATGAATAGGATCTATTGTGGAATATCCTTTACGAAAGCCTGCCTGATCATTTGATTGATTAAAGTCCAACGTTGCCCTGCCTCTATTAGCGATTGCCTTAGTAAATACTTTGTAGGCAACGGATAGTAAGCTGATCGGCCTGTAATTTTTCAAGTCCTTGGCGTCTCCCTTTTTATGAATTAAGATAATGTTTGCATTTTTCCAAGCTTCTGGTACAGTCGAGGCCATAAGGCATTGCGTATACAGGGTGGCTAGTTTTTCTAGCATGATGTCCCCTCCATCCTTCAACAGATCTGCTGTTACCTGATCCTCCCCAGCAGCTTTTCCCCTTTTCATTGCTTCTAAGCCTCTCTTTACTTCATCTTTCGTTACTGGCGGGATGACGCATTGCTGTGCACTGCTGTCTTTCTCATTAACGCTCTGATTACATTGGCTGCTGTACAGGTCTGTGTAGAACTCTTTGACTACGTTAACTATCTTATCCATATTGCTAATGGCATTGCCCTGCTTGTCTCTTAATGCATACATCTGGTTTTTACCTATGCCTAGTTTCCTCTTCACTGTTTTTAGGCTACCTCCATTCTTTATAGCATGCTCGATTTCCTCCATATTAAACTTCCTCATGTCGGCTACCTTGCGCTTATTTATTAACTTTGATAGCTCCGTTAGTTCTATTCTATCTGTACGGTTAGATGCCCTCATGTTCTGGCGCTTCTTAATCAGATTTCTTGTCACCTGAGATAGCTTCCCGGTATCCTTTCGAACTGTCCTACCGCCTACTTCTACTGCGCACTCCGTAATTATTGATGTCAGATTATCGTGCATTGAATGAACATCAAGATCATCTTCCTCAGCTAAAGCCGAATATCTGTTTTGCAGCGCTATCCTAAACTCCTGTGCTTTCCCTCTTACGGCTAACTCGTTAATGGTGTTCTTCTTCCCTAGCTTCTTCCGTTCCCTCAAGTCTAAGCTAGATGGCAGCGATGGCGTAGAGGTAGAACATCCGCCTCGCGTGCAAGATGACCGGGGCTCAAATCCTGGTGCCGCGCAATTCTCCACCGGGTTCAAAATAAAAAAAAAATCCGCGTGCCGATGGAATTGCATAACCAGGCCTGGAGTGCGGCCTGATCTCGGTAACCAGAACCGACAACGCACTCTCTCACCAGAGCAGGATTTGGCCACCCTGGTGTAGTACTTGGCCACAACCTTCTATGATCAAACCAATTAACCCTCTTACCATGTCTGGCTCTTTCTCAGGAAACGAACCAATGCAACATCCGGAGGTGTGTCTGCGTTGGCGACCCAACCGGAATATCCTTTCCTGACCCTCGCTCAGTCCCGCAGCATTTTCGAACTCTTCGTTGGTGGTGGCGCTGTTGCCGCTCTGATTGGCAATGACGCACAAATTTTGATACTGATCTCCTCTCAACGCCGTCAGAACCCGCCGTTTCCTCAGTTGTTGATGCGACTGATGGAACTGTTGCTGTCTTTGTATTGTGCAGTATGGAGGAACTAGAGAACGCAATCGAACGTCATGTCTATGCAACTTATGGAAGCAACTGCCGCTGGCCCCTGCACGAGCGCGCTAGCTCGGGCCATGGCGGCACCTCGTCTTTATTTTCAACACTCTGCGGCCCGATCTTGTTGGATATGGACCTGCCTCCAGGAAGCACAGCCGCTGAACCGGGCGCCTTATCTCTTGCCCAGTGGAGGAACGCAGAGCGCAGGATCGGTCTACGGCGTTTCGGCCCGGGAACTGGCAGGTGACTCGGGCAATCTTCCAAAACATGGCGGGTATTTGGTGATTGTGCCCGAGGATGACTGCCGACCTCAAGCTGAGTCAAAACACAAGAGGCTGCTTGATGGGCGGAGCGCAAAAAGAGCAAATTGTTTCGCTGCGTGTCTGGGTCGCCGGCCAATACATCAATGGCCGGCTGTTGTTGTTGGATTCTATCTTGCACAACACTCTCTGCAGCTCCTAGAACTTTAGAGAACTTTGTCCAACAGTGCGGTTCAGTGTGTCCTTGGTGAGCCGGATCATCCGCTTGCACCATCCGCCCCACCAGGGTGCTCGTTCAACGTTAAGCTTCCACGCAATGTCACGCGAACTGCAGAAGTCGCGCACAAGATCATCGAGAAAAGTGTGGAATACACGAGCGCAGTGATGAAAGAGGAAAGCTTTGTAGGAGTAGATGGTAGAGAAAATTCTATGTCGCGCAAACAAGCGTTCAGCGGTTATTAGGAACTCGAAGACAGGCATATTTGACGTCAACTCCAGGTGGATGGCTCCTGTGATGCGACACGAAAAAACTGTTATGTAAGTTTTAGAGGAGCCTGGTTTCGATGAACGGTGATACAGAGGGCCACAGAAGTCAACGTCGAGCATTTCAAATGGATGCTCTTCGGCTACACGGTCGCGAGGGAGAGGAGCGACAGGGGTTGTTTCTGCAGTAAGCCGCCGCCGGCGACAAAGAAGGCAGGAGCCCAGAGTGCTCTTTACTGACTGCCGCCCTCTCTGTACCCAGAACAGCTCCTGAATCTCCGTTAGAGACGCTTCTACGCCCGAGTGCAGGATTCGCTCATTAGTGGCATGAATGAGCAGCCCCATTAGGCCGTGGTGACCGGGAAGGAGTATAGGATGCTTGATCTCCGTGGTGCCTGGTAGTTCGTGTTGACGGCCACTCACACGAAGAATTCCAGCTTCTTAAAGGAAAGGCTGCAGCTGAACAATGCGGTACGATGGCATCACACACCTTCGGCTGCCAAGACCTCTACTTCGGAAAGCAAGGGCTCGTGTTGCACTTTGGGAATCCAGTAGTGCTCTGCTTTGAGTATCCGCGGATGAAAGAGGACCTGTCGTAGAGTTTCTCCCAACGGCCGTGTTTTCTATAAACCGGAAGATCCAGGCCATCACTTGCAGTAAACGAGAGTAGCGACTGTAGTCGGCCACTCGAATGAGACTTTCCGGTTGGGAAGTGGTCACAGGTCTCGGCAGCAGGACCGTCGCTGGAAACTGCGGTATGCATACGCTGCGGCCAGTGAAGTGGGCCCAGAATGAGCCTCTACGGGCCGTGCCACCAACGATCTGACGTGGGTCGCCTCGGCGTATATCCCAAGTGTGATGAGGTCCGCCGGGTTGTCTTTGCCGGGACAGGGAGCCCAAAAGTGATCTGCAATAAGCTGCTGAATTTCTCTTACTCTGTTTCTGACAAACGGTTGCCAGCGCTCCGGTTTTCCGAGTATCCAAAGAAAGGCAGTCTTGTAATCGGACCCGAATAATGACCTTGATGCAGCCAGGCACGGAATTCACGCTAAATAAGTATAAAGCCGCTAGCCACCAGGCAAACAAAGCAAAATACTTTAAGAACAGCTTGACGATGCCTGGGAGCCGGCACCAGGCAACATTGACAGCCCTACCAAAAATTCTATACGAGATATCGATTGCTATTGCACGCGGTACTATTTTATGCTGAAAACAGCAAACACACGTCACTATAGAAACACTAAGCGCAAACTTCTGCGTATTATTACAGAGTAATGGGGGTGGCTACCCTCTTCATCAAAATTCTGCTTAAGTTTTTCGTCATTCTGTGCCAGTACGCTGTATTTTTGCGCGTTCTTTCGTGGTTGCTAGTCATTCGCATTTTGTTGCTGATATGGTTTTGCAGCGCTAACTACATGATTTTCTTTGTTGTGCTCTCCTGCCTGGACTGCCACGGTCCGGTTGTCATATGAAATAAATAAGTAGAAAATAATCACAGTGAACTGAGAACAGGACAACAGTAGCATATTTACATTGATCTACATTGTGTTTTCAAGCAAATCGTACCAACAGCAGCGAGTGTGGTAGGCTGTTTGCACACGCTATATCGAGCAGAACATGAAGGAGATCGGGGTCCGTGTGCGAACTCCTATGAACGTGAGGAAAGTTCTGTCCGCCTACGGGCTCAGCCCTTTGATCAAGATCGAAGGAAAATACAACAGGGCCCAGTGCTCGGCTAAACTTTACCACATGTCGATTCCCAGTGTCTTGAATGGGCCGTTTACTCATGGTTGCCATTTTCTTAGCAGGATCTTTCACTGGTGTATACCAGAACGAACGTTGTGAGTCTCCTGGATGAGTGAGGGATCTTGAGTCTCTCATGGCCGCAAAAATATGTCGATCTTCTACTGCTACGTACTCAGCTAGTACTGACCACGTACTGAGGCGTTTATTTTTTAACGTCCGGTGATTGAGACAGAGAGCTCAGTGCGGCATGGATGACCAAATTCTTCTCATCATCAGCCTAACTACGCCCATTCCACCACAAAGGCCTCTCCAATATCTCTCCAATTAACTCTGTCATGCCAAGTGCGGCCACCTTATCCACGCAGACTCCTTAATCTCATCCACCCAGCTATCTTTATGCCGCCCCCTGCTATGCTTGTGTTCTCTCGGAATCCAGTCTCGATTACCATTAACTACCATCGGTTATCTTGCCTTCCGATATATGCCCTGCCTAAGGAAACTTCTTGATTTCCACTAGGATCTCAATAACCCGCGTTTGTTCCCTCAGCCACTCCACCCGCCGGTGTGTTAAATGTAACAAATATAATCCTCTCCACAGCTTACTGAGCTGTTCCCATTTAAGTTTAACCCTCTTCGTGAGCCTCCACGTTTGAGGCCTATAGGTCAGTATTACTAACATAAAGCTGGTATATACTTTCTTCTTGGCAGATATTAATAAACTGCAATTCATTATCTGAGAAAACCTGCCAAATGCTCCAGGCAGCAAAGTGTACTGGCTAAATATAGGAAGTGTATTGGCAATGTACCGCCTACTTTGTTTTCCCAGTGTAGGCAGGGCCACGCTATGACACCGCTTACAGTGACCTTATTTGTCTGCTGCTCTCCCAAAATTGGCAGTGCCACTCCATGACACCTCCAGCGATAACTCTACTTGTCCTTTGTTCCACCTTATTGAGAGTACCACTCAATGACACTTGTAACAATGACCCTACCTGTCCGCTTTTTCCTCTATGTTGGCACTGCCGCTCCACGCCACCATCAACGATGTTCCTCATTGTCAGGCGCTTCCCCCGTGTTGGCAGTAGCACTACATCACATATTTAAAGGTGGTGCTGCGATTCGCGACGCTTATGTTCTTAAAAATCGAACTTTTGGTTTTCTCCATGTATAATTATTTCAATCAGCCTTAATCTTTCACGTCCAGGAAGAATAGCGTTGCATATAGACACGAAATTCCTAAAAAACTGCGGTGTAAACATGCCAAGTGATCGAAAAGTGAGCAAATTTGAGCATTAGAGGGCATTAATTTGAAAATCGGTATTCTCGCCGTTAGTGGGCCGCAGGGACGTAGAGAAATCTCTGTTGTCTCGAGCGCGTCCTCCGACAGCTAAGTAGGCCGAAAATAAAAATGGGATTTGAGCTTCTTGTTTCCAGAAGCTGCATCGCTATTGCATAGAATTCGTTTTTTTTCGTCGCACCTCAATGCTTGTGCGCAATAACCCTTCAGTTATTCATGTCGCATCATAATGCAAATTTTTACAGCTACGGTATATACATGCATCGGTAACCTTTTTGCTGCGATTGATATTTGCAAATAGGATTGAAATTTTTTAACTAGTAATTCCATAAATATAGGCATTTAGGCCTGTTTTTGATGGAGACTGTTGGAACGCGATGGCAGGCTGTTGTTGAAACATTCTCTAGAGGGCCTGTCACACTAGCCTGACACGACGTCGACGCAGACTCGACAACGACACCGATAATCGGCCGACCGGGTCGGCAGACTGTGTCTGCGGCAGACCAAGCTGTCACACTAGGCCGACAACGACACCAACGCGTCCGACGGCCAGATGTCTTCGTAGTGTGACATTCTTTGACGCCCGCGACGGCGACAAAACCAGTCTGCCGACTGTGTCGTCGCGAGATCGGTCGCCGAGCTAAAACATTCACCAGACACGAACACGATTCTGCTACTGTACTGTTTATTTACGTTCATAACAAGCTCGTTCATAACAAGCTCTGGGATAGGAGAATGTCCAAAAAGGTATCATTAGTGAGGATCGTTGTCCAATGCCAAGGTGCTGGTTGAAGTGATAACTACGATAGAAGCAAATTTCATCCTACAGCCGCTTGCTGCTGCTGCCCAATGCGGCTCATCCGTGTCTGCTAGAACCGCTGCTGAAGGCCTCGCGGAAATCGAGCATAATTTTATTTTATTATGGGACGGGTTGGCAGTAAAAGGGTGACTAGAGAAGTTTCTTTATTACGGCGCTGGCTAGTTCCGAAGCGCCCTGAGCTGCGGCATCAATGCGAAACAAGCTAGGCTTAGCGGCGAGCACGGCAGCCGGGAAGCAGCGCAGTTCGTCGCCCTGGCGCTCCCGCAGGCGGCATCGTTGCCGAAAGCGCGGCTGTTGCGCAGGCATGCTGTCGTTGCTCGAATATAGCAGGCAGCCTTTCTAATAGCATGGCTGTTTTTTTGTGTGTGCGAACGTGAAGTAAACCGAACCTGCTCGCCGACAGGCCAGCAAGGATCCCGTCCGCCGGCGAATAAAAATAAGCTTAAGATTGTTTTTGACGTAAATCATAAACGGTGACATAGAGAGATGTGACAAATGTATCATTACTGAGTATCGTTGATCAACACCGAGTTGCTGGTAAAAGTAACAAGTTCGATACGAGCAAAATTTCTCGCCAGATTCGCCTCGCAAGTTGCCGCTGGCCCGCTGTTCCGTTCCGACTCGCCTCTCGCCCGCAGCGGTCAGCTAGCTCCGCAGCCGAAGGCGTCGCGGAAATTGACCATAATTTTATTTCATGGTGAGGTTATGCTGTTAACAGGAAAGCGATATTAAGAGTGGACCTTTTATTATAGCGCAGCCTACATGGGAAGCGGCATACGCTGCGTCTTTGATGCGGCGACCAGGGCAGCCAGGCCGCAGCAAAGTTCGTCGCCTGGGGCGACCGTGAGCGGCGCCGTTGCCGAAAGCTCGCTACGAGCGCAAGCATGCTTTGTCGGTGCTCGAGTATAGCAGGCTGTCGTTCTGCCAATATGGCTATTTTGTCTTTTCTGATGCGAACTTCAACACCAGGCCAAGCAGTAATCAGACCGCTGCGGGTGGCAAAGCGTACGCTTTGAGCTCGAGTGCTTGAGTGGAACGGCACAGCGATGCTTGCTGCTCCTTGTGTCCCTGCTTGCAGTGGGGCTGCGATTCGTAAGCAGCGGCCGGTGCAGCGCGCCCGCCGAGTTTTCGCACATGGGTCGCCTGCTTTACTTCTGTCGCGAGTGTCCCACTGCGGGCTGATTTTTATCAGCCCTTCTGGAGCCTGCGAATTGCTCTGTTCTCCATGGTGTCATGGTTATAGCAGTAGCTTCTCATTCCTGAGATTCCTGGTTCGAATCCGCGTCATGAAGGATTCTTTTCATTTTATTATTTATCTTAAATAATCTCTCCCATCTTATTTACCCGCGAACGACTGGATTTATTTTTCGAGCCATGCCTTTCTGACCCAGGAATAAGTGCCGCTCGGTACTGGGCTGCACTCAATCTATGTTCATAATCACGATTGTTAAGAAGTTTGTTTTACTATTGTGGGTTTTATTTAAAAGATTTAAAAATGAAGCGTTTCGGTCCAGGAATTTCGCATAGCAGGAAATCACAAAAGAGTGAGAACGAGAAAGAGCCAAGTCGGCGGGAGGTCTACACTTTGTCTCGCTGGTGTGACATGGGAGTTGGCGGACCATCGGCCAACTGCCGTCTTTTGGGAGACCGGGCGCCGACGACGACAGTCGGCCGACTGTTTTAGTGTTACATAAAGCCAGACATCACGACGACATGGTTTTGGCATGCCGAATCGGCCAACTGTTGGCCTAGTGTGACAGGCCCATTAACAAGCCGTGTCCGTCACTAGTGATGCGTTTCGCCACAAATTCGCAAGCTGACGACACCCCTGCCTGATTTCTTCCCCCTTATGTCTAGCTTGCTGTGCGTCCACACAGCGTCGGCGTGCACACTTCAAGTCTGTATCGTCGAGGTTTCGTGCACCATCTAGTTTGTTGTGCTGTGTAATTGCTCTCACGCGGGTATCCTCGTCAGTTTCAACTTCATGTCGACTGACAGTGCCGTGATTGCGCTTGTGCCGAACCTACACATTCTGCAGTGTTTGATGTTTCCTTGGGCGAGATGTCTGTCCACTGCACTAAGGTACCAGTTGCCAAAGACACCAACAGCCCTCCTTTTTCTTCTGCCCTCGTTACGTCCAGTTCTGACTCCGTCCTCGACAGTACTGTTTTCTTTACACGCATTGTAGCCGCCACCCGCCATCGCCGGCTCTTTCTTCCTATCGTCTTTCTCACGATTCGTGCCGGTGCTCTCGCCGTCTATATCGCCAACCCATTTTCTTGCCACTGGTTTCCCTCTGTCCGAATGCATCGGATTTGTTGAAGAACTCCGGCCTGCACTTGCCTATGAACTTTCCGATAATCGTGCATTTCGTCAGCTCGATTTTATGGGCCTTTGACAGCGACCGATTAGCTTTCCGGCGTGTTTATTCATGCTATCACTTACCAAACGTTTTGGTCGTTCAGCGGGATCAAATAGCTGTATTGCTTGAACACTTCAGTGCGCCTTTTAGCATGGCCCAGTCTTTCTGAGGCCGCGTGGAAGCCGTTTCTGAAACAATCGAGAGCGGCATGATTACCCCTTGCCCAGCGACCGTATCTCATCTCGCTAAATGAGCGTCGTGTCACTCATTACAACGTGGCACTTCAACGTGGCACGATACAAGCTTCAAACAGCCGCAGGGCCATTAGATTTCCACCACGCCTTCCTCTTGGCTATAAATAGGCCGTTCTTGAATTCAATAAACAGTTGCAAGTAGCGCCTGTCTCGTGTCTTTCTTTTCCTGTGTTCTGTGTTTTTGTGCGCTTCATCTACTCAAGCTATTAGATCTGTCCTAGTGAAGAAGAAAGACGGGATCATCTGGTTCTGTCTGGGATATCGGCGTTTGTACAAGATCACGCGCAAGGATGCTTATCCTTTGCCACGAATAGACGATACACTGGATTGCTTACAAAGACCGGATTTTTTTTCCTCGTTCGATTTAGGGTCCAGCCGCTGTCGAGTGCCGACCTCTGCCACTGACAGGCGGAAAGCCTCCGTGCACCCTCCCGACGACGGTGTTTATTCCATGGTGTTTATTCTATGAGCAGATCAGTGGAGGCCAATTGAAATCCGCCACAATTAAAATGCGCTCAGGCGTGGTTCAGGCAGCAAACATCTCTCATTCGTGTTCTTTTTCGCTATGCCCCGTGCACTGACTTTCGCCTGTTGTCTTACACCTTTTATGGTAGAATTATGGTAGAATTAACCAGTTAGAAATGTTTCGGTGAACACATCTGGTATCTAACTTGGAATGCCCATGACGCCAACCTGTTACCATCAGCTCAATGGTAAGATGTTTCGTTTTGCATAGCGCCATTTGCGCCACACGCCACCAAACCTAAAGGTCCTCAAACTCAAGCTCCTGGTTCCAGCGAATCTCAAATATTGCTCCCCTATCTGGAGTTTCAACTAAATCTCTCTGACAAATCCGCTAAAATGTGTGCAGAATCAAGCCACTAGATTGTTTCAGACATACTATTCATGCAATGCTAGCATATAATATTCAAAAGAAAACTTCTGCCTAACGAACCGTGCTTGTCGCCAAACTGACCGAAGCGTTATTATGTACGTTTTATATTATGTTTTTACAGTGCACTTCGTATTCCGCCCAACGTTATCCCTCCGGCAGGCATTTCTTTCCGAACTGGTCATCCACTGCAAGTTGCCCGTCCACAAGCTGATGCTGCAAAGTTTGCTTCATCATTCTATACCCTCCCTCATTCATATTCTGAAACGGCCCTACACGTGACGTTCTACAACTTTCAAGCCATCGACGCTTTCAAAATATATAACATCCGCATCTATGTTGGCTGCAGCATTTTCTGTCCCTGTTTCGTAGTTCAGAAGGACCCATAAAAACAACAGAGTTCAACGTAGTCGGACGCATCGGAACGTTTCTAAAACGCTCCCTCGGTGAGCCGTGTGGCACGTTGTTAAAAGCGGAAGGAATGGGCAGCCTGAATCTGGTTGAACAGCCCTAGGTCTCTAAACATTACAACTGTCTTTGCTACTGCGTCATAGACTGTAGCTAGCAAGAAGATCTCGAATCCAAACGTTCAGTTCTGCTGTTTTCTTTCAAAGCCGCACGAAACAAAATGACAGATGAGTGGTGGCCGCTTCGACGTTCTCCACTGTAAAATATGTGGGGAAGAGCCACTTCACACGATGTGCTCTATCCTAGGCCTAAGACTTGCCAGGCGAACAGTCTTTTGTAGTCACAGCACTAAGAATTATGTGAGGACACATATGAGGGCTACATGCGGCAGACTACTACATTTTCGCTATCTCGCTGCCAGTAATACATCAGCAAGTCGAAACAGCAACAGGAGCAGTTCGCTGCATTCATGATTCGAAACTCAGCTGTGATGCTATACCATTTCGAGCCGTACAAAATTTGATTTAATTTAGGGGGTTTAACATGCCAAAGCGACTCAGGCTATGAGGGACGCCAAAGAAAAGGGCACCGGAAATTTCGACCACCTGGGGTTCTTAACGTACACTGACATCACACTGAACACGGGCCTCTGGAATTTCGCCTTCATCGAAACTCGGCCGCCGCGGCCGGGATCGAACCCACAGCGATAAAAAATGTAGAAGTGGCTGCAGGCTTGGGTGGTCAATGCACAATAAAAAAAACAATGGGTGAATTTGTTATGGTGTTACACGAGTAGCACCCGCTCCGGATTTAAGACTGCATAATAGGAAAGGAAAAACAACTATATTACAAATCGACATTAAAGAATTTTAGCAGAACATCTGATTAGAGGTGAGCGCCAGGGCATGCGCAGGAGGGCCGATTCAGTCGTTACCACATGCCGATCATGCGCTTTATGTGTGCCACTTTTCAGTTGCTGAAAGCGTATGTGTAATTTATATTAGACATCAGTGCACGTGTCGGTGATCGTTTAGTCGCATAGAGCCATCAAAAACAGCAAGATTGACGCAAACCTATTGCAGCATGCTGTCGCCGAATATGACAGCATGCCAGGACGACCGAGTAGTGCGTTTGCGTGTGCGTTTGCGCACGACGTTCGCTCCTACGATGTTCATTTTTCCTCACTGTTTCATATCTGTCAGTTTCATATAGAGGTACTTACATGTGTTCACGAGCCACAACCTACTCGTAAAGGTTTCGTGGAGCTCCATATTCTATGACACTCGCCTGAACAGCGACTGGGAGGCCGCAGAATGTTCGTTGCTGACTTTTTGTGCGCTTATCGGTCCCGACAAGAACTTCTTGTTTCAGCACCGGCTTTCGTTTGTTAGCATTTAGCTGCGTTGTATACATCAGCTTATGACTGTCATCAAGGTTGAAGAAACCGCTATAAAATCCCCAGCTGCGCTGAAGAGTCGGCGGTCTTGTTTACGTCGAATTTCTGCGCAGGAAACGTATCATGACCAGAAGAGGGCATCCTGACGAGGGCGAGCCCTCACGAGGGCGTCCTCACCCTCACCTCATGAGGATTTCACTCGGGGTATGTGAGGGTGAGGGAGGATAGGCGCATGGAAATTCGTGAGGAGGAGGGAAGGAGGAAATATATGGTGAGCTAAGGGCGAGGGAGGGAAGACATGATGAGGTGACGGTGAGGGAGGGCAAGATATGCTGTGTGAGGGCGAGGGTAGTGTCCCGACACGTCCTCCGGGCTGACGCTTTTGCCTGTGCAAACCCGTTATGAATTTCCGTTTTAAAGCGCTATAGTTTTTGAGTGAAGTTTCTCTGAGAAGATGCAGTTTCAACAGTCTGGAGGTACACAAGGCGAACACGAAAGGTGGGGAGCCGCACGCCTTCTCTTTCGCCGCGGTGTGCTATACCGCTGACAATGCTATGCCGAAAAAAGCGCTGTTCGAAGTCAAGGAGCATATATTTAAAAACAGTTGTGTAAAGTTTAGGTGAAACACTCTGTCGTACCTCAGTGGCACCTCAGTCAACAGTTTCATTATCAGGCCCGAGTTTGTCAGATGATCAGAGTGTAGAGTAAACCATGTAGAAAATATACATAGTAAGGCAGTTGATTTCCAAGTTCTAAGGCATGTTTCCCAGAACGAAGTCCGATTTCAGCTCAGCGAGGTTTCAAAGAACTGGCCGCAGCGCAAAAAATTCTACCAAATTCCACTGTGAAATCAAAGCCTTTTGGGGGCTTTGGCGCGGAATTCTTTCGTTCACATTGTGCGTAGTTCAGTGCAGTCGTATCTTCTTTCTGTTTTGCATTTTCGCTGGAACTCTGGTATAGGAAAGCGGCGCCGCAAAGTCTGGTGGGCACAGCCAACAACTGTAGTCTTACTGTGGAAATAAAGCAGCAGCTCAACCACCTTTGTCTGAATCATCGGCCGCTCCGCCTTGCATTGTACGAGGTGCTAAAAAAGAAAACGTTATACTGCTGTCCAATTAACAGGACCCTCTATTGGTTATATTCCGTCCCTTGTGAAACATGCGACCACGTAATCGCCTGCCGTATTTTATGAAACAAACTTCTTGCAGGCATGGTAGAGAATTGACACTAAACGTTTGGGTAATTCGTAGATGTGCTAGCAAAAAAAAATCATGGCTGGTTTAGCTTTGGGTTAAGCACGAATTATCGCGGGAAAGCACCATTACCCTGGTTTTGCCTAGCTTATCTTGTGTTTCTCAACTTTTGCTTGACCTGAGCTGGCTTAGTTTGTTTCATATATCATATGATGTAAGCTTGCATGATGTTGCATCATTTTAGACATGTACTGCGGTAGAATGGATCATTCTCTACATTCACAGACCCCTGAGAGACCTGATTCTGCTCCAGGTGCAGAGGTACAGCAGTTAAGCTAAGCGCCACTGCTCTGCGATGGCAGGTGTTGTCATCGGATGACCTTGTGAGAGCTATACGTGTTGTTCCGAGGGAACCTCTCGCGACTTATCATTAATTGGACTGCCACGGTGGGCAATTTGCTCCCGATCTGGTGGGCAGGTTGTGATGAAGTCATAACGTAACATGCCCAAGGTGGTCAACGTTGCACAAGCAGGCTTCGAACAGACAGACAACCATTTTTGGATGGATTCGAAGCAATAGAGCACTAAAATGGCAACCACAGGAATCGTTCACTCGAGACTCAGGGAGTTCGTGATTACCACTTTTAACCCAAACGCTGCATTATAGTTACCTGTTTAATTTTCAACTGGCCTCAATAATGTTTTCTTTTAAGCGACAGCATGAGAGCCTCACTGGAGCGGAAAGCAGGCATCGCACTGGGGGAAGACACTAAAGAAATGGGAGCCTGATCCGAACCCGCGGCGGCGCGAATAGATCAGTTCCGCTTGCCGCTGCTTCAGACCACTACGCCATCGCCACAAATTTTTTCTTAAAGACTGGTATTTATTACACTGAAGATATATTCTTTTTACATTAACCTAATTTGGTGCGAATCTTTTGTGAAACGCCAGAAGACACATCGCAAAAAGACAAAGCAACAGAGCACTAGACGCCAGGTAAGGCTGAGCACTTCACCAAGAGGGAGTGGCACTCCGGGTTAAAGTCGGTCGGTTCATACACTTCCCTCAGATGAACCATCAGTTGGGACAAATCCAAACGCGCTCCTTGTACGAATTGCCAGGCTCTCCAGCTGTGCGCGAAATGTCGTCGCCTTCGTCATGTACCCGCGTTAACGTGCTTTTAACAGCCTGTCGGTGTCATTGGCGAAAAAGCGACGGCACCTACCCACGGTGGGGGATTGGCCAGGGTTTGATGCGGATCCAAACAAGAGAAAATTAATCGAGGTTAATCTCAGTCGGCTGATAAATATAAATAGAGGAATTTACGAATATAAACAGCAAATTTGGAGCCGGTCTCTGACGCTGTTGTTTCAAAACGGTCTTCATTATCTTCCATCCTTGCGCGTGGAAGCGTCATCAGACGAGCATGCAGCAAACCGCGCGAAATGGCAGGAGATTAGAAGCACTGGAACGTTCGTCGAACAGCCTTAAGCAGTTTAATCAATTCATTGGCTCTGCGCAAAGTATCCATGTCCTGTGCGCATACACTGGATTCGCGGCCATGCGCAGGATCCACATAACATTCAAGCGGATGCTATGACTCATATTCATACATTAGACGATCCGCCACCTTCCCTTCTTCCCCCAAATCCGTTCCTGTCCCATGTTTCCGATTCCGAAGTTCTGCGCCAGCGAACACGCGCTCTAATTCCTCCGTGTTCGCGCCCTCTCCCCGTAGTCTTACTCGGCAGGAGGAGGTATCCGTGCGCCGGATTCGGGCAGGGGCGGCTCTGACACCATCTGTCCGTCATAGGTGGCGTGCCAAAGATCTGCCAGCACCTGACAGGTGCCCTCACTGTAGCGCTGCACCGGACATTTGTGATGTGCGGCACTTGTTGTGGACGTGCCCAGCGACGGCTGCTATCAGAAAACGGCTCCTCAGGGAGGTGGGCCTGCGGTGGAACCGCGAAAGTGACTACGTGAAGTGGACAATGGACAACCGTTTCAATAACAACCTCTGCGACTACCTCAGCGCAACGGTTCTTCACTCATTTTAACTTTCAATCCCGTGCATTCCTTCCCCCCCGCCCTTCCTTTTTTCAACTTATGCCTCATGGCACACTTTTCGAATAATAAAAAAAAGAAGCACTGAAATTCAGAAGACCCAATGCTATCGGGTAATGGTAATTAGGCGACCTACAGTCTTTCCATGTTCTAAGTTTATTCTACGCTTAGCACCTAATGTAATTGGCATTGTAAGTGCTACTGCATCGTTTTCTGAGTATTATTGGCATATATTAGTTTTTGTACAGACACAACGCACTGACTCATTTTAGCTGTGCATAGCGATAACATTGAAATGTTATAAGTGCAGGGCACATGCATGCATGCAGCGCATGCCAGAAGTAAAGACAGCGTAATATTTTGAGACTCAGTTCGTAAATGTCACGAGTTTGTCCAGTGTTTATGCTCAAACACACAAACACGTACACGCACACTCACAGCAATATAAGCATCCAGCCTTTCGCCCATTAGTGTCTTGAGGACTTGTCTTACATATTTATTACTCCGTAGTATTACCAGAAGCTGCCGACTACAAAAGATAACCCGAGTTTTAAAACCACTGTTAGTGAAGCTGAGGGAGGACCGACGATGTGAGGGCGAGGGAAGGCCAGCAGATTTTTCGGTGTGAGGGCCAGGGTGAGGAAGGGCCGGATAAATTTTCAAAACGAGGTCGAGGGGGAGGGAGGGCCACGGATTCAAAAGTGAGGGTGAGGGAGGAAAAGTAAAAATGAGGGCATTTGCCCACCTTTGATCATGACAGCACACAGGTGCAAAAAGGTAAGAAAGAACGGCAATGTAATAACCTAAAAAACAGCATTAGTAAACAAATTAAACGCAGTCTGAGCAGAACAGAGCATTTAATGTAACAGATTCGTAACTAACATTTTCTTGGTAGCACAAAAGCTTTGACTTTAATATACTCGCAGCCATGACTGCAGGCAAAAGGCCTTTGTTAAATCACTGTGTGCATTCACACCCACAATACAATAAGTCTCATTTTCCTTTCTTCTTGCAGCCAGCCTGAGCGATGGAGTAACCTGAAAAGGAATTTGGCACTCTAACGCGCATAACAGAGCATGACATGCATATGTGTCTTTCCACTCACGCAGTCTCAGTTAACGAGCGGAAAGAATCCCTGAAAGTAATATTTGGGTTCTATACCCACCGTGCACTTAGGCAACCAGCCCTGCCCTAACCTTCCTACTGAAGGGCGCTTCACCGCGAGCTTTATTCTTGAATTATCTCCCACACAAACTTGCGTCTGGAGTCGCCGTTTTGATTCCCCTCCTTAGGGTTGAGGCAAGCCGGCCAGCGGACAACCGCACCTCCAGGTTTCTACGCACCTCCAGTGCAGAACACGCTGACAAACCTCATGTGTTCAGTCGCGTTTACAGGAAGCATATAAGATTCCAAGAGACAACACAAAAGCTAGAACCTGTTCTATGAGCGAATTTATAGTGCTCGATGGCCGCATAATGCGCACGATTTCAGAAACGAGGTCAGATGACCCTGAGCCGGAACGCGTGTCTACGGTGTCGGTGGCGGCGACATTTAAACTGTAATGGCGCAGATTGTTAGAGGGAAGAGAGCAACTTTGTAGGAAACAAGCACAACAATAAGTTGGCGTTAGCAGGGAGAGTACAGGAATTCAGGTTCTCACTGTAATGGAAGAAGATGGCATTGAAAAAGACGGCAGCGCGAAAACAGACAGTGACAGAGACGAGACGACAGAGACGTAGTGTTTCTGCCCTTGTCTTTTTTTTTGTGCTGCCGGCTCTTTCAATTACGTGCCAACGCGCGATTCGCCGCATGATTCATGATGCCATTACTGTTCATGAAATAATTTATTATAGGCGAAAGCAGATACTCCAAATCGGCGGTGGCACCACTACAGCTTGCCTACTAGACAATCGTGTCTGCACTGCATCTATATGCATAAGTAATTGGAGTTTCGGTTGCCATCATAAATAAAAAGACTGGATACTCCAGTTTTAACAGCTGATTCTTAAACCCGCCTGATTCATGCAAAGCATTATACATAGAAACGTATACGTACACTATGAGCGCGCAGAAAACTCGCCAGAAATATGTCTACACAGCGCCCACAAGGGACAGCAGCAGAAAATCAGCGAAGCAGGTGCAAATTGCCCCACTGAATAGAATGGCTAATAAACACATTAATTAGCGCTAGACGTACTTACAGCAGTTGGAAAGTCGATCTTTGTGCTGTGCGCTGATTTTTCAGGCATGGTTGACGAGGTAAGCAGCGAAAGGGCGCCCAGAGAAAACGAAATTAAAACAGTGGTACAATCTTGTGTACGTGTGGTTTATGTACACAAAGCAATGCCATTTGCATCAGCTTTGACGTCTGAAAAATTCATTCGAGCATCTATTCAACACAAGTGTTGAAGACACAAATGCGCTAACCAACGCAGAGGTGCTGAACTGGCAAACAGCATTTTCTCGCATTTCGGTCAGCTCGTTACATAACACAATCTTCAATACGTACGACCATGCGGCACGACCATGCGGCTCTTCCTCGACGGTGAAAAGGATGGATTTCTCCATGCAATTCAGCTGGTCCGTGAAGGTAGCCATGCCGCCCTTCTCGATCATTAAAAAGCAATCATCGTTGATTCAGGAAACATTTGATGGAAGCTCGAAGCAAGCCAGTTCCCAGTTTTATTTTGCATCCATGGTACGCTTCACAGCTTTGCTCAAAGCAGCCGCGCCCATGTCTTTGCCGTAAAGCTGTTTTTCTACACGGCACAAAAAAAAAAACAACGGACGCGTTCATAGAAATCAACTGCTGGAGCTTGAAGAGGTCCTGTGCGTTGACGGTCGAACTGTTGATCCGACCTCAGACCGCCAGATTCAGAGGAACTCTGGTAAAGAGTGTCTTTGTGTCCAATGACGCCAAGTGCCGTAGTTGTCGAATTTGACGCCATGCACCGACCACTTGCTGACTTTGCATAGTGACTTCTGTTTCCTGCTACTCTCTTTTCTACTTCATTTTTATTATCCCATCACCTCATTTTTTCTTATGCAGGGTTGCAAACCGGTTATTCTTCCGGTTAACCTCCCTGCTTTCCCTCTTCCTCTTCCTCGTTTTCCTTTATGCCGCGCACCTTTTCAGCGGGCTTGTAAGTGCGGTGTATCAGGTTGGAACCATTTTCGAAGGGAAGTGAAAATGCCTGGTTTAGGTAGCCTGATAGTTCGCAAACAGGGCAACGGTCTGTTGGCCTTCTTGCCTTATTGTAAATATTGTCGTCCTCTATCGTGCAAAGTGCTCCGCTATGTACCGAGAGATGGCCAGTCTGGACACTCGGCAACCAAACAACACGTCAAGTGGGAGCAGCGGAAAGGAAAAATTGTTTGGCGGCAACATCACGACAAAAACAGGTAACAAGTTAGGCCTGGAGTACGTTTTTGCTCTTGAAAAAGTTTATAAGTCATGAGCGAAAATGTCACTTATGATCCCAAAGATTTCTTTTTGGCGTCCTAGATTGTTTCAATATGATTTTAAATGGAACGGGAAACATTTTTTTAAGATTGACGATATACTTTTAACAGGCCTTGCAACGCGGTGTCGTCACCACTTCACACCAAACACGCACCACAAGTTGTTGTGCGGATAGAAAAAATACACATCGAAATGTCCCACGTGCTGAGGAAGTGTTTTATTTGAACTGAGAAAAATCCACTTTGACTGAAACCAAGCAAAACTAAGTAGCTTTATTCAGAGCAATCCTATGGCCGCTATTATCTATTATGCTTTAAAATGTTAGCTATTTGGTCCATTTCATTTTGGTAGGTTTTGAAACGAAAGATATGTGTGCCAACGTAAGACCACAGCCTGACTTCACTTAATTCAGGTCTCCCGATTTGGCTCATTCAGAAAAAAAGCTCCTAAATAAGCATGGCGGTTTTACTGGCATTCAAGACAAAATTCTAGCTCGCAGATACTTGTGTCAGATAGTCACTAGTGCCTTTATTGACAGAATAGCTGGCATGTAGTGTTTTCAAATGTCACACAGGCAAAGTAGCTAAAATGCCACGTAAAATAAACTGAAAAGTAGCCAAAACAAAGAAAAAGCGATTAAAGTCGCAACATTTTTTTCAAGCGTATTTGAAACTCATTTTGTGCATATATAGCGCTTGAGTCAAGCTGCTATAAATTAACAGGTTTGAAATGGCACAGAATTTTAGGCTTCCTTCTTTTGCTGGTAATTGTCCCCAGGGCATTAAAAACTACATTAGTGGATAAAATGGGCCTTTTCCATAAATAAATAATCATTGCTTAAGAACTTTCCACCAGGGGCCAATGTAGTATCGCTTAGAGCATACGCCTACTGAGAATGCATCGCGGCTCTGTGAGCACAGAGCCTGTGAGCTTACCCTAACATATTTGAAACAAACCCTTTGGTGAAAAACAATGCTCTACTTGATTGTTTGAAGTGCGCGGCGGCTAAACTTCTTCAGATTAGCCCTGTAGAGCGTTATCAGGAGAAACGCAAGAAACTGCTCTTTGTCGACGCCGAGGGCTTCTTCGACAAGATTATTCCACTTTATATGGTCATTCTGTTGCGCTGAATAATTTCGTGTTTCTATCCGCTCGTTTATACCTCGTCTGTTTTCCTCTCGCCTATGCGCTGCTCTGTTTCGATACTGCCGATCGCGCTTCGTTACGTGCGAAATAAACGTTATTCGTCAGTCACCAAAAATGGGAGCGCTACCCAACGAAAACTCGTTTTTTCATAAAAATGCGAGAACATGTGAGAAAAACCTACCGAAAACAGCACAAATGTACGTAACACTGAACAAGTTATAATATTCCCTCTCTTCGCCATAAAGCGGCTGCGTCCTGCCGGAGGAGACATTGCTCGTGTTTTGTGGACAATTCAATTCCTCGCTGCCTGACCAATGGCGCAGCGCGCCAAGAAGACCAAGCCGACTAATCGAAGCAGGCTGCGGCAGAGCGGGGATGCTAACGCGGAAACACGAGTCGGAGAGGATGGAAAAAGAAAAGCGGGGCTCTGTTGTTGTTGGTAGAGTACGATGAGGTAAGGAGGCAGTAGGAGAAAAAAAAGGGAAATGGATAAAAGAAGTGACATGAAGGTTACCACTTTGCGGCGCGGGATCCGGCGGCAGGTTTCAAGATATTGATATTTTACAATGTTTACATGTAGAGAAAAATCTAGAACGATTCAGTGTATCTATAATTCTAGAGCGCCCTTTTTAGGTTTCCACACATGCTCGTTCTTCGACTAGCTCTCCTCGGTAGTCCGCCGCTCCAGGAGGGCGGCGCCACCGATTTTCCCCTTCTCGGGCGCCGCGTTTCGCAGCAGCTGCCGCAGATGGACCGCGCTACATTCCTCCGCTGTCGCCATATTGTCCCTCCTCTATCCTAAGCAAAAACCCTCGACATGGTTCCCATGGTAACGACAAAGCCTAAAAATACACCATCCCGTGTCTGGCTTTGTAGTCTTCTTTTGGGATAGTATCTGCTACTACTTTGTGAACACAAGATTTTGTGAGCGCCGTTCTGAAACTTGTTTCAACTATATTTCCTTTTAACAATTTCTGGCTGGCCGAATCGAACTGGACAACTCGTTAATTGTCCCTTGGATCATAATACTAGCCGGCGTAATTCAGCGTGAAATGGTGTCCCAGTTCGAACAAAATCAAAAACCCTTTTTTCGGCCATTCATGGGTTAAAGTTAAAGGTGATAAACACTCTGAGAAAACGGTGATTGCCTTTGAGACCACGGCTCGAAAAAATACCCTGATAACAATCAAGTAGCGCAACGAAGCAATCAACCAACCACAAAATCTTTTTTTTTTACTTTTTTTCGATCAAAACGACTGTTTAAGGCTCTGCTTCATCCCACGAATGGTGGGTCGAAAACAGTTTTTACCCACCATTTGTTTGAGAACAAAATATTTTCTATGCGCGAGCCATGCATCTTTGGATGAGGACTCATGAGGCCGACGGCAATTGGAACATCTAAGCTCAAGAAGTACTTTGATTTGGGCTAGTTGGTTCATATCTTGAAAGAAGTTAGGACGGCGCTAAAACGACAAAGACAAAGAGGCACGAACACAACAGGACGGGCGCCAACTTGCAACTGAAGTTTATTGCACCAAACCCCTACATTTTATGCATCAACTGAGCCGTATCACAACAAGCTTATCACACAACAAAACGCAATTTCTTCAATAGTCAGAACATCGGAAGTAGGCGCTACTTTTACAGACCAGAGACGCCTTCTGCACTATCCACTTTATAACAGCATTATTCTTACTTTATAAGTCCCCAGATTAAATGAGTGCGCAACCCACATGAAAGCAATTGATCATCCAAATGATACACACACGCTTGGGCAAGGCAACCAGCGCGCAAACTCAACAATCGTGATTTAACACAAAGAGTGATAATGAAAGAATGACCAACAACAAACGCGGAAAATTTCGTGGACATGAAAACTTAAACATTCGGGGGAACCTCACAGCGTCAATGTACTATAATTATCGTCAAAAATTTAAAACCTTTGAGAAAACCTCCCAGCGTCAAAGTGCTACAATATTGGTTTCTACACAATCGTCTTTTCGGCCGATAAAACACATCGATGAAAAACAATGTATGCAGAAAACTTGCAAACGTTTAAACCTAAAGACAGCCTTCGAGAAACGCCACCTCAGCGTCACTAATTGAAATGGACGGCCTACTAACGCATGCGCTTCCCGTAGTGGAGGCATTTTTTATTAAGAAAGCGGGAAGCGCATGCGTTAGTAGGCCGTCCATTTCAATTAGTGACGCTGAGGTGGCGTTTCTCGAAGGCTGTCTTTAGGTTTCAACGTTTGCAAGTTTTCTGCATACATTGTTTTTCATCCATGTGTTTTATCGGCCGAAAAGACGATTGTGTAGAAACCAATATTGTAGCACTTTGACGCTGGGAGGTTTTCTCAAAGGTTTTAAATTTTTGACGATAATTATAGTACATTGACGCTGGGAGGTTCCCCCGAATGTTTAAGTTTTCATGTCCACCAAATTTTCCGCGTTTGTTGTTGGTCATTCTTTCATTATCACTCTTTGTGTTAAATCACGATTGTTGAGTTTGCGCGCTGGTTGCCTTGCCCAAGCGTGTGTGTATCATTTGGATGATCAATTGCTTTCATGTGGGTTGCGCACTCATTTAATCTGGGGACTTATAAAGTAAGAATAATGCTGTTATCAAGTGGATAGTGCAGAAGGCGTCTCTGGTCTGTAAAAGTACCGTCTACTTCTGATGTTCTGACTATTGAAGAAATTGCGTTTTGTTGTGTGATAAGCTTGTTGTGATACGGCTCAGTTGATGCATAAAATGTAGGGGTTTGGTGCAATAAACTTCAGTTGCAAGTTGGCGCCCGTCCTGTTGTGTTCGTGCCTCTTTGTCTTTGTCGTTTTAGCGCCGTCCTAACTTCTTTCAAGGAACATCTAAGAGCACTCGCCTTTCAGGTTGGGGCACTGTACGTCCACTGTTGCATTGGAGCAAGTGCGGCTGACGCCGATCTGCGGCACACCAGTAGTTTTTGGGATATACGGTCGTGCAACAGTCTGCAAGTAGTCTGCTTTGACTTGGGACTCTATAAAACGACTCTTGAAAGTATTACGAAGAACGCAAACATTGGGAATTACGACGCCTTCGTTTCGAGCTTCGCCAGTACTGGCGTAGTTAGAGATGGCAAGGTCAATTTCATACGTAGACTACGCCGGTTGATGCCTTTATGCCGAGTCACTGAACAGTCTGCAATATAATGCCGCCAAGATCGATGATGCTGCAAAGCGAGTCCAGTGCAGCCGCATTACAGACGTCTATTGCGGCGACTTTCTTGCAGGCGATCACTCTCACTTAATTTAAATATGCACGAAGTCCTCTAGATGTACCGAGGCTTTGACTGTTAAATCGCCTCATGTTTTGGTCGGGGAACACAAGAAGCAAGAGTATCGCGTTCGCCGGTGATTTGTTCTCGGTGGTTCGTGTCGATGGGCGTATTTGAAGCCGATGCGGCTTTCAATAATATTTTCCGGGTATTACGGCTGAGAAGAGTTTGAGAAGAGTCGTACGCACTCGAGTGCAGCTGAGTACAATTGCACCTGGACTATATAGGGTGCCGCACTACTTCGAGAAGCCTTCGCTTATGCCGCCGAGGTGTTCGGACGCACAAATGGATTTACAGCGTCGTCCACGTTCAGCTAGAACACAGTTCCATGCCGATGCTGCGCGGAGCGCCCCTGGCGGTGCGTTGGAAACTATTGAGCAGGCGCAGTGAGGTTCATAGACGGGTGCTCCGGATTTGTCGTTTGCTACAGCACGTCACTACACTTGGTTCGGACTGCAGCAGTTTAAGCCGGCCTGCTGTAGCACTCCACAATGCCTGAGCACACTCCTACGGCTGTTGCCGCGCCTGCGCAACAGTTCCCCAAGCACCCGAGAGAGGCGTTTCCCCTCTCTCGCACAGCCGACCAGCCCTACTTCATCGCCAGCCCAATAGATAGCAGCAGCGCTGGCATACGCGCCTCTTCATTGAATGCCGGATCTCCCCTGAGATGCCAGCCAGCACTCAGAGCCTGTCACGTCTACAGGTTTTATAGCCTTTGCCGTTGCCTTAGCCTTTGCCTTAGCTATTTCGCAATGCCACAGAGATGTAATTAAACATCGTCTCTTGTCAAGCCGCCTGAGTATCCTTCGCAATGCCTGCCGCTGTCATCAGCCCGGCGTCTTGCTCGCATATAGCGCAGTCTTTCGCATCGCTTCCATCGCCATGCAACGCAGAGCTCATGTGTGTAAGCTTCACTTTTTGTTCATCTATTTTTTACAGCACAGATTTGCACTGCGCATCGTTTACTTACAAATTATTGAACACGAATACAGTAGACTTCAGTTTTGCATCCATCCTGAAGGTAATCACAGCAGAAGCTAGAAACATATCAGCACTGAGCACATGCAGTTCAAGAGAATAAAATCGTCACTTTTAACTGAATTTTGTGAGCGCCATTAGAACGGCGCGGAACCCAGTTGTGCCCACATTCTGCTCAGCTTTAAATGTGAATGTAGTTATGCTGTCAAGCTACGGCGGTTCTGATACAACTGATTTTAGAATCTCGTAAAAATTGCCTCAAGATATTGTGCGTTTACAAATTTATCTTGAATTCCATTCTTAACCTTAATATGCATAGGCTTGCTCCTAAGAGGGAGATTCACTTCTACCTACGCTGGCGTGTACAGAGGTATAAAA
Organism: Amblyomma americanum; assembly: GCF_052857255.1. Classification (NCBI taxonomy): domain Eukaryota; kingdom Metazoa; phylum Arthropoda; class Arachnida; order Ixodida; family Ixodidae; genus Amblyomma; species Amblyomma americanum. Next base: position 141,977,820 of record NC_135498.1, read on the forward strand.
CTGCACTTTTGCACATTTAACAATGTCATTAAAAGACATATCTTTGTTTTGTTTACATTTACAGCTGTGCATAAGACGTGACGTTGGCCCGTCTTCACACGTATAAAAAGAAAGTCCCCTTGCTCCCCTACTTTCAATGTACAACGTTACCATACGGCTCAGAAATTGTTCGCACTACAAGTTCGCCTTGTGCGATTATGTGCTTCAGCTGAGTGCCAGACTAGACGTTCACATGCTGCCACATGTGATAGGAAGTTTGAAATAGAAGTATGAACTAAAGAAGTTTGGAGAAGACGACGAGGATGACGATAGGAAAGACGTGCATTAACCGAAGAATAAAGAAGATGAAGAAGAATTCGGTGAGGTGGGAAGAGATGCTTGGTGGAGAAGAGAAGATGAAGACGACGATGACGACAAGAATGACGTGTACCAACGCCAAGGTTATAAAAGCGTGAGGGAGAGCGTGGCACAGCGAGAAGCACAGAGAAACAGAGAAGCGGAGGCTGCGGCGGGTCAGGAACACCTCGGCTGGAAGAGAGCAACGCCGGCTTCTGGTTCGGTGAGCTCAAGTTCTACGGCGTCGTATTGTGGACTTCCTGTAGTTTAGGAGCCCATTCCGGGGAGTCAGCGGAGGATGCTACCACCTTCTACGGCCAGGGGTGTCTCCAGCACTGTTGCCACCTAAACTGGTGGTGCCCCCAACGCCAACATCACCGGCGTCACCTTCATGGGCACTTGGACCTGGAGCTCGTATGATACCGCCAACGACGCCGCCAGCGACGCCAGCCCGAGCACATGCACAGTGTAAACAAAGCTAAGTGGTCGTTCAGTGGTACCGTCACAGATGTACCTCCAACTTCGCCGATATAAAATAAACTAGCCAGTTTAGGAAATTTTCGTTTTACATGACGGTAGTCGGCTTCTATCGTATAGTACACTTAGGACATTTTAAATAATTTATTATATACATAGTCCATAAAAATAAAAACTAACGTAGTACATAAAGGCGAAAATGGTCCCAAATTATTAAAAAAGAGCGCAAGAATTGCTTACATGCCGGTCTTAACAGCTTAAATTGAAAAATCTTAACTAACAACGGTTAAGCAAGATACGGTTATTAACTTGTCTATTCTGCTCTTTTTCGTGCTATATTATTTCCACCTCGCCCGCTGGAGCATAACCATGACGGCACTTGATTTTCATTTTTATTGTGTGCTGCTCTCTGCGGAATGTCTCAATTTCTTCACCAGATTCTGCAGATAGCCTTGAAAATGCGCACAGGATGTGCGCAAGAAGAAATCGAGCATATCAGTAGCTGCTTCTCATGTTTCTGAATTTTCAAAAGCTTTCTTTTACCAGCAGGATCAACAATGAATCACGTGCGGCTGAGAAGAATGTTTCCACACACGCAAGTACAAAAGAGCAAATAAACTTCTCAACTGAAAGCTTTTAACGAAAATTTGTTTTGAGGCAATGAAAGGCGCAGTAGCTTTTTCACTTCTCGGAGTGCACATAAACCGCACCGTGTGGGTAGGCAGGATGGTGTGAGTGAAAGAATAAAGAGAGGAAGAAGCGCTGTAGTGGAGGGCTCCGCTAAATTTCTATCACCTGATAATCTTTAAAGCGAACGCGGCCGCCACGGCCGGGTACAACCACGAGTACTGCGGGGCATCCGAGTGCGCTAACGACAACCATGCACGGTGATGTGTTAAGCTTTTAACGCGATAGCACTACACTCTAAACAGAAAGGAGTAAAAAGTTTTTGCTCCCATGTAGGCGTATTCGTGTTTAGAGTGTAGGAGGGCTATGAAGGACAACAACTGTCCGTCGTCGGCATCTGCGTGAACCTCCGCCTGCCAACCATGACAGGTGATGTTTAGTGGGATTTCCCAGTCTCCACCTGACACCTGGCAACCATCCCCCTCTCTTCCTCGCCTCCTTTCCTCACTGCTTTCCCCTCTTCCTCACCACTTTTCCAGCAACTGAGGGAGACGCCGGACAAAAATTACTCACCAGAAATGAAAACGAGTAACAATTACTCAGCAAAATTGATTAAACGAAGCCATCACGAATTAAAATTAAGTAATCTTAGGGAGTAGAACAGAATAAGATCTAGAAGATCATTGGAATTCGAATAGAAATAGAATTAAAATAGATTGGCGAGTGAAACAAACTCTCACTTGCTCCGCATGAATCACATCGATCGCCGTTCAAAAAAAAAAAATACCAGATTTAAATATAAAGGCACATTATGTACTACCTAGTGCTTTTTTGTACAAGGAATTAGTTTCGTATGCTGCTGTCATTTTTGCAGCAAATAGTTGCAAGTATGTAGATAGAGTAATTACAAGAATATATTTGCAAATATGTAGACCGAGTAATTACAACCTACCTGCACGGGTATAACCACATCTCTTTTATGGGGCAGAGCGCAGCGAATGCGATTCAAGGTTAGGTTTGGTTTGCTGTATTTGGGTTTAACGTCCCCGAACAGCTCAGGCTATGAGGAAAGTCTTCAGTATTCTACTTGAGAGGAACGTCGTCAATGTTCACCATCAAAAGTTTGGCTGCTCTCCAATAAATCATTTATTCTTGTCGTAGTCCATTACGCATGTCTTGTGTTGAGCTGCATACGTCTTAAAGCGTAGTAAAACTCCAAAGGTCGCTGCTAAAGTTCTTACAATTTATTTACACCTGGTTTATTTCATACACATGATGCATACATATAGACCTATGCATACTCGGTATGGCATGGACAGGAAGCCACTTGTCATGCTGCGCGCTCGACGCCAGACGCAATTTTCGGAGTTATGCGTATACAAGAGCGTTGTACCAGAACAAAACATTTTAGAATGTCATTTTTAATAAACCGCGCGTGAGCGCGATACTTGTAACGATAATATACACACAGTGACACCTGCAATCAGCCACATATTATTTATATGGGTGTTTAATGCCCCAAAACGACTCAGGCTATGAGAGACGCCGCAGTGAAGGGCTTCGGATATTTCGACCACTTGAGGTCCTTTAAGACATCGCACAATACATGGGCCTCTAGAATTTCGCCTCCATTGAAATTCGGCCGCCGCGGTCGGGATAGAACCCGCGTCTTTCGGGCCAGCAGCCGAGCGCCATAGGAACTCGGCTTTAAAAATCAGGAAGGCCCCAAGCTCCCCTTCAAGGTTACGACACGGTAGCGGGCGGTGGCCCTCTCTGATTACACACATACTCATTAGCATACTATTGTATGGTGTCACTTAAAGTGAAAGACGTACTTATAAAATCTCGCTTGTTGGTACGCCGTGCAAGCGTGCCTTGCCTTTTCTTCGCGGCCTTAACAGAGGCTAGTATCCTCTCAGTGTTGTTGAACTATCGTCCAATAAGCGTACCTGGCTTGCAACCGAAGGGTCGTGGGTTCTCATCCCGCCTAAAGTGCATCAAGTGTTTCTAATTCCTTTATCATGTTAAAACATTTGAAACATGCGGCGGTGGTTAATTCGCTGTACATGTTATATTTGAACCACTTTGTCTTAGGTTAGTGTTGTGAGTTTGAGATTCCCGTGCGGGGTCATGTGACTTTGACGTCCTGACTCTATCCACCAATAAGGGACTTTAACGGTGAACGCCACCGACGACAGCTTTTCTGCGACACGGGCTCCTTTACTCTGTCGCTTTAGTCTAAAAAAAGGACAAGAATTCGCTTTTCTACACAAAATATTGTCTCGGATGGCTCATTTTCTACGCTGTCTCGAATACTCGTTGCAAAGGTCAAGAGCAAAGTAATAAAAAAATTTCTTCGTCAAGAGTAGGGACGCTTGAAATGGTCACAAAATAGGCATAATTTGAACGCAGATTTCTTTGCAGCGCCGCGACTGAGCGGCGATGTCTTTGGCGCGGGGGGAAGCTTGTTTCTTGAGCGTCAAACCTGGCCCTTCAGCTCGATTCTGCGCGCGGAAACAAGCACTCAAAAACCAAAAGATTGAAGGTGTCCTGTCGTCACTGGTTGCGGCGGCACTGGTGTCTCTAGCGGTTGACCCTAGCAGCCGACGCAGTTCGCGCGGGAGCCGGTGCGCAGATTGGAGCCTATGTCAGCTCTTGCACTCGACTAGCTACGCTTGCTCGTCTCGCGTTGTGTTGTCTTTGGCTTGGACTTCAACGATACTTTTGTCTTTGGCAATCAACACCACTTCAAGGAGAGGTGCAAAACCAGAGACTCACGGCATCCGAAAGCGAAAGCCGCCAAGACAAAAAATGGTAAGAGGGCCATTCTGAGGGTCGGTGCGAGCGAATTTGTTGCGTTGGGCTTCATAGATGCGTATCCCAGCGCTTCAGGCTCTGCTTGTAGAGTATCTGCGGAAAATAGCTTGATCGGCGGCGGAAGCTGCCCGGCGGACACCACGAAAGAGCAGTCGGGCTCTTCAGATGCCGTTGCTACCTCGTAACAATGTACCACATGCAGGTGAAAATTAGGTCGTGCGGATAAAGAAGGCTTCAAAAGCGCACGAGGCAAATGTGAGGTGGCGAAGCAATGATGCTTACAAAACGGCACCAAAGGCTACAAACCCTGGTACCCTCTGGAGTTGTAAACAGGAGCTCAAATTTGAATGCCTCTTTTTTCGCAGCTTTCTGGACTGTGGCTGATTTTCGGGAGCTGACTTCTTCATGACCATAATAGAGAGAGGCGGGCTAGTTGGTGACTAGTAGTAGAATGCATCTTGAAACCGCGCAAAAAGACAAGGGACGAAGAAGAAATCAACAGGACAGAGCGCGGAACTTCAAATTCAGAGTTGAAGTTCCGCGCTCTGTCCTGTCGGTTTCTTCCTTGTCTCTTGTCTTTTTGCGCGGTTTCAAGATGAATATTTCTTGATGACTGTATGATAAATTCTGACGTCGTCTTCTAAAGCAAAAGCTTTACTGCGCCAGCCAGCGAGCCATTTCGGCTCGTCGAGCCGTATGCCTTATGTAGGCAGCCATATGCAGTATGCCGTATGCGGTGGCCGACGAACGACCTTGAGCCGCCGTTGCCTAACGCCGCAGCCGCGCAGATATGCTCCGCTTGGGTAGAGGGAGGGGATGTGTCGCCTCGCGGTATACATACATATATATATATATATATATATATATATATATATATATATATATATATATGCGCTTCGCCTCAGCGTATTCTAGTCTACGGAGAGCGCGAAAGAGACAACGACAGAACGAAGAGACAATGCGCTCAAGAGACGCCAGAAGAACGCGCCGCACGACTCGAAGCGCGTCGTAACGAACATTCGGCTGTAAGAAGTCGTGCCACGTCCCGGAGTGACTCTTCATCTACGGAAGAGACCGCTATGAGTTCTCGAGAGCGTCGGAATGAGACGCTGCGTAGACGACGTGCCGAGGAAACGAAGCTTTCGCAATTCAACTAGGGTTAACCATGCAGAGCGAAACCACAGCCAATGTTTTGTTGCAGTCCCTGAAGCATGTAATATATAATCACAATTTTATTTTCTGAGGCTGATGAATTGTGAATCCTTGATATGGTCTTCTGTTCCCGGTAACTACACCACAAAAAGTGGCATCTGAAAATTTTGTTACGAGACAAAAGAAAGATTGTCATGACGCGTAGCTTACGTTTTGAGCTCCAGTGGAGGTTGAAGCAGTCTTGAAAAAGAATTTATATAGTCTACAGGCTTTCCACATAGCGCGGAACGGAAATTATTCGTACAAAGAATTTTTCTGATGATACAATCATACAGTTCCGAGTCATTCAATTCTCTGTGGGCGCGAAACAGCTCACTGCAGAATTTTTAATCATCGCTGTATTAACAAAGTTAATAAGAATTATTAAAAACAAAGTAATTTCGTAGTATGCAGAGCTTCGTTCGGGAAAAAAGTTTACAATTTTATTGTGTATGTACACCAGGACGGGGGAAAGCTGGCTCAACTAGACACTAAACACGAATGACACGAGCTGGGAGTTTTATTGGTGTTCGTCCGCTTTAAAACTCCGCATCGCCAGACGAGAACGCTGGTAAGACGCAGCACATGATATCATAAACACCGAAGCAACACCAGCTAGAACTGACGTTGTGCTAACGAGGACCGCAATTGTTCATCAGCCGTCTCTAACGAAGTGGTTGTCGCCATTCCGAACCTTCCGAACGGTGTAGAAAAAAAAACACCGTACGGCAACTGGGACGGAGCGAGGTCGAATTGCTGCTGCTGTTCAAAACAACTCGCCAGTGGAACTGTGTACCTTTATCTGTTTCGCTTAGTTCCGGAACGAAGCAGCAAGTTTGGTTTCAGTCGAGATGCAATCCACAGCAGGCGGCGCAAAGGATCAGAAGACGGCGAGAGTCGTGAGTGCAGACGCTGAGACTGTGAGCGACGTAGGCGCTAGGCCTAGCACCGCCAGCGGGGCCGTCTCGGATTGCGTCGCAGAATTGAGCACGGCGGGTTTTCTGGAGCCTCTCTTGAAACGGATATCGTAAGCGGCGACTGTACGTTTGCAGCTGCTGCTTTTCGATGCACGACGAAGAAATGAAAGATGGATGCTTAACCGAGTTCACTGAAGTGGATATTGTAAACGACGGCTGTGCGAGCTTGCCCCTCGCTCTGGTTTCCGAATGGCGGTATGGCGCCGTTGTGAGCGAATTGAGACAAGCGCTGGCTTTGCCGCGCCCTTGGTCAGCGGGAGAGGAATTTCTACCTCGACACTGTTGCCCGGAAGGATATCTTTGAATCTTTGCCGTCTCACGTGCGTCTCGCCGTCATGGTAAGTGATTTTGCGTCTTAAATATCGTTGTACGATAAAGACGTGAGCAGGCTTGTGTGGAGCGCTGAAGCACTGGGCTGCGGAATGGAGCAAAACATTAGCGCAGTTTTCTTAACGACGCGCTGCCAGTGTATGGGTTGTTTAATATGACTATGCGCCAGCGCTTGAGCACCTGCATTGTCAGTCAATCCCTCTGCCTGCGTTATAAGTTCGCCTTCATTCCGCAAAGCACCACACGAGCGCTCTGTACAAGTCTGCTTTCGTCTGCACTGAAGTACACCTTGCAAGCGGCTGTAGGTTTTCGGAATTTTTATTTTTGTTCCCTCCGAAGCATTTGTGTCATTTTAGTTTGGACATGTGTAGCATTTTTGGCCACTCTTAATTTCATGCATGTTCGCAGAACGAGGTATGCGGCATCGCTATTAACATAAAAAATCAGGTTGGTTTTTCTAAAATGTCATGGTTCCCCACAAAAAACAATTTTGTTTATGAGACACATACTGCGCCATTTCCTTTCCCCAAAAACCAATTATTATTATTATTATCGTGCGCGTCGCAGCAAATGAATGTGCTCAAAGCTTCTGAAGTGCATACTTGTATTCTGCCGTCATAGATTCGGCCGCCACATTTAGAATTCCAAACTGATTATTTGTTGCTTTCAGCGCAATGGCGCAAGCCCTTTGTCACTTGAACACGAGTGAAAGCGAGAGAGCAACGGCGGTCAGTTCTTGCCTTATGTTTTGCGGTTCGTTGCGGCATAACTTCGATGGGTGCAGTATAAACGTGCTGTCACTATTTGTGAAGATATAACAGCTGCTTTAATTTCAAAGCATCACATACTTCATTGCCTTGTTCACCTATCAGTATTAGAGTCAGTAATTCGAACGACATTCATTTTATTCATAATGATTTGTTTGGTATCAAACCTGACTGGAAATTGTTCTATCCACGTTCTAATCTATGAATAACTCCAAGGTTGCATCAGTTTAATCTACAAGCAGTACCAAACAGTTCTGAGTTGAGTCGCAAAAAAAGATGCCCCTTGCAACTCTTGTTGGCATTTTTGTGATAATGATTGGGGGACATAGGCAGGAACTGAAAGTTTTGTACGAGAATAGTAGCTCAGTATTTATCTGGACATCTGATGACTACCTTTAGGCGCAGAATTTACTCAAATTTAGGCATTGATGTCACGAGCTTTAGCAAAGCTTGGGTTTTGTGATTATTTATTTTAGAATGGTGCTGGCACAAAGCGTTGGTGTTGCGTTATCTTGCAAAGAGGCGGAATGCAAACAGTGACAGTAAGGAGCTGCTGACCCCCAAGCGACTTTCTTTAAAATTTAGGCATAGTTACTTGTGCAATTAAAAAAAAAGGCAGTAGCAGGAATAAGGAGCCAGTGTAACTGCTGCAACTATGCTCAGATCTGAAAATATAGTACGTTTACGACTAAACCAGATACGGCGTACTTACGCGCAGCTATTTTGGGATTTGCATTGCTACTGTCTCATTTTCACGCGTGTTCACTACCACTCTTTTCAAATAACCAATAATCCAATGTTGAGGCGGTTGTGGTTTCCTTAAACTTGCACAAAACTATGGAGGGGCGATCACCATTATTTGCTTTTGTGACTGTCTTTTTGTCATTTTATTGACAAATGGTAAAGAGGTCTGGATACGGTGCAGTCATTTTTTATTTTCAGTTGGAAACGAGTGCTTTGTGTTGTAGTCTTCGATGGCATCCAGTCATTGTGGAGTGCTACTTCACAAGCTGTGCATAATGGCGATATACACTTTGAACAACACCATACCAGTTTTGTATATTTAGGTTTTCATTATACACACGCAAATATGATTCATGGGCAGTACTGATTGTGTCTCCCCAGGCTATAATAGGTGCTCAAAATGTGATTCCCTAGGGAACATTTGCTTATTCTATGCTCAGCAAAAATTCCTGTAGTTGCCATATGTATCAAATGTCACGGTTAAAGCAAGAGTGGTAACTTTCGTGTGCAGCTGTACTTTTCGAATACGCACATTGTATCGCGCTCCCGTATGAGCAGTGGCTCACCATTGTTTCTTTAGCCTATAGTTCGATTACAGTTAGGCTGTTGCTGCACTGGTTGCAATTAAATGAGATTGAGCAGCTCAGTTGTCTTAGAATATGGTTTTCAAATCTTTGGCAGGGAGGCCATTGCAGCATTTTGTTTAACTTTTGCATAGTTGTGGTGGCCCACTAAATGTGATCATGGCTCTAATGGACAAATCATGTGTACAGTCGCGCATCTGTAATATGGACATTTTGGTTTCCAAGCAAAATTCTCGCAAAGTGATTCATCCATACTAACGAATCATGAATGAAAAAGTTTTGATACAAAACTTGTCGCCAAGGTCTCCTGCACATAGTGGTGGGCAATGAATTGCAAGCTGGACAGTGTTGATAGCTCCAACTACATTAGCCTGGTTACCATTATCTTTAAAAATCGGTCAGTGACATGTTTGAACTTTGCATTTCTTTGACTTTATTCTTGAAAAATTGGGTTGAGCATGGTTTTTTTAGCAAAATTTCTCACTTTGAGGAGGGGAGACCACTCCCTCATGAATTCATCCCTAGGATAGTGTAGTTATAATGTGCATTATACTGAAATGCGACAGTATTTTTTTGCACTTCTACGAGTGTTAGAAATGTCAGTGATATTTTGTTTTTAATTTTGCAGGACCAAGCACTTACAGCATGCCTCCTCACCTATCAAGGTGCAGTTTTCCTGTTCACAGGCTACCACCGTGTAGTGAAAACCTCATCGCTTCGATGGGAATTCTGCTGTTTGCAGCCTTCTGGGTGTTCCGTGTGGAATATCTAAAGAAGGCACTCTGTCTGCTTACCTTTCATGACAGTGCTTTTAGAGACTTGGTTTAAAATAAGTCATGCTTCGATGGTTTTGAGCTCATCAGTTTTTAAAAACCACTTCGTCTTTCCTTCACAGCTGCCTCTTCTATCCGCCTGTACATGTTTTACATGTCTAGTTTTTTTGTACTGTTTGGAACACTGGAACACAAACTGCTGCTATACCTTATTTTTATTTTATTCATACTGTTAACCCTCTGCATGAGGGTCATTACCGGGAGGGAAACATATACAGACACAAGTGCAATTCTCTTCGCTAAAAAAAAGAAACACTCAAATGCACAGAATTACAGATTTGCACAGCAATCTTCCAGGAACGCGTTCACACCTATCACAAATTTTTCTACATCTGTTTGGTCCACAACGTCACTTGGTAGTTGATTCCAAATTTCTACAGCATCGGGAAAAAAGGAGTAGCGATAGACATCAGTACGTGTAATAATAGGTTGTAATACCTTACTGTGATTTTTCCGAGGGCAACGCTTCAGGGGAGGTGTAACATAGTGATGTTTATTAACTTTGACTTTATCATTCATTATCAGAAAAAAAAGTTTCAATTTCTGCTTTGTTCTTCTTACTTCTAGTGATTCTAACTGACACTCTTTTAGCATTGCTGTGACTGAATCAGTGCGGCGGTATTTAGAGCATATAAAACGTGCTGACATCCTTTGCAATCTTTCCAGTTGCCGTTTTAAACCCTTTTGATGAGGACTCCACACCTCACTTGCGTACTCTATGATCGGCCGCACGAACGTCTTGTACGCAATCAATTTAATTTCTCTAGTCGCATTCGGCAACTTCCTCCTCAGGAAACAGACCTTCTGGTAGGCTTTTAAATAGACATTTTCAATATGGGTGCGCCAGTCAAGATTATTTGTTAATGTCACTCCCAAGTACTTGAGACACTTTACTTGATGTAAGGAATTTTCTCCGATATTGTATCGTAACATCATAACATTCTGCTTCCTTGTTACTTGCATGTAATTAGATTTTTGGTAATTTATTTCCATACCCCATTTCAGGCACCACGAGTTTAACGACTGAAGACACCTATTTATGTTCATCTGATCTGCCGGGGAAGCCACAGGCGAGTTAACATGATACAGTTGGCCAGAGTGAAGAAAAAAGAACACAATATCAGCATAAATGTGTGAGAAAACTGATGTATAGCCTTTGTCAAAAGTACAGAGCCAAAGGGTTTGGCTTCTAAGCCGTGTAATAAGGCCTCTGAGCATCCATGCATGTCCAACATTCAAGGTGGTCAGGGCAAGGTTTTCTGTACCGCTAGCGATGCACAACAATTAAGGCTCAGAAGCGAATTCCTTGGGCTCTAAACTTTGACAAATGCTGTACTCGCATTATGTGACAGCATGGAAATACATGAAAACAGGAACAGCAGCATTTCGTTGACCCTAAGAATCATCACCCCACTGGTTTCTTGTCCCTGCATGGGCTTATCATGGTTTTTATCTTTTTGCATCTAGCTCGGACAGCTTCCTGGGAGCACTGTCAGCATTTTGTATTTTTTTTTGTTTTTTAATAGACTTCCCGTTCTGCACCCGTTCTGCCACATAACACATTTGCTAGCATTTATACATATCGTTTAATTAGAAAAAAATAAGTGATAATGGATTTGGTGAACAATTAAGTTTTCAAGCAAATATGTGCTTAGACACAGGTCTTCAGAAATTAAATTAGTTATTTAATCACAATGTTACTGGTCCTTTGTCTGATCAGTTGCCATGGAGACTTTTCTGGAATTTTTCGTCACTTCGTCCTAAAGTGAAGGTGATGAATTCCTTTCTTCCGATCAAACAGAATGCCTGTGTCCTTATCGCTTTGACCTTAGCCCATGTGTTTTTGCTTTGCTTGTAGTGCGCACAGTCATGTATTACCAGGTTGACTAATTCCTTGTGTTTCAGCATTACTCATTACTTGTTAGCCAGATTGAAAAGTATGTGTGCATGGGTTTCTGTATTCTAATTTTTTCCATATAAGTTATGAGTGCTGCATTTTATTTGCGACAGACTCCTTCAAATCGGTGGCTAACATATTTTTCGGGGCACATAAACTTTATCTAGAGCATAGGCCTTCATATATTGTGTAAAGTTTTGTTTTATGTTGTTTTTATGTGATTTTATGTGAAATTTAATGTATTTTATAAGTTTTCTAAGGTTATGTGCGTCCTATGTGTTTCTCAAGAACAAACACAAATGTTAGAGGTTGGATACCTGTGATATTTTACTGTAGATTTAGTGGGCTGCTTTAGGATGTCTGTTTAGTATTTCTTTTACTGTAGTTTGTAATCTGCATCTTGAAGTTAGCCGCTTGGTTAGCCCCGGGGAATTGTCTGGTGCATAACATTTTTTTAGCAAATCTTATCTGACAGCACCAGTTAACCTGAAGTGTAGCGAAAACGTTTTCGTGTCAACTCTGCATTGTTTTTCATGATTTGCTATTGTATCGTTTTGATTACTTTTAGGTGCTGATTTCAATCTAGTCCCTATATCTAATACCTGTCTAAGAATTGTGGTTTCAAATGTTGTTTATTGTCCTCCATTTAAAAAAATGAATTTATAATCTACAGGTCTTCGTGACATTTTCTTTACTTTAAGCAGGCTCCTTATTTCTTTTCAATTGAATAAGCTTGACATGTTAAGCAGCCTTTTAATGCTGCTGGTGTTAATATTTCAGATATGTGTTGGTTAGCAATTGACCTTTTTGATAATCCAGTGCTATTTGTAGCGGTGGTCTGTGTAATTCAGTGTTTTCGAACATCCAATGGAATGAATGAAAGTCGCATGCACAAGTTAACCTGCGAACAGTGTTTTGAGGACGTGCTAGTAACAATGTTTTTATAAAGTGCTTAAAACTGCAGTCTCGGAAAAGAAATGTCTAACAAACTTACACAGCTACCTTGCACTGTGAAGGTAAAATCCAAGAAATATATTTTTGTTCGAAAATACAAACCACGGAGCACAAGCTATATGCCATGTTTTTGTGTAATCCTTACAGCGAATCCTTCTGCTAGTATCGAATTTGAGGACTTATGGACTGGATGAAAATAGTGCTCGAAAAATATTTTCAATGCGCGAGTGCAGCACGGAATTCAAAATTTTCTTTAAAAAGGTCCATTATGGAGTGCAAAAATAAGTGATAGTAATAAACGGATTTTAAGGATACAATATACAAATGCATTCTTTTTAAAAACTTCTAAAGGCAGAAAGATAGCAAACATTATTTGTCCAATGTGGAACGGCCCGCAAGTGGCTTGTGCACCATTCAGGTTCTTTAACTTCAGGGATTCAGTTTTAAGACCACAGTGAAGAGATTGTATACTTTTACGAGAAGAAGAAAAAATGTGTTGCAGGAGTTTGGCACGTAGATCCGCTACCACGGTCTTGTTTTCAGTTTCATTGCATATCGTCTCCCCAATTCTGCTTTTCTTGCCCATTGCGAACCACCCCGTCAAGATACTTTCGGCTAGTGCCGGAGCCATGGGTAGTGTATTTTTTAAAGAAGTGCCGTATACACAGCGGAGTCAGATTAAAGACGTTTCCTTGCCGCCGCCGCTGGTCTCGTTTTTTTTCCGCGATGTACGGCAATACGCTGCTACGTGACTGCGACGTCGTGTCTATGTTTGGCGCCACGATCGTGCAATGCAGGCATCCAGGAGGAGGTGAAAACTGTGGTCCAATGCACTTTGTACCCAGCATTTTTGCCCTGTTCCTTACAGTACTACTTCGTAACGGCATGGACGGAACGGTGCTAGTTGTTATATCTCAACATTGAAATTCGATTGGGCTTTGTTCATGATCACAAAGAGCATTCGAACCTGATTATTGTGATTAACGAACTAGCGCCGTTCCACGTTTATAGTTAGCAGCTCTTGTGCCCCTGTAAGAAAAAGCAAAAATGAAATATAGGAAAAAGGACCGCTGTCATCACCTCCTCCTCCTGGATGCCGACGTTGCGAAACCTTGGCGCCTGCATGCACACGACACTGCAGCCTCCGCTCAGCGTATCGCCGTGGTTGAAACCTCCCATTGCTAACCGGAAGTGCTTCGTATTTTATGGTGTAAAAGTCTACAACAAATATGCTCCCATTGTCAACCGCAAGAGCCTCGTATTTTTTAGTGTAAAAATCTACACCAAATCTGCTCCCTTCGCCAACCGTAAGTCTTCCGTATTTTTTTTTTTTGGGGTTGAAATCTACCCCAAGTGTAACGGTGTATATCGAACATCGATTTGGGAGGACGCTAGAGGACAAGCCAAAAACACCCAACTGGGTTGATTTGTGTTTAGTGTGTAGTGAAGATAACAGTCTAGCAAAGCCACAAGTGCCACGCGTAGTTCAGTTTCTGCAACTTGTTTCACGAGATAACGACAACACAGTGATACAACGGACTGGCATGTCTTTGGTGAAAAAAGAACCCATCACCAACACTCGCTTTTCTACAGTACGAGAATTTTAATACAGCGGGGAAGAAAAACACAAAAGCCAGGCCAGCAAGGGTCAAAGTGAAATACGCCGCCTGGTAGTCTTGTCGCCTTTGCTCAATTAAACTGCGGGATGCCGCCTGCTCCCACCCTAGGCACCAAAGAGGGCCCCAGTATCAGACTCCCGCCATCGACGGGCAACGAGTGGCCCGTGGTGAGCGATGCGTCGTCCGAGGCTAGGAAGGCGATGGCGCGGGCAGCTTCCTGGACGGTTCCGATGCGGCCCAGGGCGTGTGATGCCGCTAACGTGCACCGCAACTGTAAAGGTCGGAAGAGAGAGGGCAGTGAGTGTAGTGTTACCTCTTTCCCAAAGGGCACATCCCTCATAGGGCATACATGAGAGAGAGTTTTTAGGTTTCTCCCATCAAGAGTTATGTGCGTGCTTGCGCATGAACCTAGAGCACACACCACGTATGAACAGGCTTTCATTTGCATGCGACCCGAAGCAGATTGGTCAGGAACCTAATTTGTAGGCAGTTCTACCCTACTGATAAGTTGAATGCGAGCCACCCAAACTGAAACCGCAGTATACAATGAGCACGCCTGAAAGGTTTGCTGACAAAAGTAAGCACCGTAAGCAGTCTTAGCGGGCATTGAAGCGTCCGCATCTTACACGGTATTATATTTACTCATTATTACATGTACACAGTATTACAGCTAAAATACCATGGCTATGTGATGCGCCTTCAAGATCCGCTGCATAAAAGGAGGCCATTGTCAAATAGGTTGCCTCTATCTCAGCACCAGAGTGAAAACGTGAAGTTCGTCAAAAAAACGGTGATGGGGGCCTTTTACTTTCATAGTTATACACAAGGCGTCCTCGAGCATTCTATTTACTGTGGACCTTCTGACACGAGTGATACAAAACGCAACTTCAAGTCCACCTAATATTCATTACCGTAATTGAAATTGTCGAGCGGAATGAATCATCTGCACGACAAAGCTTCTTATAGAAATTTAGCATTACCATTCTCCTGCTCCTTTTATAACCAACCAAAAGAAAGCCTGCACGCGGATCGATTCACCTGGACGTCATTACGTCGAAGCTTAGCGTGCTGTCGTTAAGTACATTTACTGTATTTTAAGTTGTTAATTGGAGTGGATATCGAGGTATACAGGTATTCCAAATTAGCAAAAATGTCACATAGCCTAATGCCTTAGAAAACAGTAACAAATTTTTCTTTAGTAAAACGCAGCAGTGAAAACAAACCACTAAACATAACATGCTCAACGACGCAGAACGCAGTGCTTTAAAGTTATACCATGTTTTGTTGATCCGGAGTCATTTCTGCTCTGAAGACCATCTTGGTTTCAATTGCACCAGGACTGCAACAGAAATAGAGAGAAGTTTCGTTAGGGATTAGTGCACCATTCATTGCTAATGCTTCCTGTCATCATGTATAAAGCTTTACTTGGTGTAAATTACGACGGTGCTCAGCCATTCACATATCCCAGCGTATGTGCTGCGACAAGAGATAGTATTTTGTATGGCCTCTGGAGCGCTTGGTTCGTAAACTCGTAGTATGGTTTAATGCGTTAAAATCTCTTACCAGAGAGAGTGATTGTTTTGTAGGAAGTGTTATCAATATTGAACATCAAGCACGAAACGTTCTGTAGCGAGAGCTACACTGTGCTACCAGGCGAGCATTTGGCAATACATGGGAGAGGACAGTTGTGCGCATGCGCCGTTACCATGGCAACCGAAGAGGAGCAAAGTGCGGCGCGCGCTTCGCTGTCGCCGCTGCCGCGCGCCCGCTCCACCGTCAAATCCGAGCGTGACGTCACGCGGATGAGCAGTTGTAGGCATCCGTCGATACCATGGTAACCAGAGAGGCCCCTCAGTTGCGCCCCGTTCTTCGTCGCCGCCTTGCCGCACGCCGCTCTGTCACCCGAACCCCGCGTCGCATGGGCAGGATTGCGTATAAAAGGCGGAGATGTAGTAGGCGCCTGTTTCGCAACGTTTGACATGCATGCAGAGGATGAGATTCCAGCCGCTGCTAAACGGCGGTATGGACAAGAGAAGATTAACTCTTCCGATCCTGATTTTGCCGCCTGGCAGTTGGCTTGAACCAAATAAGAACGCTGAGTCGGTGTGTACGTGAAACAAGGTATCACCGCTGTCAGATATCTCCCTTCGATCGCGGTGAATAATGGTGTAGCCTGCTGTGTTCGGCTCCTGAAAAGCGGCATTATCATCCAAGGAGTCTACGTGGCACTGGTAACGCCAAACAGACGATTGATGCGGTTGTCACGTGTATACCAGCCTATGACATGGATTCACAGTTCTGTGTTACTTTGGGTGATTTCAACAGGAAACAGGACTCTCTTAGGCAGTGTATGAAAGAAAAGTTTGACTTTAATTTAGCTTCAGCAAAATGGTGGTTTGAGCTAGTTGGTACATATTCACAATTTCACCAGCGCTGCGACTAGGAACAAGAACAGAGAAGGAAGACAAGGACAAGCGCTACTAACAACTGAAAGTTTATTTGAAAAAAACACAGATTATATGCACACAACTGAAAACCCAAAGCGCCTGCGCTTCCCCCACCAGGCACGCATGAGAGTTAAAAATCTAGATACAAAATTTCACACTCATGTAAGTTTACAGATGGTGTGCTAACGCACGTGTCGATGTTCTTGTGAATGTGATAGGCTTCACACAACTCCCTAGTTAACTGATCTGGATGTCTGAATTTAATCTTAGCCCTGTTAAGCAGAGGAAAGCATGCTTTTTTGTTAGACACACCGGGTTTGTTTAGAAGACAATCTCTGTAATGAAGGGACAGATTTGATGAAGGAGCACCATTCAAAGAGGTTCTATGCTGACGTAAGCGTGTATTTATGCATTTACCGGTTTGCCCAATGTAACTCTTGCCGCATTTAAAAGGTATGTCATAAACCACTCCCTCTGCACATGGCACAAAGGTTGACTCATGATCCACCTGGCATGCATTTTTTCTTTTGCCTCTTATTTGCTTCTGTTCCCGGGCTCTTTTGTCAACAATAGCACACACCTTGCCTAGTTTATTAGGGACCGAAAAGAGCACTTTTACCCCATATCTAGTGCCAACCTGCTTAAGCCTATGGGATAACTGATGAATGTAGGGTATTACCGCATACTTCGTTCTGTCATTGCCGGAATATTCCTGTGCTTCATGTCTACCAAACGACTTCATCTTCTTCAGGATCTTGTTGCTAGCAAGCGCTTGTCCTTGTCTTCCTTCTCTGTTCTTGTTCCTAGTCGCAGCGCTGGTGAAATTGTGTAATTTAGCTTCGCACCCTCACGTCCAGACTACACAATGGGGAACTGCTATTGAGCTTGTATACTAAGAGCCTCTGCCAAATCGAAATAGTGTGTCGACAGAATTGAGAGCGCGGCATTCTACTTCGCAGATCATCGGGCAGTTTTTGTCTGTGTCAAGCAAATGAATAAAAGATGTGTCTACCCAATGTCTCTCATTGCAAAACATACAGTGACCACAACGATCTCAGCCAGGGAAACGTACCTTTCGATACGTAAATCTTCGCATGCCCGAGCTAAGTCACCGCCAATTTTTTTTGTCTAAGTAGATCGCCATCAGAAACCAGTTCCTAATCTTTAAGTAGTTCTCTACAGCTTGAACTGTCTAGTAGTCATTTGTGAGTGGGCATGCGACTCAAAAACTTCAACAATTAGGAACTGATGGCCGCTGAAACTGGGCAATAGCCACTGGAGAGGCATGCGAAGGAACACCTTGCGTACGTTTTTGGAACACGCGCTACATTATCTAACCGAACAGCTGAGCATTGTTCCTCCCTCTGACTGCGTGCCTGAGCAGAATAATATAATAGCTGTTTCAGTGAAGTGGAGCGATTTTTATTAGTAGGCTTTCTCCAGATATAGATAACACTTCCGCGGTATGGTTATGCCAGTACTGGCGGGCATCAAAAATATTGTTCATTCATGCTAAAACGTGCAAAAGCTATATGCTTCTTTATGTTGGCTAGTAATCTGCATAAATAATTTCTGCTGGTCAACTTTTGACTATTAAAGTTATGCGCTTAGTGACATTAGGTTCGCAGTGGGCTTTTATTAATAGTCGCGTCACGTTTTGAACTGCGAAAGCGCCATTACCTTCGGAGGAGTGGCTCAACAAATTTTAGTCTTGGCTCGCGTGTTTCAAACTTCGTACGTGTAATGGCCGTCGGGCACAGCAGCGCCTATCACTTCAAACGCCGATGAGTGGCGCACGTTTCGCGCGAACTTTTCCTTCCTTCCCGCCCACGTTGCGTGCTTGCAACTGCTCAATGCTCCAGGGCAGATGGGAGAGTGAAGGGCACACATGACACGTGCGCCACGGAGTGCCATGAACCATAGACGCCATAGACGCTTGAAGCGCGCCAGCGCAGACTAATCTTGGTAGGGAAACCTGTCCGCCTAGTCGGTGTTGCGCCGTTTTGTAGCGAAAGCTACAGTACGCTAGCATTACGGCCCGGATTACGGAACTCGCTCCGACCGCTCTACAATTGAGAGCGCTCTAAAATGCCCGCTCCTATTGGCCGCCGGCGCTATTTTCAAAAGTTGCGTCACGGAAAGCTGCAATGGCGTCACGGACAAGAAAAAAACGCATGACGTTGCACACCTAATTATGCCCGCGGTTTTAGACTGTTTTTGCGAGCGCGAAGAGTCGGTCTAAAGAGTTTTAGAGGGAAAATGGTGGCGGCGGCATCTGCTATTTATTGCTGGCGGAGGCGGCAACGTCGGCGCCAGCAACGACAAAGGACGGTGTACGAGGACGCGTATGACTTGCCGGACGAGCTGTTCCGTCGGTTATTTCGACTCGATAAGGAGAAAGTGGAGTGGTTGTGCGGCGAACTAGCAGACGAACAGCGAAGCGCACGGACGAGCGCTTTGTCGGTGAGGCGGCAGGTGCTGTGCGCTCTCCGTTTTTTTGCCTGTGGGGGCTTTCAAGTGTGCGTCGGCAACGAGCAGACCGTCGGCCTCGCACAACCGACGGTGTGCAAGTGCGTGCGGCGTGTGGCTGAGGCCATCTGCAAAGTCGGCGCACAGAAGGGATGGGTACGTTTCCCGGCGCACCCCGATGAAAAGGCGGCAGCGAAGGCGACCTTCCTTCCCCGCGGCACCATCCCCGGCGTCGTCGGCTGCGTCGACGGCACGCTGATTGCCATAAAAGCACCGCGGGGACACCCAGCAAAGCAGGCAGCATTCTGGAGCCGCAAAGGATACTACGCGATGAACACCATAATCGTGAGTAGACTGGTTTTCTGACCGCATGTGCCGAAAGCTGCGACCTCGACAATGGAAGTTCATGTCCAAGATTGTCTGCTGGTGTTTCTCGCAGATCTGCGACGCAAACATGAAGATCCTTGCGGTTGACCCTCGCTTCCCGGGGTCTTGTCACGATGCCTTTTCTTGGCGCTACTCACGGCTGCGTCGGAAGGTGGAGCACGGGCTGCTGGAGGATGGAGAGTTTCTTCTGGGTAAGCAACCTGTTGATCATCGGGCCACTTCGACAGCACGTATTAAGCTAAAGCAGTGGCTCATACCTAAATGAGGCGGGTTATAACATGGATGACATGCAACAGTATGATGTATCGTATTTATTTTTGTGTATTTACTGTTACTGCTGGTGCAGAGGCTCAAGAAACATTGTTATAAAGTGAATCGTATTTCAAGCGTAAAACACCAAGGCAAAAGAGGTGTGCACATCATTATTTTTGTGTAGGATATCACAGTACATCATTAACCTAGAAGGCTGTGCTTACAGAGGTACCCCTTAGTCATGGATCTTCCGCATGCCTATGAATTCTGGTTCAGCATACTGATTTTGAGCTGCTTGTTATGAATCATTTATTACATAGGCAACAACACACTTCACTGCAAATTTTGGTCGTGCAGGAGAGAGTGGATATCCACTGGAGCCGTGGCTGCTCACACCAGTGTCAGGGCATCCGGGTGCAAACACTGCAGAAGGGCAGTACAACGCAGCACATGCCTCAATGCGATGTGTTGTGAAACGCTGCATTGGTGTTTTGAAAAGCCGCTTCCGGTGTCTTCAAAGGTACCGGACACTCCACTACGAGTCGGAGCGGGCGGTGGTCATTATTGCAGCATGTGCTGCGTTGCACAACATCTGTCTTGAAGAAGCCCTGGCAGCAGATGAAGGCGGCACTACTGATGACCCTGACAACAATGGGCCACCTCTGCTTGCCGGGTACTTGGCGGGGACAGGATCCCGCATGACCTACCTGCGTGGTAGAGCCATGCGAGACCGTATCATTGGCCTCTTTGGCACAACCCGTCCGCAGAGGCAAGCACACCTGCAGATGGTGTGGCGACAGCAGCAGCGGCAGCAGCAGCGGCAACAGCAGCACCACCGGCAGTAAGCCCTAGACCATCTGGCAGCTGTGGCTGCAATGACTCACCGTGCTGGCGTGGCGAGTTGTCGCAGCCACTCTTGCTACGGGCAGTGCCATTGCCCTGTGTTAGTGCGTGAACCCCTGCGTGATATGATGCCCTTGGCCACTGGTAGCCACATTCCAGCATTTGTAAATTACTTTTTCTTACATGTGCTTCAAAGCATCCAGTGGCAAGATATGAAGTGCACACTCCAACTGCTGCTCCACTGACAGTGGTCACCAGTATGCCTTTCAGTGAATCAGCAAGCTTGCTGCACACCTACTGCACTTTCTTCTTCTCAAGTCGAAATACACGCCGAAACAGCTCGTCCTACAAGTGAAATGCATCCTTGTACACCGTCTTTCCCCGCTGCTTACGTCGACGTGCCCATTTAGGCAAACAGTTGCTTGTGGTCACTATGTGTTTGATGAATGTGCACGAGGAAAAAGTGTGGTGTGGAGACTGCTAGGCACCAGTAAAGCGTTTGTTTTTGCACCACGTTTATTCATTGGTCACAATAATTTTTTTCGCCACAGCTGTTCATACTAGTTTACCAACTGTAACACACACCAGGGAAACAAAAGCATGCAGCATCAACAGTGATTTGCATATGCCTTGTCGAGTGCTGCGCAGAGATTGCACTAGAACAGTTGTATCTTACACTGTGGCCAAACGGGCGAGTTGGCTGTACATTTTTAAGGCGAACAGTGCGAAAGACATAACCGGAAATCAGAGGAAACACAGGATGAGCGCTCGTCCTATGTTTTCTTTGCTTTAAATCTAAGTCTTACGCGCTGTTTTCCGTTAAAAAAAGCTTCATCTTGACTGCCAGCTTGAATGCTAATAATCAAAGGTTTGGCATGTTGTGCATACTTGTAGGCCCGATGCAGCCCTGGTTTGCACTTTGCTGAAACACATTACATAACTGGTGGAATGCACAGCAAGTGCTACACAAGACATTGCACTTCGTAGATTTTACTGGACCAAAAAACCATGTTACGTGTACAAGACACACGAGTATCACAGACGATGATGCCAACATGGCTGCGTTTGAAGTTGTAAAGGGACCCACAAACGAGAGCCATTAACATTGTTGCATCATACCTTTAAAGGCGGAGCTCAAGCGTCCCCCAAATTTTTTTTGCTTGCAGTCAACACTACTTCAGAAGTGACTTTGGACGAATGCTGGCAAGGCTCATTTTTCCTCGTGTCTAGTGAGGATAGAACATGTTACAATGCACACAATGGACACTTTACGGAAAATAAGGAAAAGTAATGCGAAAAAAAAAAACGACTCAGGAACATGCAAAAAAACTTAACAGGCACAAAATCGAAGTGTTCAAAATTTATCCAGAATCCCCATATTATGATGCCTTTCATAACTACAGTCACTTCAGAACAACTTTACCCACATATTGCACTTGTACACATATTGCAATGAAAGAAAACAAGCACTAGAAATGGCACCTTGTGCACCTGCCACAGCTGCAGGTAAACATTTGAAAGTTATGAAAAATAAAAGAGTATAGGAGGCTTCCACACCTGGCAGAGCTTAGATTACATAACTGGACGAAAATAAATAGTGTGAAGCATCCGGGCCTGCAGAGCTTACAGGAGATAAAAAAAATGATGCCATGGCACACGGCAGAGATGATCTTGAATAAATATAAAAACAGAAACGTGACAGAGAAGCAAACAATGTAAAAAAACAAGCATAAACCAGCACTTCAAAAACACAAACAAAAAATGGTACATCTCTGCAACTGGCCGAGAAACAATGCAAGTAAAAATAAACATACAAAACGGAAATTTTAACTGCAAACTATAAATACTTTAATGAGTTTGCCACCTGGCAGAGAAGTAAAAAATGTTCTTGAATAAATATAAACATATGAAGCTCTTCTTTCATGAATATAGAAACACGAAAATAAAAATGAACAATTCAATGCGGTGTACGTTGGTCAAGCTCCTTTTGCAGAATCAGCATCAGTATGTTGACGTTCTGGATGAGCAGCTCTTGCTGCCCATTTGAAGCCCGCACAGCAGCTGCCACATCCCGCATGGCCTGCATGTGAAACATTCCCAATTACAAATTATTACTGTCAATCAATGCTGAGGTCTTGCTAAGGTTTGTGTAAAAGGTCAGGTGCTGAGATATTTTGGACAATGTATGGGTCGAGAAGACGCGTGTCACTTTCATAAACTCAGCTGTCCCAACCACGCCCAACAAGAGGCGTCAAACAGAAGTAGGGGTGCTCAAGAGAGAGCACTGATATTTATGTTTAAGGTGACAGTTTCTACTGTGAAAAGTGCAGTGTGCGCAGTGAATACCCACCTCCAGCATGCTCTGGAGAAACGCAGCGTCCTGGCGGTTCCGGGTCTCAGTAAAGTCCGCCAAACGCCGTGATCTGTATAGCGTCTGGCGCAGCACCTCATCGGCCTCATCGTCTCGCCGTCGCTTGCCAAGAAGGCTAGGCGTGGCACGCAATGTGGGCTACAGTCGGGGCGCTAGTGTGGGCTTCAGTGGGGGGCTGAGGTGGGGGCTGCGGCGAGGGCATCGGTGTGGCTGCCAGGAAAGAAAATGCGCTCATCACGCAATGCTTCATGTGGTGGAATAAGCAAATCATTTAGTACAATGTATTAGAGGACTTGACATAAATATTTAGGACAGCAATCTCGGGCAGCATTGTTGTAGCATATTTCATGTGCGCATTTTTCAGACTACTAGGAGATATCGCAGCCTCACTCCAAGAGAAATAAACATTCTGCACAGAGTGGCGAAGCCAGAGAGAGAGTTTTGTGGATAGTGCAGAATCACTGCACTTATTTGGCTACTCCTGTAAATGCTGTCAGAACGGATAGTGCTATTACTTTCAAGCAGCTGCCAGAAAGGGTAGTATGGAGCTTGAATAATGGCAAGACAACTCACCGACTGTGGGGCTCAGTGTGTCTTGTCGACAACTTGCTGAGACTCCCCGTTTGTCACCTCTGCTGTAACAGGGTAAAAGGTGCAGCTGGTTGGTAGTGGCAAACCATGAAACGAAAAGAGCACTAGCAAAAGAGAAGCAATCAATAATGCGCAACCACTAGCTTCTGCATTCATGCGCCTCCTCCGAGACTGAACTGAATCACAGATGAAGTAAACAGTGCTTGTAAGGTGCAAGTCACAGACATCATGTTTTAAAGGTTTCACCTACATTGGGTTACGCACGTAGCCACTCGTCCCTGCTGCACTTCCAACTGACAGCCTGCTGGGCAGACTGGCGACGTGCTGATGGTGGGGGGGGGGGGGGGGGGCGACTGGCGGCGCGCTCACGGGGGCACTGGAGGCGTGGTGCTGGGGACCGTTGGCGACGGGTTGCTGGGGGCCGTTGGTGACGGGCTGCTGGTTCTCCTGTTGCAAGGAGCCTTAACGCTGTAAACTCGTACATGAGTGCCTTAACATTCCCCCCCGCAGAAAACGTTTGAATTGCCCATAGCGTCATCACGGTTTACTAACAACTGGACGCCCCACTCCAGTTGTAGTGAACATAGTACTGTGTGCGTGTTTTTATTGCCTCATCATGAACTAATCCCACACGCAATCTGTACACTTTTCTTATTGTGTAAATAGCTTGTGTATATTACCTCTCTCCCTATCCTCTCTTTCTGTTCTCTCACCTCTTTCATTTCATTTCTCCATTCTGTCTGCTATTCTTTATTTCCGCTTCCCCAGCTCAGGTGCGTCAGTACCGATGGCAGGTGCCGGGGCTAGCAAAAATATTATGCTTCCTTTTATTATTATTTTAATAAGCCACCCCCACAACTACTACTACTACTACTGCAGTGCACACCCACCTCAGTTGCCTCACCACCGAAGAACGACGGCCCGACGCCCGTGGCACTGGCCGTGCCTATGTTGCATATGCATATTATGTTGCATATGTATCATGATTCTTATCATTTTTATGTTGTAACCATTCTACATTTATAGTGCAATTTTCTCGTTGAGTGCCCTTTCCTTTCACAGATGTATTTTGTTGTTTCTTGTATGCAGAGTATGCGTTTGTGTTTTGACCATTCATATTTTTTGTGTGCCGCCCAGCCGCACTGTTATATGTATATATATATATATATATATATATATATATATATATATATATATATATATATATATATATATATATATATATATTGTCTAAGAAAAAAAAAGAAAGAAAGAAATAAAAGAAATAAAGAAAGAAAAGAGGTGCCTTTGCTGGAAAGGCCTTCGAGGAATTCCGTGTTACCAGGGTATAACTTCAGTTTTCTGTATGTCCACGTGGGCCCGTTACTTATCACAACTTTATTTAGCCTTGATTGTTCATGTCAACCAGTACACACATTGACACATGCTCGGGCATTGTTCGCATCAGTTGGTTGTTGGTTTCTTTCGAGTAGTGCGTGCTGATGTGAATTCGGTTTTTCAGCACAATTTCGAATATTCCTTTGCAGGTTGCCATAATAACTCTCCCTACCTATTCCTACTCTCATTGCTGCAACTTTTTAAAAACTAAACAATATTTACATTTTTTATTCTTTTATTTACTTAATTTTGGTTCTGCTAATTCTCACTGTCGGTTGCCTCATTCATCCATGTCACAAACACATGTTTAATTTTAGTGCTCCTTTGTCCCAAAGCAATTTCACATGCTGGCTTTCCTCCTTGTGTAATATCTACATGCAGATATTATGGTATTCATAAGTAGGCTTTCCATGTGATTGTTTACAGAAATATCAGCCCTAAGCTATGTAGCGAGCTTCACAATAATGCGCGGCATGAGTTGAGTAGGAGCAGGGGATGGGGCACAAGCTAGTTGCTGCAGTGGATGCTGCTGGCCCTAATGACACCGCTGGTTGCATATGGGTGGTATGCATTGGCGTGCAGTAGTAGCGCTGCGGTATGACATCACTGCCTGCCATTTTTGCAGTGCACATAGCAGACAAGAACTTCTGCTCCATAAGCATGCATTCTTCATGTGTCGCATTCCAATTACGGCTTGGAAGCCATGATCAATGGAGATTTGGCCGGTAGTTGCTGCGGACGACAGCCGCCAGAAACTATGTCATAAATGAATTCTACTTCAGATGGGCAGCTGCGCAGGTCAGCGCTGCTCTAGCGGAGGTCAAGAAACAGACCCAGCAGCGTCGTGGGATGAGTTCCATCTCTATTCCAGAATTGAAGTAGTTAGTGAGAGCAGTGCATCTGTACAACTGGAGAGGTAAACTTCAGAACCCTTATTATCACCCCATTGGAGAAGTTGTTTATTACACAAAGGTGGTCATAGATCGTGACAGTGGCTGATCATAAGAAGGCACAAACTGAGCTAAGTTTTCTTTTTGCATTGCGCACCGTGAGTATGTAGCAGCTGATGCTTGATAGTCCCGGTGTGCTTTATCTATGTCTCTTTTTCATGTTGGCGTCTGTCAGAACAGTGCACTGTGCAGATATTAGTGGCAAGAGCTTAAGTGACATGGTGATGTTCTATTATTGCCCTGATGCAAGCCCAGATTTCTGATCATCCACGATGAAAAAAATAACACTGCCCGTGGTGACCACGACTCCACCAAAAAACGAAGCGCATGCCCCAAGAACTTATTTCAATGTCCTACACGAAAGTAGGTCCCATGTCATTTTATATAACCTTTAAGGAAACTTTGATGGCCGTCAGGCACTTATTCCGAATGCGCCTTGTCCAGGAATTTGCATAAATCCCTGAGATTAAAAAGAAGCACCCTATCTAGGTCACATGTAGTAGAGCTGGGAATTGAGAGTTCTGTGCTGATAAACTATCCACAGTTACGCAACGCGCACTGCCAACTCTCCAAAGCCATCTGTCCGGGTCTTCATCCCTGTGAATGTGCCTGAACTACATGTGGCTCTCCAGTTTTACAGAAGCACCTTTGTCACTGACCCCTGTGTGAGCTTTTACTCCGGAATAGAAACGAACCGTTCCTCGACCTCGGCTGTATCAGTGCTAACCAGCTCAGGTGCTTACTATAAATGTTTGTAATGGCTCATTTTCATGCCGCCGTAGTCCATGGAGACTACCTGTAAATGACTCTCTCATACACGCGCATTGTAAGCGGCAACGCGAAGCTGACATGTGGCCCATAAAACATCGTACTTCTGCAGACCTTAGCATATGTACTTTCAAGCTTCTCATTATTGAATGAGAGTTCAAAGAGCCATTACTGAAATTGCCACTTGTTTCATGGTGACCAGTATGCACGGCCATCTTGGGACAGGTAATGTGCATTTGGTACTTGGTTTCAGATGAGCAAAGGAACAAAATGGCAAACAAATTTAGGTCATTGTATGAATGCTGAGCACAGCCCCACCTCTCCGTGGAAGCACTCTTCATCAGTGCGAGAACACTGCAGTGACCATGCAACATGCATTGTTCACTTATGTGATTGAGCAACTATCGGAAGGCTTTTTGGATCACAACAGCATAACTTTTTTCTTCTCATATTTGCACTATAAGTGTATCCCTGGATGCATAACATAACATTATTACTGAGGCATTATTTGGCATAGTTGTGAACTTACTAAGAACATTACTTTTATTTATGTAGTTTTTTGGCTTTGACTCATTTTACTTTAAAATCAAAGTGATTTGTCTTTAGTATGTGCTTTAGCAGCTGCAGTTTGCTACATTATTTTATAGCATTTTTCATTTTACTACATTCAGCTATTTTGCCGGTAGTTCGTTCAGAAGCAGCATCAAGTGCACAGCGTAATCAGACTCAAGTAAGGACTACTGAAGCATTGCAGGTTGATAAATTCATGAGGAATGTATTTTCATGGCTTACTATGTGTTTTTGACCATGATGTGTTGTTCAGTATTATAGCTGCATGCTTAAATCAAGATTTATACAGTGGGTGAATACTGACCAGACGACCTTGGTGTGATACAAGCCGTGGGAGCCGTGTTTAAATAATGTGTACTGTGGGATGTCATTGCTCGTTAAAGAACCACAGGTGGTCAAAATTATCAAGAGCCCCTCTCCACTAAGGCATCGCTTATAGCCTGAGTGTCTTCAGGACATCAAACCGAGCCAAGTCAGGATTTGAGTAAAGTTTGTCGTGGCAATAATCTGATTGGCATTTCATATTTATGTTCCAGATGCAAAGTTACAGATGCCCACACTTAATGGTAGGTACATTTATTGCTCTCAAGTTATTTTGACTTCTGTGTTTTGTTAATTATTTCTAGGCACCTTTGGAGGTGAAGCCTTAAAGGGGCTGTGATACGGTCGTTCTTCATATTGCAGCTTTGTAATTCAGTAGCTAATAAAAAAAGCCTATTATTCAATTTACAAAATTTTAGCGCCTTGGACGCACTCTATATTCCAAAAATGCAATCGAAATTGAGACCGGCGAAACGCCTCCCACCGGCAGCAACAGCCATATTGAATACTGTTGTGACATACTATGGGCACACACGGACCAACATCGTCTGCCATCATCGCTGCAATGCGCCGCAAGGTCTCTTGTGCCCTGTACTTTTGCGGAAATCGATGTAGCGGTCATCCCTTATATACGAGCGAATGTTTTTTGCAAAAGCGATAACACTGTAATGTAGTTTTTCTTCGGTGTAGGTAGGGTCCAGTCACACTAGGCTGATGCGGCGCCGATCAACAGTCGGCGGACTGGTTGATATACAGATGCCGTCACTGACGCGATGGTCTATCATGCTATACTGACGACGTTTCCAGCACGACCAATGACCACATATCTTAGTAGTGTAAAGAATGAGCTTAGTGGCAGCCAGAAGAGAGCGGCTGCTAGTTTATATGACATTCCTTGAGCTTAAAATTTTAAAACCTTATTGGAGCACATTCTAGCCATAGTGACGTACACGATGTGTGTACACTAGCGAAGATGTGCTTTCAGTCGGCGTCTGTACACAAAGCCCAGCGGTGAGGCAAGTTGCATGTGCAAAACACCGCGCGACAATGCCGCTCGTTGCTTGCCGCATATGCTTGGGCTTGTGCAGCCGAGTGCAGGCTTCATGCCCGGTGAGGCAACGCTCTGAAAACCTGCGCTTGTGTCTACCTTATGCGCATCGAAAAAAAGCGAAACGGGTGGAAGCGTTCCATATCTTTACACTTTGATGGTAATCAGTGGTGAACTTTTCCAGATTCTTAAATTTCTGTCTGCGGCAGACACCCGGTCCCTTCTGTTACAATGCCTAGCGAGTCCGCAGGATTCGTGTGTGCAATATCGGTGACTGCAGCGAGCGAACTGATAAGCTTTAATGCATGCAAATAGTCATCGAGTCTAGCTTTGTCTACATTTGCCTTTATTTATGTATTTTGTAAAAATGTTTGATCGAATAAACTTTGATTTTGGAAAAAGCAACGACTGCTTTGATCGCAGGACCTGCGTACAATAATGCAGAAGTGCCGATGTGAACTGGTCTGCAGAGCATATCCTGAGGGCAGTCGACCTCAATAGTGGGCAATAAAGTTGTCTGTTTTAATTATTGCGGATTGCCCCGTAATGTATTTTTATATAAATCTATTAAAATCAAATATTGGATACATTAAAGGCAGCGGATATAATTAGCGGGAAGCGCCGGTCCTACGCGAACCATTTCCCAAGCAGGGGATAGCATCATTGTCTCTTATTGCAATGTTATCGTAGTGTGTAAACAAGTAAAAATACAGTTTATGGGCAGAGCACATAATATTTCAGATATGAAGAGCCCACGTTGCGTGTTATGCCAAGCAAACAAGCAGTACTGTTTGTGCATAGCAATGCGAACAGCCTCAGCGCCGGACCGCATCTGTTGTAATCTTCGCATTCTTAGGGGACTTTGCATGCATGCAGTCAATGTTAAATGATGTACTATCTATCTTGAAGCACTCATTTAGATGGTGGCGACTATTCATCGGTGCAGGAAGTGAAACATTCGAGTCGCTTTGGCTTTGCCAGCAGCTTGGTTCTGCAAAAGGGTTCTAAGAGTTGAAAGGAATGTGTGTTCAACTGACACATGGATGCAGCAGGGAAGCTGTAGCATTCGGCACTTTTGTCTGCTCCTTAAGCCGCAAGCTTACTGTAGTGCCACCTTGTTGTAATTTGTTTAATTATCAAGCCAATAAACAGCGGTCAAGAATTTGCTAGCAAACGACAGTATGCCACCACCATGCCCTTCACGGCGTACAGTGGCGACAACATGCACGGCACGTGCCACTTTTCACATATGGGAGCACTTGACTGCTCAAAAGAGACCACACTCATAACATGCGAACAGCAGGCTTCCGAGTGCAAATAATAAAGCAGGGGCCCATATTTCTGTTTTTTGAACTATCTCAAAACTGGCGCCACAGCATGTCCGCTTTCTCAAAGACCACTAAGCTCGCGTACTAAGCCTTTGTGAAAGAAAACATGAGAAATGCATTTTGTTTCGTTCAGCTGAAACACTTTTCGAGCGACCGCCATCCACAGTGTGCATGCAAGCATGCAGCCAACAGCACGCAGCAGACGACACGGAGCAGGTATGTTCTCTTGATGTCAGCAATGAATGGTTGTCAGACCAGCAAGCATTTTGCAATACAGTTAAAACCCGATCTAAACAACACCCGATTTATGAAGTTGAAATTTTATGAACAAATTTTGGTTCCCCAGCAAGTACTCACAGGGTTCATTGTTCTCGTGAACTCGAAGTAACGAAACAATCAATCAGTAAACCCGATTTAACAACGTTTTCACGGAAGAACTGAGTAGAAAAAAGCAGTGATTTCTCTCTTATTTTGCCCACAATGTCTCGCAGCTCGATAGCAGTGCGCCAGCAATAACGTCTAGGTGCCCAAGTAACGGCCCTGGTTTTGGTTTGACAGCGCAGTAAGCTGCTCTCATGCATGTAGCAACAGACTCAGTAATCGGCGGACCTTTCGACCTTGGATATGAATCCGTTTTACGAGATGTCGCTTTCAAGTACAAGCGATTCGGCTGCCTTGGCAGACTTTTCATATGCGCAGGGGTGGGATATCTGCGAAAGTGGTGCGGTAGCGTTCCGTGACGCTGCGTTACTATATTAGATTTCGAAGGGCGGAAAGATGCCTTCCTCTATTTTGCAAATTTCTCAATTTAATGAAATAATTCGTTAAATCTCGTTCTAAATGCATAAACAAATAAATTCGTCTTAAAAATATCTAGCGCACAGAATCAACTGAAACTTGTAATTGTAGGTTAATTGCAAGGGAATTGTAAGTTAACTAGTTTGTAATTTAATGCAATTAGCAGGGTATACACGAAAAAACGCTGTCATGGCCTCTTTTAATAGAGTAAACCAAAATATAAGAAAAAGAACTTTGTACAGCAGACAGTGTTAGCTATAAATAAAATTTGAACAAAACAGCTAACACAGTCACCTAAAATATAGTCTTCATGCCTTAAAGGTGAATTATTTATTTATTATTTATTTCATAATACTGCAGGCCACTGCTTGGCCCAAGCAGGACTGAACATATAATGATACATAACCAAAAGAATAAAGTTATTCAATATTAGCAGCACACGGAGACCAAAAGAATAAAACCAAAAGAATAAATTTATACAATGTTAGCAGCGCACGGATACCAAAAGAATAAACCAAACAATAAACTTATACAATATCAGCAGCACACGTATACAAAACATACATATGATCAATATTAGCAGGTAAATAGACTATTTAACGCATCAGAAAAATTTTGCGAGGAAAAAACAGATTCCGGTAGCGAATTCCAATCTTGCACTGTTCTAGGGAAAAAACTGTATTTAAAACTGGTATAAAGACTTCCTTGTTAGTCTTTTCATTTTTCTGCCAATGTTGCTGCTTTGTTTGCATTTAATTTCTTGCTAATAGCACGTCATACTGCAATGAGTCAAGAAAAGTATGGTAAACTCAAAAGCAACTAGATAATTGCAGAATATCTGGCATTTAGGTGTAAGCGTTTGCACTACATGACAGAGGTTTTAGTCACTCAGCTAGCCTTGGCAGCTTTATTTTTGTGCCAGAATCAGTGTTGACTCTATATTATAATTTATGTGCCACCCAGCCTAATACCACAAGTCGCATATTGTAAATAGTGGTTATAGTTTTAAAATAAAAGCTCTCTGAAGGTTCCGCTATGTGCAAGATATTCATTTTTCCTTGTTTAGTATGCTACAGTTCTAATAGCAAAATGAAAAATAGAATTTTATTTCAAGATGAGAGTAGTGATGGAGTAATATGCTGCGATCGGAGGAGGCCACAGAAGGTAGTAACTACTGGGAACAGAGTAGTGTACTATTAGACTGCATGTATATGTATGTGTGTACCAGCTGTTTATGTGGTTAAGCTTACCAAATTTTTTTCCACGTATCAAAGGATGTATTGAAGAACAGAGCAATGCAGCAGGGTCATCTGCCAGTCCCTTGCGTGAAAGCTGCAGACATGCGGGAGTTTCCGACGATGTGACACTGGACAAGGATGATCATCGCAGCGCACCAGAAATGAGGCCGCGAGAATCAACGACTTTCCAGCAGAAACTTCCAGGTGCTGTTACCAATGAACCAGCCCTGTAGTTTTGGTATTTTTTAATAACCAATTTCTCCTCTGCTAAGAGTTGTGCAGCATGCATGGAGATAACTAGGCCACCTGCTTGCATATCTCTTTTTTCTAACCTAGTTAATTTTTTTATTCAATAAAAGCGAAGCTTGTAGCTTTCCAAGCCTCTGGGAGGTGTACTGTGCCCTGTATGCCTTTTTACACTAAGCCAACATTTACTTCCACAAGGAAGGTAGAGGGGGTATTTTTTTTGTTGGCCATTCTGAAATAATATAATATAATGATTGCAATAATTTATTAGACAATCAAACAAAACCTAATGCACTCAAATGGGCGTGAACTTATGAGCTTCGAATTTCGTGTTCGGTGCTCTACCAACTGAGCTATGGTGCCAGCAGTTGAATCTTCTTTCGCAGGTATTTGCTGCGTGTAACCTATCCTTGAGATGTTTACCAGCGCCGCCTTGTCCATAGCGCTGGATGTAGTATGACCGGTATAACAGTGAATAAATATGGTCCAATAGAAGAGTGGGATTTCTGCGAGCATCCTCTTAAGCTACGTATACCTATGGGACCAATGCTGCCAGAAAATTTAGGGGACACTATAGCTCTGCCCTAAAGGGTATAACAGACAGTGATAACGGCTCCCACCTGCGGCTCTCCTTGCGGATACTTGTGAACATACACGGAGTTCGCAACTTGTGTAATCACTAATTAATTTATTAGTTTTTCCACTATTATCTGACAAATACTCATTCACATAGAGTCGTAGGCTGCCCTATCAAGTGGAATACCACCTGACATAGATACCTAAGAAGCCTCGTTTTAACCAAGTGACACTAATAAGCCTGTGTGGACTAGAAGTACTGTGTTTTACTTTGGATGAAAAGGTCCCAGGAGGTTTGAGTTCTATCTCACTCTCCCATCTCGAAGTTTACCTTGATAAGCCCGAGTTGCAAGCTCCTACCGTGTCATGTGGCCTCGTGAGGACACACAAGCTGCCGCCAATCAATCCCGATCATGTCACATGTACACAACCACCTGCCATAGCCATGGCCATAATTTTTCTTTGACAACACTGACAACACCGTTTTTTTCTGGAGAATAAGCCTCTAACACATTCGCGTTAGTAAAGGGCCTTGTTCTAATAAAGAGCCTCGATTCTGGCAGCCTTGCTGACATGGGTAGAGCAAGAGGGTTATCGCACAACGTTCACTCTCCAGTCGGATCATGTTCCTTGTGACACTCGGTACTGAACATACTATGTCTGTCACTATGGAAAAAGGGTGGTGCTGGTGAACATCTCAAGGATAGGTTACATGCAGAAAATGCCTACGGAAGAAGATTGAACAGCTGTCGTCTTAGCAGAGTTGAAAGAGTACCGGGCAAGATATTCGGCGCTCATAGGTTTGCATCCCACTTTCTTTCTAATCAATTATCTCAATGATTACATTATTATTTACATATATCAACATAATAAATTCCCTATCATCTTAATTGATGTCAATGGCTGTAGGCTTCATTCATAACTGCAACACACTGCTCTCTGAGAATGTCGCGATGTTTCACTGCCAGTTTAGATGAACCAGAAATTCTTAATTTCTGACCAAAGGGGTTCCAATGGGGTCCAATCTCGTTATAACTGAACCTAATTTAGGTCTAAAATTTGTTACACCCAACAGCCGTTATAAAATTCTGCAAAAGTCTGCAAATAAACTTAAGCAAAGGGTGCTCTTAGGTGCACAACATAAAGGTGTAATATCACACAATTGTTGAATTCAAAGCTTGGTATAAGCATACGAAATATCGCTCTTTGTTCTGGGTTGGGGAGCAGAAATGAACACTAGATGTGGATGCTGGCTCCGCCCAGATTTAAGAAACAATGCAATCTTTGCTTGGTGGCACTGAGCAGTATTTGAGGGGACAAAATTCTCCACGAAATCAATTAAATCTAGAGCTTTCTTCACATCTGGCCACAGGTACTTTCTGTAGGTAGCCCTTCAATTTCCTGGCCGTGTCGGCAGCCTCTGCGCTTTTAGAGCCCGTTCTTCACTTTCCGGTTCACTGTCGTAATCTCTACTTGCATCGTCTGCAAGAATCGGCCTCGTGAGCGATTTCTTGGTCGGTCAGTTCAGGTGCCGCTACCAAGTTGTTATGAGCACAGACTGAGTCCTCAACCATAACATTCAGAAGAACTAGTCGACATGATGACATGGAGATCATTCTTCATGTGTCCTTTGGAATAGATCTCAACGGATGTCTTTAATCTTCTGTCTTGCGTTCACAATTGTCGACTGAGTGCTAAATGCAACACTGAAGTCCTCAGTGATGTCTCCTTTTGAGCTCGCTGTGAACTTCCCAAAACTTTTCACTCAAATGAAACTGCTTTGTGCTCTCTGCATTGCCATTTTGCGCAACGGAGTTGATTGAGTCATGGAATGCAGGCACTTGCGCGCAGGTATGCACATGTGGCAGGGGCGTGCGGCGTAATGAGGCGATGGTTCGGTAAAGTGCCAGTCATGTGTCTGTAAGCTTCATGCTAGTTCGTACTGCCCCTATATGGTGCGGCATGTGAATGCACGGTCGATTCATACACACTACTACTGTGGACTATTCAAATGATCAAAATTTGCATTTCTTGAAGAATTTTACGGGGCCCCCTGTGCATTTTGAGCCATGTGAATAGAAAAACCTGTCCTTTATAACCAATAGAGTTTCATATTTTGCACTCTTAATTTCATTATACCGGTAGAATTCCTACTGAAATAAAGCATGAACCAACCAAACTTTCCTCTTATTTTGTTATAACAGATAATTCGCTGTATCCATGTTCGTTATAACGAGATTAAACTATATTGAAAGTGCGAGTCGAATAGCAAATTCTCTCTGAAATTTAGTCAAAATTTTGATTAAGAATTTTCATACCTCTAATATTTGTTGCTTCAGTCTTGCTTGCTTGCCTACAATAACAGTGACAGGAAAGATTTTTATGCTTTGGATATGAGTTAATTTTGCAATATATCATTGAATTGATTTTTCACATCGACGAGATATGGGACGCCCACGCTCGCAACGTGAGTGGGCCACATTCAATTTTGTATAGTGCTGTTTCATTTCCAGACAACTCAAGATTTTCATGACTGCTGTGAATGGCAGTGAGAGATTGCCTGTCGCTTCCTACGACATCACCCTTAGCCTCGGCATTGCAGTTCCATAGAAGTTCCATAAACTGTGGATATGGGGCGATTTGTCAGTCTCGGAAATTTAAAAATTATGCTTTTAAAACAAGTGATTGGAACATCCGCTCCTAGGACCCGGAGTATGAGGCAATAGCATGTAACGCTGTCATCACAGTGACTACACAAACTGCTGTTCAGGCCCCACATTATTTCTGAATTTTACTGCGACAGTGTTATTGATTCTTTTCACACAGAAAACTGCATTGGCGTTGGCCGGTGGTGGAAAGTCCTAATGAAACAGAGAAATAAAAAATTCAGGAACAGCTCAGGAATGTTCAGATACACCAAATTTCTCTCAGAGGTGGTAGTGGGGATTAAATCCTGTGAGACAGGCAATATTGCATGTTTTGACATTTTACTGCAGGTCACAAACTGATTATGTTGTGCAATGCACCCTCAAAACCAAAAGTGGACATGCGTATTGCTCACATCAGAAACTTCGAACCTTTTCAAAATACACAGCTGCTCTCTCAAGCTGAGAAGCTTTTTGGGTACAAGCTGGATAAAGGTAGACCTAATGAATGCGTGACGCAAATGGGACCCAGTAATGCAGTCGTGTTCTACTTTTTTTCCCACTAAACACTCAACTTGTACTT
This sequence comes from Amblyomma americanum, assembly GCF_052857255.1. Taxonomy (NCBI): domain Eukaryota; kingdom Metazoa; phylum Arthropoda; class Arachnida; order Ixodida; family Ixodidae; genus Amblyomma; species Amblyomma americanum. The sequence continues at coordinate 142,013,781 of NC_135498.1, forward strand.
TGTAGTGCAGCAACTCGTGCGTTCATCTCGTGGACACAGACCATTTTCAAATGGCACCAAATTTTAAAAAACTATTTCTGTGCTGTGCAATCAGTGTTTGGTGTAAATCATATTGTGATACCATTAGCCATACCACTACATTCAGAGGGATATGTGCAGTATTTCTGTAATCATGGATTTTGAACATTTCAGGCATCAACATTCGGATAGCGCAGCTCTTGATGGAGATCAGAGTTGACATCAAAGAGCTCAAAGGGAATCACGCAGCTGCTCTGTAGCATTGTCTTGGAGAAGAGCTGGTCCTATTGAATGCCATGGGAGACGTTGAGGAGCTAGAAGAAAACCTTGGAGACACCGACAGAAGGGCTCTTCTTGTAAGCCAAGCTTTTCAGTGGTTGTTGTAAAGAAATGTTTTTTCTCATTGCAAGTTTTATAATCTGATTCGTAAACGTGGAATATTTGCAATCAGAATTGTATCTGCCAGCACTGTTTTCACTGGTTATTCAAAATTATACGGTTACTTGGTGCTTCAGTTCATGCGGTGAAATGATGACCTCAGAATCACCTTGAGTACAGCTTTAACCCATAGCTAATGTGGCTATGGCTTATTTTGTGGTACAACATGGGTACTGCATTCTAGAAGGCTGCAGTAGAAAAGGTGTAGCATTTCCTGTGAGCCTCCTGAAGTGGTTGCCATGGCACGGAGCTAGCGTAGGCAGCAAAGTCCCTGCCATGAAGGACTCAACACAGAATGATGCAGTGCCTTCCCCCCCCCCCCCAACGCCCTAGTCAGCACGAATAAAATTTCCTGATTTTTGATATCGCCAGGTTGGCAGTTATGCAGTATGCTTGCACTTAAATTTGTGGCTGCTCCAAGTAACGAATATTGAAAGTACCTGCATAGAATTTAGAACCTGCAGGCATGAAAATATGGAGTGTAAGATGACTGCATTTGTATTGCTCTCACAGATTAGCATTTTTAGGAAGTTGCAGCATGGTCTTCATCTTTTAGCTGTACCATTTTTTTCACCTTTGTCACTCCAAAATAATGTCTTGCAGTTTGCTTGCTTGAAATTTGCCCAAAATCATTCTTGGGTTTCTGGTACAGTTAAGGAATATTTGGGGAGGGGGTGGGGGTTAATAGGGTATGCTTTGTCGCATCACACTGAAAAGCTGCGCTCGTGGCTTGAACATGTTTCGATCAGCTTGACACCAGCTCATTATTCTAAGGAATGCAGAGAAGACAGGTGTATCGCTGCATTTATTTTGGTTGCACATGCTTTTTTTCATCAAGTGCATGAAACAGCAATTCATTGGAGCAAAATGAATGTAAACAATTTCTGGGTGCTAAGCAGAGATAAAAGTCTTATTTGCTGTGCCTTATATGTCATAAATAGGACAATTTATAAATGCTCATTCATTCTTTATTTGTATTCAACATCTTATCATAATTCGTGCTGTAATGGTTTTCCCATGAAGCGGCTTACCTTGATCGGAGGCGACGCAGTGGACGAGGCTACACGTCTCATCCTGAAAAATTTCGTAGAGATGCCAGTCGCCTTGCTGTTTACGCTGGAAGGTCGAGGGCACAGGCGACCTTTTAGGCAGCCTCGCCTGTATAGTGTGGTTGTTGGCGACTTTCCGCATGCCTTGTTTGTCTGCCCTTGTTTGCACTTTGTGATGTTTCTGGTCACTCGCATTCTCTTTAAGCATTGTGTTTAACTGGTTGCTTGATTCACTGTGGCTTTGATTTTGTGTGCCTAGCAGTAAATGCAGTTGTTCTGAGAAGAAATGATGCCTACTGATACACCCTTTTTCCTTGTATTTGTGGCTCAATTTAACTGGCAGCAAGCATTTGACCTTCAGAATAGCCTGCTTGAAGAGATGTTTGATAATTCTTTTAGGGCCACTGTAGTTGCTTTACTGGACAACGAAAAGTAAAAAAAAAACTCCTTAACTTGAACAATTACTTTGGTTCTGTCAACTTGCATTGCATTAAAAGGGCTCTTAAATTCGATTATTACTGGGTTTTATTTTCCCTCTGTTTTGCTTTATATTTGCTGTAAAACGCTAAATCCTAATTATCATAGCTTAATAATCTGTTGAATTTACAAGCTTGTTTCGTTGTCAGGAAATCATCAGGAAATGATTGTCATGTCAACAAAACCAACCTACATATTGTGACTTTCTTCTTCGAGCTTTAAAAAGGCACTGAAAGGGGGCCCAATGAGGGTAAGGAAAGCTGATGAAACTGGTAGATATTGAATTGTCTATCAGCCTCCTGCAATAAAATTTCAGTATAGCTTATGTAAAGCAGAGATATTGGCAATTAAAAACTGCCTCCATGTTCTACCTCTCAACTCGTACACCAGCCGCCACAGCTATAGACAGAGGAAGGAATACAAAAGGGGAGGCGCTGCAGTCACCTTCGAGGCCGGGAAAGCACCCGTCCTTTTTCTCTGGATTGCTCGCGAACCAGTGATAGCACTCTGCATCATGACGTCAGTTGCGCTAGCCAATGCAATGCGCGCAATCTGGGGCGAATGCCTGGGGACGTGGGTTGCGGCAAAAGAGCGCGAATTTTCGAAAATATCCTGCAAGTAACCTGCTTGCTCTCGAGGACTTGCACGTGACAAGCATGCTCAGTGGCATTTCCACTACATAATTCACAAATTTAATTGCTATTTTCTGAACCCCCCTTTTGCGACCCTCTAGCTTAAATTTGTGCTCTTCAAAGTCCACCGTTAGTCGCATCTAGTCTGCCTTTTATTCCAAGTGGACACCCTAAAGTTAGAGGCAAGAAAAGTAAATTGGCAAAAAAACTGCAAAATGCCAACAGTAGTTGAAAGAGTCACACACTTGAATTTTGACACTGACATTTGTTAGCTAATATTGTCTAGCATTTACCCAGCCACTTCTAGCTGGGCCAGTTTTGGGATCAGGTCCTGTATTCATACAGCCACCTCTCTTTATTGGCTTTGAAAGTTTTTATAACGTTTCAGTTTTTTGCTCCTTCCTTTTCTGGTCGAGGTAATCCTGTGAGATGTCATGTGTGCAAAGCAAAGGTTTCTCTTAGCGTGATGACAATAATGAACCTTACTAGGAGTAAACCATTTAGGTAATCTGTGGCAGGCAACATTATCAATGAAAAACCTGTCAGTGTTACACTACCGCCTCGAAACTTTCCGTGCTATGCGATGCTGGCACCAGAATTCTGTAGCGGCACTCAACTTGTCACTTGTTTGCCTACTGACGATATAAAAGGTACCTTTTTCAATATTTAGTTCCACCTTAGAATCCTGACAATGTACGCATGGGCTGCTAACTACTTATGCATCAGAGAAAATGCTCTAGACTCACTGATCGCCTGCGCACTGCCACAGTACGGCAATGGTTTTGTGGAAACTGCTAAAAGCAAAGTACTTATAGCATTGTCCAGTTCCTAGATGTCGTATGGGTGAATAGTCTTCTAGATGCATGATGAGCAGCCGCTGGAAAATCTAGAATAGCACATTCATTGAGCCTCATCTTTTATTAGTAATTACTGCAGTATATAATCCTGCATTATTTTGGCATGCAAAAGTAGACCCAATAAGGACATTGTTCTTTTTTTGTTAACAGAGAAAATTTTGCGGGACTCTCTGATGTTGACGCCTGTCAGATGGAAAAATACATTGAATGTAGAAAATATAGAATTTAAATTTAAAAATTTTCCACCACTTGATCCAAATTTGTGATGTTTACAATAAAAAGATACCATGATCGCCATCTTGAAGTAGCAGTGTAACATAGCATGTGGAATATGTGCTAAAAATAGGGTTACTGCTGCTTTCAGCTGTGTAATTATGAACAGCAGTGGTACCTGTATTTTTCTTTATGGCTATTTCTAGCTTACGAAGGCTGATTTCGGTGGGATTGAATTTTTTAAGATTAGTGTACAATAATTTATTCAAACAGGTTAACAGTAGTTTTCTGTAAGTAAAGTAATACGATTACAGGAAACTGGAATTACGTTCTTTCACAGGCTAAGTCGAGAAGATATATATAATATAGATAATATGCTACTCTAGCTGAATATTTTTGCTCGAAATAATAGGTATGATACACAGGTTATAACATAAAAGTACATGTTTGGAAGCAGCAAATATTATTTACTGATTTCTGTACATAGTTTATCAGCATTTGCTGAATTTTTTTGTCATGTTTAGAAAGATGTGCCAATATTTGAGAAAATGTTAGGGAAATGTGTTTTATTTGATTTACTTAACGAAAAAGTGAGTGCACATGCGAATGGAATAATGCTTTCAAGCTTTTGAAGTAGAATTAATTTGCCTTAATTTTGAATAGAGCATACTGTTGTTTTTTCCCTTTCTTTTGCTGTCTTAGAAAGCAGTCTATTTTGTGAGTCGCCAGCGACACTGTGCTCTTCATTTTGGTTTGTACAACTTGGATGCCTTTACTGATTTTCACAAATTTCGTGCCTACGTTTATGGTTAACGCCAATACACTAAATGCGTTTTTGCTGCAGTGTTCTCTATGGTATTACAAGATTTGACCACATAGCGGAGAATCCATGTTTTGGTCATTCATAAATACAAACTCTCTGATTACAGCTGCTGTGAAGCGGAATGTGCCTGATGCGGATGTGGCCCGCATCAACTCCCATATTGCAAGCTTTTTGTGCGGCACTAGAGACCGGGACGCTGCCCTGAGGTTTTGGAGCTCCTGTGCTATAATGCAATAAAATGTGCAATAACACTACTTTTGAATTTGATATATCATACTTCAGCTTTGCAGTGCCATGCCGGAGTCCGACTCTGGCCATGCTATGACAGAGAAGGTTAAGACATTGGTGCATCTGCATAAGATGTCGCTTTGATTACATAAGATTTTTTATAATTTGACCTGTTCATGCATGAGTAATATGTGTGCAGCCAGAGCTTTGTAAAGCTTCTGAAATCTATTGCTCACTTGGCCCAATCTGGGCTTCGTAAGGGCAGCCGAGTTTGGTTTCACTTATAAAGGCCGGTCTGGGCCAAATTGGGCTGTCCTCTTGTGCCTAGAATGGGCTTCATCTGGGCAACAAAAAGGACGGCTGCCCACTTTGGGCCGAACTGGGCTGCCTAAGTGCATGAAAATGGGCTGCCCAGTCGACCCAGCAAGAGATTCACCAGGGCGTTGAAAATTTGGGCCAGGTCTGATTTTTTGGGGCCAGCAAAATTGGCTGCCCATGCGGGTAGAGATTGGGGAGGCCCAAACAGTCTTCCCTTGTTTACCCTCAGGTGGACTGTCCAAACTGGTCCTCTTCAGGGTCCTTTAGGGTAGCCCAAGTTGACCGCCCATCTGGGCCCCTCCTGGGCACGAGTTGCAAATCCCACAGGGGGCCCATATAGGCTGCCCACTTGAGGCCGACAAGGGGCCCCAATTCGGAGCCCAGTTTGTGCTACTTGGGTATGAGATGCCACGATTCCCGCAAGAACCACCAGAAACCCTCAATATCAGTCATAAAATTTGACACACGTTTACTTAGCATTTGGTTGTTTGCTGTTTTCCTACTTTTGATGCCGACTCAGCATGAAAGTGCGTAATCACCTGAAGATTATTTGTGCTCGAAAATCACTCTTGAAAGTGTGTTGACGCAGTCTGCAGAAGAAAGTAGGCGTCTCTTAGCAGAGTTACGCAGGCCTTTCTGCATGAATAAGCAGATGACCGCGAAAGAAGCGCGATTATTTCCAGCCAAACCCAGGTGCTTCGCCCAGCCGCTATGTTTTTCGAGGGTGTTTTCATCGCGGTGGCCATTTTTGGCTTTCTGATGTCAGTTAAGCAACACCAATGATCAAGAAATTTTAACTATCTTCAAATGCACCCTTCGCACGGCTTAAACTCCGGTCTAAAAAAATCGATGATTTTGGTTAAGTGCACCGCTACTATCGATGGAGGCATACTTGTGGGAAGCCAATAAAAAACATTCGTTGCACACTAAGAGAAAAACCATATAATCGTGGTAATACATTCATGAAAAATAAGGTGCAGTTAGACTTTCACAAAGATCGAGGAGCACGAACTAATGCATATCATTCGAATATAGCCACAAAGATTCCAGTTGCGCACCCCCCATATAGCGGAGATGAATGATCCGCGAGAGGATACCTTCGAGGGGGCTCGTGTGCCGAGGTGAGACAATTGGGCAGCATTCATTACTGAATTTTGGTGTAGGCAGCACCGGAAAGCCAAAAAGAGAGGAGGACCACTGTCGCGCCACTGGGGTATTTCATTGCGAAGAAAATGTAACACAGTTTTTTCGTCCGTGAAGAGTCTCAAAAAAGGTGTTAATTCAAAGGTACACTGAAGTGACCACATTGCGCAGAAATTATAGCAAAAAAACTTTGCCTACTGTAGACCCACTCTCGTGTTTACCAGCTTTTTTGGGCCATTTCAGAGGCTATGGTCATCAATGCTGAAGTTGCTGCAGAAGCAAGCGTTGAAGCCATGTCAATCCAGCGTGCCGAGGAAGGTCCGCAAAAGGCCGAACGACGCATTGGCCCAGCTGCCTTGGGTTCCCTGGTCGGCGGTGGCGCTGGTTAGAGCGTGCAGGGCTACTCAAGAGTTGTGTACAAGCCGCGCCAACTTTTCACCTCTTTTTTTAAGATATGCACAACACTTCTAAGCCGACATCACTTGATGATCACAGGTGGAGCTCTAAGCACAGCAGATAATGCAAACCTAATGAAATAAACACGAGTGAAAAAGGTACAAAGCGTGCGTTATTGTTTCTTAATGGGAAAATGAGTTTATAATTTGGTCCACCAAACGCTAAAACGAGACACAGAGGAATCCTTTCGCGCGCAAGTGTGGATATGCAGCCCAGGAGAACCGTGTCCGGCCTGCAACAGCCCAGATAGCGAGAACGAAATAGGAAAAAAAGAAAAAGGCAGAAATGGGAAATCGGGAATGACAAAAATGTGCCGCATGAATTTTGCCCACCTTCTGCAGAGATGGTTTTAGCAAAATATTTGAATTTGCCTAGTATTTTTCAGTACGAGGCAGCTGCCTTGGGTAATAATTTGAGAACTCAAGCATCAACCAGGGAGGAACGTCCGTTCAGTGACATGGATATGTGGTCCTAGTTGTGCACTCAGTGATGGCGCACCCAAGTTTCTGACATTTGTGACACTGTAAGACAAGTGCCACGTCAGGACGCACTCCCTGCTTCACAACGCATGCGTTTCCTTTCAGCGGCAAGCAATCGCCTTAAGGCACGACGTTCACTTGCCATCCAGAGCGATGAGCTTCAGTTATCTGAAGCACTAGTTATCTGAGTACTAGTCCGCAAGCAGCAGTCACCAGATGGAGATTCCATGTCATGCGAAGGCGAGATAAGCGATGGTCATTAATGTTAGTGTCGGCACAGATAAAAATTGATTCATGTTGCCTTTTGTCTGCTAAACTTCTACAATAGGTGCCGCTTCGCTGCTGCGGTTATGTGCCTGAGTGCGGTTTAAATTCTTAGTAAGGCGTTAGTAACATACTTATAACTTTTTAGAATTTTCTAAACGCATTTTTCCTCGCCGCCATGATACAAAGTATTTTCAACGTCACACGTCCTCGGCACCTGCGTTCAGCGCAACGCGGCGCGACCTTCTTCAATGCAAATCACTCTGTAGTGCACGCCTATCGTAATCTTAATCCTTCATTGGCTACTGCAGCGAGTACCGAAGAGTATCGCACTACGGGCAGGCCCAATTCCTCTGAAATTTGTGCGTTGAAGCGACGTCTCGTCATAGACACCCCTTCGATGTGCTTCCTTCTCGAAAAGGGCGCGTGGAGATTGAAATTTGTTAAGCCAGAGAACCAAATTAGTTGTGTTTTTGAAATCCTAAAAAATCATATGGCAATTATTACCAGCCGACTACAACGCTCGTATTGCAATCCAGAACACAAATGGAACTGCCAGAAAGTTGACTATAGAAATCACCTAAACAGGTTGGTATTGAACGTTACCGCCCAGTTTTAAGAGCGTTAGCTCCTCCTCATCAAGTTTCAAGATTTCGTGGGGTTTGCAAACGCCTTAGATCACAGCGCCATCTGTGGCACAAGCTACACGTCACGTTTCAATATTTCGTGGGGTCTGTTACCATCTCGAGATCACAGCTCCATGTGTGGCAGCAACTAAAAACCAGTACATCTCGCATTAAGACTTGTAGAGCCATCTACGACAGCATTGTCGAAACAACCACCTTCTGCGTGACAATCATGACCTCACGGTCCAATATGTTAGATAAAGGTGGAACTATGTGAGTGTGATATCGGGGGGCGAAATGGCGGTGTAGTTTCGGTTTCTCGAATCCAACGTGGTTGCCATTAAAATTGGTTGTGCCCTGCCATCTTTTTCTACCCTCACCGGCTCCCCGAAAAATATCCTATAACGGGTTTAAAGATAAGGTTATTAAGCGAAAACCAAACCAGGGACTGTCGTCCCTCAAGAGAACAAAGAAGTACAATAATGCGACTTCCGCCGCCTAGTACAATTTATGAAACAATCAGCACGCGGGAGTCCGCCAGAGTCACTAGTTTTCCAAAGTCTGCACGAAACACGGCGGAAGCACGCACGCCACACACACCCGCTCCGCGCACGACCACATCACTAGTACTGTAGCAGCCGCACTGACACACGGCCGTTGCTGAACGTGATGAAGTGGGTGCTCCATCTACGCAGAAACTCCTCTTCTTCAAAAGAGACAATTTTGAAGCAGGCCTGCTTAAACAGGCGCGCCAACGTGTGCTCAAGGAGTGGGAACATAGCCCTCTGTGGCCGTCGCTGTAGTGACGCGAAACCTCTGTCGCCACAAACAAAATCTCTGACTCTGAGCAACAACCGCGGGAGCGTATCGCGCGGCCTAGTGCGAGCATCTAATCTGTTGAAAAACATACGTGACAAAAGTCTCGTGTTCCTATAATTCTCATATACGCAAACATTTCATTACTCGCGCTGATCTTGTTATGTATAGATCAGATTTTGAGGAACAGTTCTCGCTACGTAATTATTCACAGAGCTTAAGAAATCATTGATGCCTTGATATAAAAAGGGTCGCTCTTGCCACGGTGCACACTAACCCTTCGTCCCAGAGCTGGTAAAATTCGCAGTGATTGTTTTCCAGTGGAGTGTTCTTACATCCTGTCGCCATCGCCGGCAAGTGCTTTGATGCTCTGCCTATGTCCTATAGTAATTCCTCATCAACTTGAGCCATTCGCAAACCATTAAAGTTTAACTTTGGTAATTCTTAGCACAATCTGATCGTTGAATTTATAAATCATCCGAGTTTTCTCATGCAACTACATATTAGCCGGATGGGCTTAGTTACGCTCCTTGTAATAGTGCAAACTCTATTTGGCGTGTGCTTGAATTTAAAACGCCCAAAAAATTTTTCACCCCTCATTTTATTAGACGTTTTAAGGATAGAGTATGATGTAATGTTACTGCTTAAAAGTTGATATATATCAGAATAAAGGAAAAAGTCGAGTTGACAGCATGAGCAAAAGTTCATTTCTGCATGTGAATTCTACGGGAAGAACGAACGGTTTGCAGCCGAAGGTGTGAGCAAAACACTGAACTGGTTTATATCAGAATTCTGAAGTGTTCTCATATCATTTCTTTCTATAAAAGATTCTCCATTTCACCGATTCATAGTACATATTATAAGGTAAGATTGGAATTAGTTCTGGATCTAATGGTATTTTACGCATCTTAAGTGTCCCATTTATGACTGAAAAATACGGCGGCTTGCTATAAACAGAGCGGTAAACTTCTATCAGTAGTCACTCTTCTGATATTCGTCACTTTGTAGATGCGCAACCTACCTTTCCGCCTTTAGTGCCACGGTAGAAGCCCTCATGTTTCTGGCCTTATTGTTTGCTAGAAAACGCACGTGTCTATTCTAAATTAATGCCGTTTTTTCTATTTATTGCTTCTGCTCGCTTGTTCTGACCACGTTAATAAGGCCTACTGTAATTTGTAATAAGGGTTAAAACGTTTATCTTGAAATGCAGAAAAACTTATAATTATAGAGGCAGCTTTAAACGGAATCTAATCAAAGCATTATCTTAACATGGACGAAACGAGACAACTCATATTGTTGATTCAGAGATTGAGGAGTAATGGTGTAATTGATTTACTGCCCCATTATATGCATTGTCAAAGACCGAAGCTTTACATGAATAATGAGGTCGACAATACCGTCTCTTTGAATGGCATTCCAATTTAAGTTTTGCCCAAACACAAAAAGAACGAGCGCTCAGCAGCTACACAGTATCACATGTGGGCTTTTGGTAATTTTAATATCCTTCACTTAAATATAGCTTGAATAACCCCTGGCACAACCTAATAAATGCATGGAATGAATAGTAATGTTTGAAGTTAGCAACAACATTGGAGGAAAATATTATGCACTAACGAAGTGCGGTCACGCGTGCTCATTAATAAGAAACGCAAAGAAATTCCATGGGATATGCCGAGACAAACACTACTTTGTCAGAGCCCTTTTTGTTCTTTATCAATATAAGGGTAAAAGGGAGAGTAGGCGTTGGAGAGTAGGCGTGCTTATACCACAAAATGATTTGTATGTAATGCACACGTGGCACCGAGACCGTGATTGACACATGAGAACCCATGTTCACGGATCCACTTAATTTCATCTTCCTCCTCTTTCATTGTGTTTCTGTGAACATCCAACTGGGTCTGCCCTCCCCAAGAAACAATCACCTTTCTAAAAGAGTAGTAATGTCGATAATTCCTCATAAGTTTAGGATATTAGCTGCCTACGATGTCCAAGTGGTTCAGATTCCTTCTAGCAAGGTTAAAAAACCACCTATTACACATGAAGGACCCGCTAGAAAAGACGACTTAGCCCTGGCATCGCCTACAAGATTTACGGCAATGAATGCAACACAACGTACGTAGGCGATACAAGGGATTTCAGAAGCTGGTTAAAGGAACATCAGCATGACGTCAAAAACGAAAAAGTGGCTTCCATCTCCCAAGCAGAATAGCATCAAAACACGAGGCACCTAATGGACACGGGATCCACGAGCATGCTTTAAAAAAAATCTATTATTGACAGACGCTCAATGAGTCCCTACACATTCCACTTGAAAGCTAAGCGATAAAAAGGTTGCGGCGCAACTTACCCGAGATATACGGAAGTTACAAAATGTCACAATAAATCACATTTTCGTATTTAACTGTTTACCACACCAGAATTTGAGCTCAAGGTTGGCGGGACAACCATGGCTGACTTTTTACACAATACATGCCATTGTTTTCCTTCTTATTTAACCGACAATTTGTTTCAACAGCAAATTTATTTACGAGCTGTTTGCTGCGGTGCTGGAAGGTATCATCGATTTTATGTCTTTTCAGTACAAAATGAGGCAACAATTTCAATAATACCCCTTCACAATAGCTTAATGTGTAACTACTTCGCACGCATGCCTTTTCCAGCAATCACTGCTCAATTCCGGCGCAGCACGTAGTCCACGAAGATGTCTGTGAAAGCCTTTAGCCCCTGTGTCTCCAAATTTGCAACAGATACTCGACTTTCTGCTACGCACTGCTGACGTTTCTTCCCTCAGACGATGCACATTGCTTATCCAAAAATATTCAACTGAAATAATCTCAGTAGGCCAGCTTGGCGACTCTATAAGGTTCGCCTTCCTGTTTTTCAACCAATTTTTCGCACGCGTAGGTGAGTGGTTCGAAATGTAACTCTGTTAAAACATATCAGATTCTTGCATGCCTACGAAAGCACAACTTCTTCAAGGATGCCTCGATCAACCTCTTCGTTCACGGCACCTTGTATTCAGGAACGGAGAATCAGCAGCGTGTCATTACGTTCCCGCCCCCGAAGATTAACGTAGGAAGTCAAAAAGCAATTAAAAAAAATTGCAAACGGGGCCACGCGCACAACGAATCCCCTCTTTCCCACACGACGGAACAACAATTTGTCTAATGAAATCACTCTTTTCTATTCGTGACATATCCACACAATGTGTTCCTTAACCTGAATCAACCTGGAAACCAAAGCCTTTTCAGCGGTGTTTGGAGCTTGAGCTGGCCTCCTGTTGTTCAGACCAGCACATTGCAGATCACACCTCACAGACCATGGAGTTACTGTAGAGCCTATACAAGGCCAACTCTTCAGAAAAGTGGAGAACGGTCAGAACTTTTTATGCACGCGCGAGCAATGTCTTTCTCGAGAATTCGCTTCGTGGTTGTGGCGACTCTCCTGCGATTATTGAAAAACCAATCCACCTATGAACCTTTATCTGTTCAAAATGTGTGAAGGCGTAAACCATGCTGCTCTGAAATGTCATTAAAGGCGGTGGTGTTTCATCCCGTACTTGAAGCCGCGGATCACTGCTATTTAAGTAGTCCTAATGCTTTTTAGTCAACACGCGGCGTCCACTGCTCATAAACGTACTCTGTAATACATGTAACCTCAGAAAATGTCACCATAAAATCAAGCACGTTAACAATAACTGAGAATAGAGGAAAAATGAACGCAACGGTAAGGGCCCATAACACGCCAAAAATGGAAAACAAACTTCTGGAAAATAGTTATGGCCTCAACCAATCCTTACGAAAGAAAAGGCTTTATTGTATCATAATCTATCCAGAGAAACCTAATAGATTTTTTTGATATCTGTTATACTTAAAATTTACGCACAAAAATTTGCGAATGTGATATGTTTTTATTCAGTGCTGTACAGATGCTCTGTGCGTCACGTCCTCCCTTTATAAGCTACTTCCAATCTGTTTCTGTCTTACTGTGCACAAGGCACACGTAGGACTGCCGAAACGTCAGTTTTACGTTTTTCTTCATAATACACCTTGACGAGTGCTAGTCTCTTGAGTGCAGATTTTTCATGCCAGACGGGTTTCTGTGGAACCCTAACCTCTTTATTCACCTGTTATCTTATTTCCTCCTACAACAACCATATTCTGCCACAGAAGCCGTCATTATGCCTAAAGAAGCCTATTAGAAAAAATAGTGACAGTCCTCTTTGAAATACTTGGCGTAAGATAGAAGCCAAGTCATTGAAAAGAAAGATTTTGGGGCGAAGCTCCACTGTTCGCATGCAAAGCTGAAGGTCAAATGACGCTTGGATTTCCCTTCTGGATAGAGGCTCGCCGCAGGCTTGGCTGTGACCTCCTACAATGTGACTTGTCTCAGCTGCTACTGCTCGTTCCATCGCTGCGCCGACCGCCGTTCCGACAACTCGCTCTCGCCAGTTGTGTCACGTGACTAACCACGTGATTCGCTCTTGCTGAGTAAAAGCCAGCGCTCGCCGCATAGGCACCGCAGGGACATAGAGCCAGAACAGCTCACCGGAACAGGTTCGTCTGAGCATTGGAGGCGCCGGGCTGCTTCCAGCGATCCCTACGACAGAGAGCGTCACGAAGCCGCGTTGGCTAGAGATAAGTCGCGAAAGCGGGCACGTCCAGTTAACTAAACCGATGAAGAACGGGGGTACGTCTGTAGAAGGCAGCGGCACAGGCAACAACACTATCTGAAGCGGAAAAGCACCGTGGCGACTAACACTATCTAGCCATGTGTAATCGACTGTTCGCTCCGTATAACCTGAATCAGGCGAGTTGAGTCACAACCATATTTTATAATGCATGTTGTGTTGGTCGCTCTGAATTCAACTACAATATACTTTGTAGCTGAAGATAAGAGAAGAGAAAATCCTTGACAAAGACAACCGCTATCATCAGGTGGGTTCAGCACTCACGACGGCAACATGTCGCAGGCATTTATGGCTGCCGCCATCAGACCTCGTATTTTTTGTAGCTTAGCCTTGGTACCATTCACCAAAGCGAACTTCAACTATAGCACGGGATGTGGCACATGGATCATAGCACAAAATTCATGTGAAACTTTATGTAGCAGGATTCTATGGATGCGCAAGGAGCGGAATGAATTTCCTTTTTAAGAGACAATACAAACGAAGCAAGTCATATTTTGAACTGTGCGCTCAATTTTACCAACTCAAAGGACACAACTTCCAGAATGCCAACATCATTATTGATGTCAATAGAAGTCATGCCAGTAATCACCTAGAGTCATTTAAAGTGGCTTACTTCATATGCTCAAAATCTTAAATCTTCTCCAATTGATGATTACTTCTCTGTTTATAGTGACTCTTTATTATTCCCTCAAAGTACGGTTTGAATCCTGAGTTTGAATTATTTCTTCATATTTGTTTTTAAACATTCCTAACTGCCGGTGTATAATTTCAATACAAAATTCACGAATTTGATTTCCGGCGTGCTGCATGCTTAGCACATGCTGATGTCTAAGTGACAAGATATTCCAGCCGTAAAAGAATACTGTCCATTGTGATAGCTATCAATTTTTCTGTTAGTTTTTTCTTACCGCTTTGTCAGGCTGATCGAAGTACAATAGGGCTTTGACCGAACGTAATAATTATGATCTTCAAAACATTGTCGCACCGGGATAAACGTGAACATATTTAAGACTTAGGTCTTATTATCCGTGTAACTGACAAGTCTGGAATTCTTAAGAAAGCAAAGACAGTAGAATTCAGCGGGCCAATATCAGAAAGCCACTGGCAAAGCGTGGCCCTAAGTAGGCCCAGCATTCCAATAAGCACCTGATATTGGCTGTGCCATCATCAAAGGATGGCTATCATGGGCCATGTTAGCCAAAGTTCTCCCACTCTTTGCCTGATTTCGCTAAGCTATTTTCAAAACCTAGCTACCATGGGCCATATTAGCGAGAGTTCTACTCTTTGCCAGAATTGCCTGAGCCATTTTCAAAACCTGGCTATCATCGGCTATGTTAGCCAGAGTTCTCCCACTCTTTGCCAGAACTGGCTAAGCCATTTTGGAAACCTGGCTATATTGGCTCTGGCTTCCCATCTCTTATCCAGTGTGAAAACTATTCTGGTAGATGTGATTATTGTACATCCATTATACTGGGCAGAAGATTGATTTTATTGGCGAGTACCATCTCGGCAGTTTATAGTTTTCGAACGCGCTAAAACTCGTTTCAGCTCTTGGGCTGGGCTTGTGCGAGTTCAAAAATATGAAGTTTTATTCATCCATGGTGGGTGAGCAGCGCAACAAAGGCGGGACAAAGGCAAGACATGTGCTGACTTGCAACTGAGTTTATTGAAGAACGAAAAGTTGTAATATATAGTGAACCTAAGCAATAAAATATAAAAATATAAAAACTGAAAAAAACGACAAGCGGGGGTAAACAACCAACGTCATGTGCAGGACCAGATATTGAATTTCCTTGTCACTTAATGTCACAGAAGGATTCTGAAGCACTTTTTTTCCAGATTATGAATGTGATATGCTTCCATGATTTCTCGGGTCACCTTATTCTTATGGTAGAACAGCGCTGTTGTCTTCTTGTACAGCGGTTCGCATTTGCATTTTTTGCAGCGAAACTCTGTCCCAGGAGCCAGTCCATCTTTTTCTGGTTTTCTCTTATGTTCTTTTTCTTTTTCGTGTTTGCACTTACAACTAGCGCAATGAGCGGCAACATGGCAAACAGGGTCATTTTTTCTTGCACATTCGTGCACCCTTAACCTCTTATTCGGGCATCTGCCGGTTTGCCCAACATAGGCGGCACTGCACTTGAAGGGTATCTTGTATACCACGTTTTCTTTGCAGTCAACGAAGGGTGACACATGTCGAACCTGGCACCCGTCCTTTTTTGTTTGTTGTCCCTGCGAGACTTGTTTGCACATGGCATTCAGCTTTCTAGGGGCAGAAAATACTACATCGACTTCGTGCCTGCCTGCAACCTTCTTGAGGTCGTGCGACATGCCATGCTTGTAAGGGACTACAGCCAGTCTTCTTTTCTCCTTCCTTTCATTGGAGTTACCGCTCTTAACACTGTTAAGCAGCTTTTATGAAGGCCTAGAGATGACACGATCTGGGTAACCATTAGCGCGTAACCTGCACACTTGTGCAGTAATGCCGTCAGCAATCCTTTCTCGACATGACTTTTTCAGGGAAGAGTTCAGGGACGATAGTGCTATGTCTGCTTTAATGAGCTTGAAATGACCCGATGAAAAGTTCGGCAACGGTTTTCACCTCAATCGATAACTCCAGCAAACATGTTCACATTCAATAAACAAAGCCACATCTATAAACTGAAGCAAATTATCGTTGGGGATCTCATTAGTGAACTTAAGGCCGCATCCATATTCGTTGAGAACTTTGAAAAGATCAACCAGCCTTTTTGGGAAGCTGCCTGCACGGGTGATAACCAGGTAGACATCTACGTACCTGAAAATACGAGTGACCAAGTCTTTTGACGCACTGTTTATGCCAACGTCAACACCGCTAAGGAAGATATCAGCCAAAATCGGTGCAACTCTAGATCCTATGGAAACACCGGCTGCTTGTAACTATGATGTTTCTTGCCAATCTACCGCGGTCGCGGACAAATAAAATGACAGAATTTCTAAAAAAGCTTTCAATGGACACTCTGCTTTGGTCAATAAAGACACATTCATCTTTATCCTGGGTAATAAACCTCTTCACAGCTTTCATCAGTTAACGGTGTGGCAAAGAATAATATAGGTCCGCCACGTCTTTGCTGAACAACGAGCAGGTTCCAGGATTATCTACCTTGAGGTAATCCATAAAGGCTTCAGAATTCTGCATCAACAACGGGTCGTGCACAACCAAGAAGGCTTGGTGTTTTTGAAGGTAGCCCGACACAACATGCTGCCATGTGTCATGTTCAGAAACAAAACGGCGGAAAGGGATGCCCGGCTTGTGTGTTTTAGCGGTAAAAGACACATCTAGAAGGAGCCCCTTTGACTTCTTAACTGAATCAGTCAGTCTGTTCTGGTTATGGCGCAACAAAAGATCAAAGATCTCTTCCTTTACCTTCACTGCCTTGAAGGCGACCTGCTTGAAGTTTCTCTCCAACGCTTCGAACGCCTTCTCGGCAAAGGCACCCTCTTGAAGGACTACAAAGCAGCCCTCTTTATCGGCTGTAACTAACCGGAGATTATTTTTTACCAGGAACTGCACTGTCTCCTTTGGGGTGGCTTTCTATGTCTCTCTGGCCGCGTGAGATACTTGGGACAGTTCGGAAATAATGTAGGAACTGCATCTCTGGAGAGCATGGGCCTCTTTTCAAAGTCAAGTAGCACTCTTCTATCGAGCTCCGCGTAATATGCCCGGGATATCGCGTCCTCTGCAAAATGCTTGGCCCAGACATGGTCAGTGGGCATTAACGTCCGGTCTGCCCTAGGAATCGCATGGTGCCACTTCTCCGAACGAACATTGTCGGACGGAGCATTGAATAATAGCCCACGCTCTGCACATGTCCGGTTGCCCGAATTGCAGTTTGGCACGAAGCACTTTCTTCCCATCGAGCAGCACTCAGCGCAGAACTCACCTGCTGTGGGCTACTCTGCCGACGATAGCCAAACACAAGGTCCAGGTGAAAAATAGAACTTGTTAAAAACAGCACAGCAGCGCAGCCGCACACTACAATATGTGCCAAAAACGCGAGCGCAGTGCCGCGACATGCCGGGCTGAGCCGCCCAGCGTGAGCCCTTCTTTCGCAGCGCCCTCTAAGTTAACGACCGGTTTCCATGGCAACCCTTCCCCCACCCCCGAACATATTGTGGCCGCGAGTGGGCGGCGCTCTCGAGCGCGGCAGGGAGAGAGTGTCAACACCTCAGTATATTAATCTTACACCGTGGTCTGAAGTCGTTTTGGCGAAATCCATTTCGAAGCTCCACGTTTTTCGCTGCAAAGTTTTAGGTTGCCGGACATGATTCTTCTCCTGCGGCTTTACAAGCATACTTTCACGCTTCAGCGTTTTCCACACCCTTGCCTTCAAATATGCTTATGACTCATTATCCGAGAATTCCAAATCTATTTCACATGTTTCGGTCCGTCGTCCCCTCACTCTTATGAAGTCCCGTATCTACCAAATTGAACCCCCTACCCCGCAAAGCACTTCTTTTTTTTTACTCACTTTCTCCTAGCTGTTTCTCCCGTTCACAGCTACACGCGGCGCCGTTCATCCCCTCCCCCCCCCCCCCCCCCTCAAGGTCTTCCTCTCTCTACCTTTTAGCTCGAAACTTTTTCTTGCGACCAAAAAAGCTGTGTAAAAATTAATGGCTCTCCCCCTGGGCTGCCACCACCCTCCCCCACCAGCACCACCACCGTCGGGTCCCCTGCCACTCCTCACAGCGTGGTGTATCGCCACGACACATCCTTGACTGGACGAGTCTTGCCTTGTCTGGCAAGGCGGCGCCCCACCGAACATCAAGCGTGACGAAAGAGCATGCACACTCGAGCTGGCTCAGTTTGTAGTCTGCGCAAGCGAAAACCCACATCTGATACTATATCAGAGCTCCGACGCGGTACACTACCCTGGACTGCATATCTTATTTGCAAGTACTTCAAATATTTTAACGCGACAAAGTTGAGGAGCTTGTGTCGCATAAGAGCTAGTGTCGTCGGCGTCGGCCGTGAGCGAAAAATTCCTCCTTTTCCCCTTGAGCGAAAAATCCTTCCCCCTCCTAGAGATTACTCGGCATTCTTAAAACACTACAAGGGCTGCAGGAAACGGTACCCCCACCACATAAATATCTCTCCACGGAAGGCGCCGTCGCCTGGAGGCTGCTACAGACGGGCTCATACCCGAATCTAAATACACTCAACAAAATACAACCCACACAATACACAGACAAATATTTGCCCATGGTGCCATGAAACACCCACGCTCTATCACATAACGGGGGCCTGCCAGATAATAGAGGTGGCACCAAAAATTCCAAACCCGAGGGCGGAGCAATGGGAAGGAATGCTCTCCAGCGACCGTCAGGAAGTCCAACTTGGGCTGATCCGGCGAGCACAGCTAGCGGCGGCATCCAGCGGAGCCGTGGACTAGGGGCAGACGACCATTGCTGAGAAGATGGAAGACGCCATTTGACTCCGCCAAATTGCTAACCTACTCTCTAGACCTCAATAAAAGTTTTCCTTCCTTCCCCCTCCTCCTCGCCATGTACGCCACTGCCCCAACAGATAGCGCGCGACGGCAGCGCGAGGAGAGAAAGGGACGCCTGCCGCATATTTCCGTGGACAACCGGACCGCGCCGTAAGAGAAGCAAAATGAAATGAAAATTGGTTTTAAGGAAAGGAAGTGAGGTCTGTCTCACATATCTCTGTGGACGCCCCAACCGCTCCGTAAGGAAAGGAAAATGCAATGAAAGTTGATTTTAAGGAAAGGAAGTGACGCGTCTGACATATCTCTCGTTCGGGCGCAGTGGGGCCGTGCGGGCACGCAGGAATCACGCGGTGAGCGGCGAACAAC
Source organism: Amblyomma americanum (assembly GCF_052857255.1). Classification (NCBI taxonomy): domain Eukaryota; kingdom Metazoa; phylum Arthropoda; class Arachnida; order Ixodida; family Ixodidae; genus Amblyomma; species Amblyomma americanum. Next base: position 142,033,163 of record NC_135498.1, read on the forward strand.
GCAGCGCACATCCAAAGCACGTTCACTACAAAGCTTGCGGCTTGCTGCCCGTTCGTTCGGCGCGGAAGCTATGCTGGCGTTCGTCGCATCGGGTTTGTCGAGAACGACGTATCGACGGACTACTGTAGTTTGAGTCCCACGTCTATCGGCAAGGCGCCTGGCAGCGCTCCTACGTGGTTTGGCACTCCGCGCGTCCGTTTCACCGTAGGTTGCATAACGATTTGTCTACCAGGCAAGGCGTCGCGCCGAACGGGCGATGGCGTTCCGTGGACTCCCTGGCAGTGCTGCAACACGCTGTCGCGTTCCACTATTAAAGGCGAAGCTTAAGCGTCCTGCAATTTTTATCTTGAGATACGTTCGGAAATTAATGTGATTTTGGGAGTAAGTGTTGCTTTGACTACATGCGGCTTTATTTTTTTCCGGCAGGAAAAGAGAACGAGACAAAGCATGAGGACGACTTCTATGTACCTACTCTCATTGGCTTGACGTCGTGCGCAGTGCTTATCTGCCCGAATGGTAAGAACATTATTTTTCCTCTTTGGCGCAATGAATTCACCAAACATTCACTACTTTGTCGAACAGCGTGTTTAAATTCATGCGACCTGACATCCGATGCATTCAGGAACACGTTTTTTTATGTACAGCTTATGCAGAATAGGAATCGGAACTGCTTTGTGTTCCACTACAGAGTAGTCGGTCAGAATATCTGTACTACTTCCGCGCTGTTTCTCTATGGATAACACACATGAAGGTGCAACTCTCAATGAAAAAAAAGCAATACACTGGACTGTCAGACGGGGGTTTTGTGTGGTTTTTAAGTCAGTTTCTAATCTGTATTGCATGCATTGGAAGCGATTATGATAAACTGTTGGATTAAAAAAAAACAAAGGTGTTCTGAGTCTTTTCCGTCCACCGTATTTATTTTTAACCCTATGCAAAAAACGAGCTTTGTTCAAAACTGTAGTTTTGACGTCCATATGGAGGAGATCATGCAACCTGTGCATCTTTATGTGAATAAAAAATTCACTCTATATTTAGAGATACGTAGTTATATTATAACAAAATAATACATTAGTTTCCTTTCAATATCACATTACTTTTTTCCACATTGAATATCTTTACTGGAGGTGCGAAATGGCGCATGAACCTAAAATTACCAATTTTGTACAAGGCTAATTAAATTCCACTTTGTGCAAAAAATGCGGTGTTAGTTGTTACAAATTATCCTGTAAAATGTGTGTTTAGTGTTTTCACGCCGACTGTGCCTCACAAAATTCAGTGTTATTGAATCATTTCCGTTTTTGTCCTGTGACGGCCATATTTAGGCTCAACATGACATCATGCCTCTCTTTGCAGGCTCGACGCAATGTGAGCTCATCATTCAAGAGCTGGACGAGGAATGTGAGTGCAGTGCAAGAGTCCTTTTTCAAGACGAGTGCAACGACTACTTCATATATGACTGATCATTTCACAGGAGGAAAGCTCCGTTAAGCACCTTATGGATGTCTTAGCCGTGCTACAGCAGCTTGCCGAGCCGCGTTGTCAAACCTAAATCATCGGCACGCAGCAGACATGAAAATAAATGATTTTCCCACAGGTTCTGCGACCATGGTATTGGGTACTTCTTTGATTCCCAGGATGACTGCTAGCAGTCATTGTTACACAATGTCACACCAACAAGCCCTGCAAGAGGTACTGCTAGCAGAACAAGCCATTCTGCGTACGCTAGAAGCGTGATTTTTGTAACTCAATGAAATAAATCGTTTTTTTCCTGAATTCTTAGGCACCCTCTTTTATGAATATTTCAAGTGTTGAATGGTACATCTACAGTTCCAATCACTGGCCAGTGGGTAATGTTGCATGTGCCAATTTTCGAAAGCAGGATACCAGTGTTTTAAAGCGGCTATCAATGTTTGAAAGCTGGATACAAATGTTCGAAATCTGGATGCCAGTGTTCGAAAGCTGGAAGGCCAATCCGCGGCCTTTACTGGCCCATGGCGCGGAACGAACAACAGGCCTGCGTTGGCCGCTCGATCGGCCGAACGTTGGCCAAAAACTGGCCTGAAAGTGAAACCAATGTGTCAAAGTGGTAGCACTTTGCCTAAATTCGAATGTAAAAGCGCCGTTAATGCCACGTTTTGCCACTGATCGCCGAGTGTTCGTCCAATGCTGTTGTGCTGCCTGGGTCGTTTATTTGTCAAAGCGAACGAGATGACACGCGAGAAAAGACATCCTCGCAGAGCAGACTCTAGAAATTCGAGGAAATATTCTATTCACATGCCGGCAGAAATGATGTGACAAAGAAAAAATCTATTTACATATTTTTCTTTAATATCAGTTTTGATGGCTTTAAATTATGCGTCACAACGAACTGAAAAAAATAAATCTTTTATATCACCGAGAAATTCTCAGTGAAGGCTATCATGTCTTTCCCAAGAGTAGCATGAACCATGACGGGTGAGTGTAGCGCAAAACGTGACAAGTTACAAAGGCGCACACAACACAGGCGCTAACTTCACAACAGACAAAAACCTAGGCGACCAAGACGAACATGACCCGTGAGGACAAACAGGTGTCGGTCCTCACAAAAATAAAAAAAATCTGGTGAATGACGACTTACTGAAGAGCATGACTCTGCGATTGTTTAACAAGGCCATCTCTATTGTGGACACGGAGATAGACCGCTTGCTGCCACATTTATCTTCCAAAGCAGCGATACGCGCTGCTTCAATATTTTCACGTGTCATCTGATCCTGGTGTCTGACCACAATCGAACACTTATGCAAAAAACGCACGCAACCACACTCCTTAGAGTGCAAAGCCAGATTACTGAGAGTAAAAGTTTTCCAGTTCTTTTTGTGTTCACAAATTCTTTCATTCAAGCAAGGACCAGAGTGACCAACATACCGCTTGCCACAAGAAAGTGGGATGTCGTAAACAATGCCTTCAGGACATTTCGCGAATTCTTTCGTGTGATTAATAGTGCACAAAAGATTTTGGGCTGGCTTATCGTCGGGCAAAGTTTTTTTTTTGGATAGCCCATTTAGTTTTTCGGGGGCTGAAAAAACCACTCGCGAAGAACAACACTGTCGTTCATTAGCTAAAATATCGGATACAACCTGCTCTAAGCACGATGCCGTGCACTCAACCAGAAAAACAAAATCGTCAACAAATCTAAACATATTGACCACATGTGGATGGTCAGTCGCTCTTGGAGGCTTCTGTTGAGCTGTCAAGAGGTGCCAGATAGACGTCACTAAGTACAGGGCCTGACATTACCCATTATTGCATGTTCCCTGTTTTTGAACGAGTGCAGCGCCTTGCCAATTTATGAAGGAGGAGCAGTGATAAAAGTGTGCTATTTATAAATAAACTGCTGGCGGACAAACCGGACTCATTCTTATATGACACAGCACCGAGAGAATGGATGGAATCTTCGAATACGGTTCACCCATCATTTCAGCGCTGTGTACTTTAAGAATGAATCCGGAAAGCCTAATTTTTGAACGCGGAATACTGCATGAACCTAATATTTTTCACGTATCATCAAATTACAATAAAGAAATAAATATATCCCGAAATCGTGCCTCAGTACGCTTGAATTTTTTTTTAATTCTAGATTCTAGATTCCGCTATCGTCCAAAGCGTTCCCAATTAGTTTCCTACGGTAGCCTTGACTGCATGGTGGTTGTGAGCCATCAATAAGGTTTAAATGAAAGATCTTGTTACGCACCGCAAGAATTAATTATTGATGACAGTGGTTGTTTTTTTATTAAGCAAGGGCATCTGCAACCAAAGAGCGCCTAGGCGCAGAGTAATATGACGCTCTATTGTTACAGTATTGTACTATATTGTTATAATATGGTTCAGTTTGTTACAATATTGTCACAGTATGTAACAATTTTGTGACAGAACGTAACAATGTTGGAATATTCGAAATGGATTTCGAAGAATCCTCGTATTCTGCCAGAAATCCCACGACTGACAACCACACTGTAAGTGCCAAAGCGCTCGAGCTGCAATGGAACACATGGGAGAGCTTCGAAGCAGCGTTTAAAGCTGAAAACACTAAATTTAATCCTAAATAAAATTGAGGGAGACTCCTCTAGTAGCATCGCAGTACATAGACGGGAGCACGGAGAGGAGTAGTGAGGGATAACAAGCGAACCGCCACCGCAGAAGAGATTCGAGCAAGGTCAGAACACTTTGACCACTGCAGACATGCAATGTAGGCGTGCGGAGGTACGGGCTGAACGATCCGTTCTGGACAAGCCATCAGCTGCACTTTTCGCATGGGCCACGTTAAGAAAGAAGCTAAGTCACATCTGTGTTGTAGCAGCGTTGTGATTTTGCTCCGGCGAGGTACAACAGCGCCTACGCATAAACTAGTATCACACTATGTTTTGCGAATGCATTAAGTTCACGCTCAAAAGAGCACTGCTTAGCTTCATCAAGTTAGCCCGAGACGATCGCCTTTCTCTACCGCTGTTTCCTCGTAGAGCTGTTCGTCGTTCGCCTGTGTCTCAGCATGAAGGGTAATTAGGAGACTAGCAAATAAAAATCATGACCAAATGTCTCATTGGGTACCTGCGCATAGTAGCTGTTAGAATTTGAACGCTGTTTGCCAAGACAGCTGTGCTGATCTTGACACGTTTGAACCCGTGCTTGCTACCACTGAGTAACGGATAATGGACATTATCTGGCAGCTACAGTCACTACCAGGGGTGGGCATCGCACGTAAAGTTCAATGCTTCATCCCATATTTATTTCTTCCTAGAAATGTATTTTTCTATTCACCACTTGCAGAGCGTGGAATCACAAGCCAGAGAATGTTACCCCTGCTGACTTCTTCACCTTATCGCGCATTGAAGAATCACCTCTCTGCTTCCTCTAAGCTTTGTGTGCAACAAGATGTTTAGCCTAATAAACATGAGAATAGCCGACAATTTGCCCCGTTTTCTGTACTGTTTATTTCATTTAATTTGCAACGCCAGACGGTCCCATAACAGTGGCGGTGACGGTGCAATTAGAGCGGTATTTGGTAACTTAGAAGGTAGCGTACATATGTGGAGAAATGCTGTAGAAATGTTAGGACGGCTTGCAGGCTGGTCCATTGCAGAGTTCTATGCTCTAACCCAAGCCCCCGCCGCAAAGTGTGGTCATGCAAGCTCCGCCAACACGACCCTCCGCCTCCTGAGGTCCTTCCGCGTGCGTTCAAGTTCTCCGGCTTCGGCCCTTGCGTCCGGACTAGCTTCCGCGGCAGTTGCCATGGTCTCTGAAAAAGTTCCAATGAAAAGCGATTGAAACACCAGTGGGCAATGCGACAAGCAAATGATTTTGCCATAAGTGCACCGCTAGGCGCTAGCTCGTCATTTCACACTGACTCATTAGAAGGGCATCGTGGATGAGATGGTTAGTTATAAAGCTACATATCGATTTCTATTAGTCTAAAATTTTTGGCAGTCTAATCAAGCAAAAGTGAACTATTTCTCATTTAAATTATGTAGAACACCTAAGTGGTACAATACTGGTTTTTCTATCTATTCTACCTTCATGATGCTCCCTGCGTGAGTGGGAGCTTCTTGATGCGTTCGCCGTTGTCTCATCTCATTATGGCGCGCTCACTCGTCAGCATCCTACAGCAATTGTTGGATTAACAAAGTGACATGGGCGCGCTACTCCTGTTACTGCGTCTAATACCGAGCGATGTAAATTAGCCCTAGATATCCCTATCTTTGTGGATGAGTCAGAGAGTAATGTGTAGTGAGAAAGGCTCAGTGCATCTTGTTGCTTTAAGAATACCGAGCTAAGCTTACATGGTTAGGCTCTACGTGTCACACGGATCAGTTCGGGAGGCTGCGTTCAAATGTGCGTCGGAAAATGGAAACGCAGAATTGGGCTATAAATATTTATCTACAAAGAATAGGTTTCGACTAATGGAGGTAAAAAAAGAGCTTTTGAAGATAAATATAATGTCTTGCGCATGCAGCTGCTTACCTGACACCATAAAGCCAAAAATTGCCAGACCGATGAGAACAGCCTTGAAATGCATAACTCTTTGGGACAGTACCTCTGAAGGACAGAAGCGAAATATTTTATTTGTACTTCTTTGATCAACCTTGCAGAAAGATGTCTTTTTTTTTCTCCTAATTGGCGCATACTCTTCCCTGCACAGGCAATCAAAGGTCTCTAATTTTTCATTTTAACAAAAAGGTGTCCAAAATGCATGCTTGCCTTCCCACTGATTTAGCTTTCAAACACAGGGCAAATACAATCACAAGAAAACTGGTAATGTCCCACCTGTTCTTTGTGTTAGGCGAACATGGGTGTAACCTGCCTTTCTTGCAACTTACGTGGAAGGTTAGATGAATCAAGATTTCGTTTATATGGGTGCAGGCGCATGTCTGTTCGGAAATAATATTATTGTTACTACTGTAAGGTGACAATTTTACGACGACCTTTAGGCTCTCTAAACATCACTTGTTGAGGTGAGAAATAGATCTATGCTTTTAATAAAGACCATCACGACTCAAGTGTCCCCTTCAAATCTAATGCTTGGGGGTCTCGCATAGTGAAAGGTGCATAAGACCCAACATTAGAAAGTCGCAGGAGCACAAAATTCGTGTTTAATCTGCACCACAGCGATTCCTTGCGCGGCTTCCAGAATTAAGAGTAATTTATTCATTTGTTTTCTTCTTCACGATGTTGCGAACCTGGAGGAATTCTACTTTAAAAAACTTATGTGCCCCTAGCAGCGACACAGCAAGGCGGGCCAGTGCTACTAAATCCTGCATAGCAAAGCAATGTTTCCAATCAGCGACTCGTAGCACTCGCATATAGAAGACGTAGTGATGGACGATTTTATAGATGCTTACGTGATAATTTCTGCTAATTATCACCTACGGGTTGGAGATATTTGAAAGGCCTATTCGGCCTATTTCTGGAACGGAACCGAACGCATTTTCAAATGAGTGCATGCTATGTAACACAACCTCCTTTCAAGTGATTATTTTAGGTTATAACTCATGCAGAATAAGTTATTCGTCAATGGTACAATAATTTTCACTGTACCGCCTGCGTAGGCTCCTGACAAGTCTATAAGTTTCATAATTACTCAATTTTCTTTGAAACTGACGATTTTGCACCGAAGGAAAGCCAAATTTTATGCGGTGAGAGTAATGGTAGGAGGTAGGATACGGCTCTTCTTATATTGTTCGAACTAGGCTAACACGTGCTGACGATTGGGACATTTTATTTCCTGGTATGCGGGGTCGTTGCCTCCATTTTGATATATAGAAAAAGAAAATAAATCTTTATGAAAGGTATCGTCACATCAGGAGAGAGATAAGTCTACCTGAGTATATAAATTCTACCTGACAAAAATGTAATTAGGGGCTGAGCGGTACATAGGCAGGAAAGGAGGTACGAACAGCATCTACCCAGCACAAACGTCAGAAAAGCATCAAAGCGGGATTTTAGTGTTTGACCGATTTATGTGAAGTGTCACAGGCGCTCAGATATCACTGAATGACAGCAGGAAAAATACGTACAGACTGAATGATATTTCAATTTAGCTTTACCTCTACCTGCTCCAAATATAACGTACTAAATGTGAGTGAAACGTATATCGAGGACAATGTTGCGTGAAGCCGTAATTGAAATTTCTGGACCATGAGTTCACGTTTTTCTGGAATGATGCGTGCAGACCTATTGACAACAATTTTAAAGCACTGATAAAATGTATTGAGGTTTTGCCAGGGTTTTCAATTTTACGTCTCATACTTATCTCGAACTTTAGAACTGCAACGGGCTGTCTGAAAAATGCAGAACATATATATTGCCGCCATTACTGTAGGGACCCTACTTCTCGGCACTTCTCTCACGTCTCCGTTCTGTATTGCTGCTCAATGGGTCTACGCTTTTATTTCGCGTTGACTTAGCTTCTTGTAACGAGGTTGTCACATAACAAATTCTTTCAAGATAAACATCCGTTATGTATACTAACACACCCAAGCGTTGCTGCGTTTACCCATATTCCGTTCAATACTCTGGCATGAAACCAGCGACGTAGGAGAAGATTAGACCTTCGCACCTATAGCTTCACAAAAACAAGAACTTGCTGTTGCCAAGGGAGTTGCCTATCCGAAGGAATGACACCAAACATTTGTGGAGCACACTTCACATAGCTGGATATATAGTGTTGGATATACACAACTTTGTTGAAGTCGTTGCGAAAAGTGAATTCAGAATGCTAAACCCCGTTGAAAGAATTTTTGTTATGTTTAGTCACGTTTATGAAAAAATGGGTTTAACTGAGGCATTTGAATTTACCAGCTCCCTAAAACAGAGCCTTATTATAAAGTAGAGCTTTGGGCAAAATAAATCAAGTAAAAGCTTAAAGAGTGCAGAGACAGTGACGAAAGAAAGACTGCACCGCAGAAGCGTTCTCTTAAAAGGGCGTTTTGTTCAAACAAGCCTCACTAATATGTTTTCCAAACTCGGGAAATGACGAAAACTGACAGCGAACAGAGAAACAATAACAACCTAGTCATCATGCACCGCACACCTAAAGCTTACAAGACCGTTGGTCACGTCGACTCATGCTGAAGAGATTAGCAGCACGCCTTTGAAAGATAAATAGTTGCCTGTGTCGTGACTCATGCCAACGTCATTGTGTGGATATGGAGAGGCTGTATACTTCACGAATTAGCTGACTTTATATTTGGCCAGGGTCACGGTGGTAGAAAAGGAGCAGTGCAATCTCCTTTTCACCAATGAACAAGCAAATCAGATATTGCATCATTGAAACGGCAGTGATCATACTCTTTCAGATTAACATTTGGCACCTTTAATCTGCTCTCTTTACGCGACTGTGAAGGAAGGTTTCTGGTGCTTAAAACGGGTCACACAAACCAGATAACATGTTTATTTCGCCTCCCAAAACACTTCTTTTTTGCTGACTTTGCTTTTTCCTCTCAATTGCTCAGATACTAGGCCGTCTTATTGAAGCCGAGAGGTCCATATCAACGTTAAATGTGTGTGGCGCAAACAGCAGTCTCTTTTTTACTTTTTATTTCTTTACTGCGTTGGGTAACCGATGAATTAGGCTTAAGCAACTTGAGCCAACATGCTGTCATTTTTTTTACACTATGACTGTCAATTGTGGCCTTTTAACATAGCAATGCAATGCCTTTTTTGCGGGACCTGACTTGCACATTTGAGATTAGCTTGACTGAACTCGGGGAGTATCATGATCACCCCTGGTGCACTTCTTGGTGTAGTCCTCAAACTGGAAATTGAAGTACCCTGTCTTTCATATAGACTTCGCATTGCTTCTTCCTGTGTTTCTGCTCCGTTCAAGCATTGAACTAATGAAAACAACGGCGTGCAGCTTACGCCTTCTGGCTGCTACGGAATGCCTACAGCTTTTTTGCGTTTCGAACAGAGGTAACGTACTCTCTGCGTAAGGGAATGAACAATGCGACACCGTCGTCTGTGGTTAAGGGCTGGTAGACGCATCTGCAGTTCTCACCTTTTATTCCACGCTATTAACCACACGTGCCAAATTAAATTTTTTTTTATTTTGCAGTCTGCGCGGAGTCGCTATCCATCCGTGCAGCGCAATTACGCCCAACTATTCAGAAAATAAATATTTCACAATGCTGTCCTGACATGCAAGAACAGGCTGTTCGTGATATATGAAATTTAATTAATATGAAATGCTTGAATGCTTGCGCCTATATAAAACAAAATACTAGACAACTGTTTTTTATGAAACGAGGAGCATATAAGCAAGTGGTTGAGGAGAGGTAATTTGGAGCAGTCTCTAACTCATGGTTTATCTCTATGAAAGATGGGATCTGCATAAAAGTCATTCTGTTTTACGGTGTCCTGAGTGATAACAACAGCCGACGTAACAAGAAGGTACTAGAACGCTATAGCCCAGATTGCTAATGAGAAGGAAGGAGAGAATGCTTATCTAAGTGAAGGAACGGCCCCGGATCTGATTCACGAATACGAAATAACCGGACGAATATGAACCAGTTGAATAGTAATAAGCAGTACCGCTGCTGCCATAATTAACTATGCAAGAAGATCTATGTATAATTCATATTGTGGAGAACTTACTGTGTCCCTCAAGCTTTATTCTGTGCAAAGTTAAGAGAATTAACTGCCAAACCTTTCGAGGCATTTTTGTACTTCAGTGATCCGCAGAAGTTCCACTATACGTATAAGAAGAAAAAAAAAACGTTGGTTGGCTAATTTTTGGCAGATTGAGTATGTTCAGTTTCTTAATTCCAGTTTATGATTCATCTCTCAAATGGAGGTCATATATTAATGCCTGCTTCTTTACAGCGGTCCCCTAGAGAACGGAAACTTGGGGGCTAACGTAAGCGCGGCAAATTAAATTCAGAGCATGGAAAGTATTTCAAAACAACATAATATGCCTAAATATAAGAAGCAGAAAGACCGCAAATTTGGTTCGAAAACAAACCACACTAAAAGACAACTATCTAAAATGAAGAGAACATGCACCCTCCTTTTGAAGAGTAGTCAGGCTGCCCTTTCCACTTCTTATGCTATCAGAATATTTATAAGAATCCAGAGTATGGTACCTCTGTGGTAGATTAACGTCGCCAAGCTAATAATTGCGACAGGTGAAGGCTAGTGACAGCTGCGTTTGAGCACCCCCCCTGCCCATTTTCCCACCGGCGTTGATTGAATTTATCAAACATGCACATGGGCAAAGGATGAAATAAAAAGATCAGGTAGCCCACGGCGAGTTAGGGTAAAGCAGTGGATTCCTCCAGGAGCAGATCGCCGTAGGTGCTGTTGGGACTCTGGTGGCAACAGTCACCGAAGGCAACTTGCCGAGGTAGTAGCCGGAGATGGGGGCAACAGACCTATTTGGAGATATGTGGGCGAAGGCTTTATGCTAATGCGAATTTACGTTGCCTTAGAAATAAAAATCGTCATAATAACGAGCAAGATCACTTTGATATATGCAAGTAATTATTTTGATGCTCTAGCCTGCGCAAACATTCCAAGGAAGGACAGATACACACTTTGCGAACATATTTTGCCTCGTTACCTAATATTCCTAAGCACCATGCTTGACAGAGTTGAGATTGCCTCATTCAATTTTTGTTTTATCAAAGAGACAGCTAAAGCATTGTGCTGACTGCATGTAGCATACAATTTTTTACTCTGAACTGGCGATTTTCATTCAGCGCGCATAATTATTTCTTGCTTCATCATATGGCTATACACAACTATAAGATAGGTTGTTTTGCCAAAATGTGTTCGAACTATTTTCAAATTTGGAGGCTAACTCTGGGTGCTTCATTTAAGGTAGTCTGCTGCTTCACGACGTAAGATTATTCGTGAAAGACTGCGGGAAAACACTCTGCCGAGAGAGGAAGTGCAGTTGCAAAATAAAAAAAAATATTAGCGCTGTGACGTGTCACCGGAGCAGCAGAGAGCAACCCTCGGGGCTGTGGTTGTGAACATGCCGATAACAAAAGTGCCAGGCCTCCTCGCGGAGCACGGCTCTGCGCCAGCCGTACGGTGCGATTTTTGTTGCTCCGGTGACGTCACTGAGCTAACATTTTTCCGTGGCAGCGGTACTTGTAAGATTGTTTGTCCTTCGCTTTACAGCAATCTGGCTTACCAGAATGCAGATGCGCAGTATAAGTTTCAGTGAAATCTCTTTTTATTCCCTGCTGTCTTGAAATTAATAGTAGTTTCACATCTCAGATTCTTATTCCAGCTATACTTTAGAAACCTATACTTCACAATAAATTGGAGCGGGCAGTGATGCTCCGCCTTAAAGGTGCACTCAAGAGGAACCTGTACTCATCTTTTTAGCACGGGAACTCGATCTACACGTTCCGAGCATTCTAAGAAACTTCGATTTATTGTCCTCTTTGATCTATTTCTCTAATTTGAATTCGATTAAACGTCCAGGCTTCCGCCTTTTTTTTGAACTCATCAGTGAAGATCTTTGAGTAAATAGTTTCAGTCGGAGACAACATAGCCACAAATTATGCCCACGGAAGTAAAAATAGGCGTGGACTCTGATTTACGTTTCACTCCGCCGATGGCAGAGCGGCAAGCCGCTAGGGGACTGGATGAGAGGCACTCCACACGTTGGCTGACTCCTCCTGCTTTCAGCGTTCAGTTCAAGAAAAGGCGGAAGCCGGGACGTTTAATCCGATTTAAATTAGAGAAATTGGCCGCACAGGTCAATGATTCGAAGTATCTAAGAACACTCGGAGCGAGTAGATTGAGTTCCCACACTAAAAAGACGAGTTCAGATTCCTCTTCAGTGCACCTTTAACAGTATGGCGCGATAGCGTAATGGGTCAGTTGCCGTACATTTTCAGTTTTTGCAGGCAAAAATTTTGAAAATTGAATTATTGTAAGAAACTTTTATGGAAATATTGAAGGTAACCATCCATTATTTTCGCATGTAAAAAGTCTTTCTTCAAAAGTGTTTCCATTGGTGGAGACGTTTTTGACGATAGGAAATACGTCAATAGAAAAAAAAAATATAAGGCTACTGGCGGGTGATGTGCGGATATATCGATTGTATAGTGAAATCTTAAATTATACGAAAACAAATTTGGTTAATAAATGGTTCCCGCTCAAAAAACCATTTATCCACAATTGCTGGACAAAAGTAAAGTAAAGAACTGGTCATTTTTTACTTTGCATTCATAGATCCCTGGGAGCGTTCCCACCCCTCCTGGCGGAGTGGTGCAGCGGTGCAGTCGTCAAGCGATGCGCCACTGCCCTGGGATCGCAGGTGCTGCCACCGGTGGCACTTGTGCGACGAAGTTTGCTCTTCCCCAGCGAACAAACAATAATTAAACTGCGACTTACCACGGTGGGCAGTTTACTCACAATTCGATGGGTACGTTGTTATGACGCCAGAAAGTCATGTGGCCAAGGTGGTCCATCTCCCTCATAGGCTGCTACTCCGCAAATTTCTCGTGCATTTTTGCTCACGGTTAGAGATGCCGACCGCGAAGCCGGATCCGAGCTCCTTAAGGCTATCGCATTAAAGCCACATGCTATCGATAATTAGACTGTCAGAGCGGTGCTAGGCGAACAGTTTGTAGCTACGTGACCAACAGTTTCATTCCAGCTGCTATCAGCCGCTTTAAAATGTATACACATAGTCTATTTGGCTTATTATGAACGGTCCCAGGCGTCCGTGTTTTTCAGCAGTGACCTTCAGGAGACCAAAATAAGAGATGCAAGAACTCTCGATGCCAAGTCCTACGAATCTGGCGGCGCCGAAAGGTTGCACCTTTGCTGGCATTTCAAAGAGCAGGGCAGCGTCTATTGTTTAACTGCGTTTGCCGCCCTCTATAGCAACTCACATATTTATCACTTATAACGGGCCAACGGCAGAATGGCCACCATGGACTAAACATAGCAGTGGTGTCCAGCGAGACTACCGAAATCGGTCCTATATTTGAGCATCATTCTGCGGCAACTCTGCAGCCACCGCAAAACGTCATTTGAACGGATGCGTACAGCTGCATGCGGGGAGCGGCTCATACAGTTGACGTTTCTGAGCACACAGCTACATATTCCAAAGAAACTAAAGCGATTCCTGCTGCTGAAACGTTTTCTTGGGGGTGATCTCGGTCACTTGAATCGCTTTGGGCTGATGCACCGCTATGGGGACATGGATGCGCTTGCAGTGTGGAGGTCGATTTAAAACCGTAAAAAAAGGAGACATACCGACAACCAACACTGTTCAGGTGAGTGACAAGTGGGGAAATTAACAGGTAGCTGGCTTTTGTTACGTGCGTCTGAGGGGCGCAAATTGCGCTTATATGAGTTGGGTTCTCACTAACAATTGCAACGTCACGCAGATGATAAAGTTTGCTGAAAGGTGAATGTTTTCTGCAGATGCCACAGCAAACGTTTTCAAGACAACCGAAGAGGTTTTAGATTTCGAAGAATTTAAAGGATTATGATGTATTAAACCTTGCTAGTAAAATATATGAAGTATTTTTGTGCTCGCATTTGAAATTCTGACGCAAGCACCGAATGAAGCCGCGTAAGCGTTCGGGCTACCGCAGTGCACACATCTCCAGAGTAATTACGTGAAGTACTGCGGCACTATGTTCACAGGGAAGAAACGCTTTCTTGACGGAAGAAAAGCAGAAAAGCCTGGCTTTCCTTAAGAAATTCTCAAAAGCCACCGCTCCAAGTTCACCAATGCATTCCTTAATGCATTCCAACAACTTACGTTTAGGCAGGGAATATGTGTTTGATGTCAGTGGAGAGTGAGCCGTTTTCTGGAACAGGAATTCAAAAATTCGATGACCTCGACATAATTTTTCCACGAAAGGACCGTTAATACGTCGAAGGGCCAGTGTCTCTTGCGAAAACGTTGCTATCGATCTCTGCCATGATTCATTTTGAATATTAAAATACGCGAACAGCAATCTGGCTTGTGAGTCTTTGCGGAAAAGATTAAATCTAAGTGATCCTTATTGCTGTTTTCAATTCATTGCATTAGATGTCTCATGTTCAACCTGCGACGTAATTTTTTCTATTTTTTTAGACAATCCTTAGTTTGTCTCCTCTGTCGGCGCCCGTCTCTTTTGTGCTGTTTTAAGAAGCAAGAACGACCAACATGCTCGTACGTCTACCCTTGTAAGTAAATGTTGGGGAGCAGTAGAGACGACAAGAAAGTTAGCTAGAGAGCGCCAAACTTTATCCCATTCACCAGACAGTTCTGACTATACGGTGCAATCTACGCACCAATTGTGGTGATGTATAAAGCGAGGCGTTATTCACCTCACGACAGACATAAGGCGTGCCTTCCCTGCAAGGAAGACGGTCAGTTCACAGCAACTATAGGCATCACTAGAAGACTTCTTGGAAATAAAGCTTACAATAAAAATGATTAGAATACGTATCTTATTTGCATTGTCTTGCATTGTAAGCGTAACCAGCATTTCATCAAGCGAGCGCTATAAACTAGCTCCTGTAGAACCTTCTCTAAATCAAGATTTCACCAAGAACAGAGCACATCCTCTTTGCTGCCATGCAGAAGTATTTGCAAATAGTAATCGCAAGCTGAATTGTATTTTCATTCATAATCGCTCGTGTATAAAAGTTGAGTGAACCGAAAATTTCTTTCACCACTTGTCATTCCAGTAGCATATTAGGGTTGCCATTTTCTCCTCGTCTGAATGATTGCTCGTGAAATGCTTAACTTTAAAGAAGGCAAAAAGGACACCACTGTATCATTAAGCAAGTTCATTTTCACTCGCAGTGCCTGAGGATTGCTGCCCATGGCGCCAACAGGGACCACCGGCGGTACCCGAACCTTCATCAGTCGTCCCTTGCGAGAGGGTTGGTATCGAAAACGCATTGCAATCCGAGGAGCTTATTGACACCTCACGAGTGACCTAAGTCTGTCTTTTTTACCAGCGCAGGGAGGCCTTGCAGCCTTCTCCGATGCGGGCTTGGCTCCGTTGGTTACTGCTTTACTATGCTGGAATTCCTCGGCTGGCCCGCAATCATCTGGCTCACCTCCTGCAGGAGCCGGAGTGACTTCTGAAGGCGACGCCAGTGAATGTTAACGCCCAAGCGCTGCCCAATGTCATGGCGCTGCAAACTGCGTTTTGCTTTCCACAAATATCTGGTCTATACGTCCCAACTTCAATGATGGAAAGAATCCAAGCGCTCGCTGATCGCCTGAAGCGGGAGAAAAGGTTGTGCCTCTTACTTGGAACCAACAGTGCAGTGCCCGAGACACACCAGAAGAGCCGCAGTCATTGAAACCCTGATGATCGTCGAAGCTCGCAAGTGGCTCTTATGGTTTTCGAACGGTTGTGTTATATGCCCGTTGGTGATGCATTTCCAGTGGGTTCTTAGACACTGCAACACAGGAAAAATTATTAGTGGCACTCTGTGCTGTGTGCAACTTTTCTTGCGTGACTTACGCGGCTACGCCGAAGAGCCCTTTAACAATGCTATTTGGTAATACAGTTCACTAAAAAAAAAGACACTTGCTAAAAATTACGTGGCGAAGTGCAGTCAATCTCAATTCGAAACAGAGCCAAAATTTTTAGCCGTGCTTCTTAGCTCACGAGGTATTAAACTTTGGCGACAACCAAGATATTTTCAGTTCACGAGCGTTTGTAGCAGAATTATCCAAATGAGTATACAGCATCGTCACCAGCAGCGCTGTAATACCGTGTGCACTAGCATAGGCCATTTGTTTAAAATATTTAAAATAGAATATAAAATAAAATATTTAAAATGGAATTTAAAATAAATTTTTTAAAGGGCAGACTGTGAATATTCAGTAAGAGAAGTGGTTAAGAAATTGCTATGGCTCGCGAATCAAGTGTGTTTCCGGAACGATGCAATCCGCTAAGGGAGCTGTGATGAGGAAGGCTGTCAAATGAGAGTTCATGTGTTCCCTTGTTCCCTTTACGCATATTTGCAATAGAATTCTGGTCTCTGGTGTAATCCCTAGCAAATTAAAAGTCGCACATGTTGCCGTGCTATTGAAAGGTGGCAACAAAAATGACCCGACCAATTATCGTCCTATTTCTGTATTGCCTCTGTTTTCAACATTAGCTGAGCGTGTACTCTTAAGGCGGATAAATAACTTCTTACAAACTAAGCACCTAATCTGTCCCCAACAGTATGGTTTTCACGCCGGTAAATCAACCCAATCAACTCTGTTAGGTATTAAAAACTTATAATTATTAATCTTAAGAATATGCTTTTTCTGTTGGAATTTTTTTTTTATTTCTGCAAAGCCTTCGGTTGTGTGAAGCATACAATACTGCTCTATAAATCAGCGACTTAAGGTATCCGTTGAGTTGCAAACGCACTTTTGGAGAGTTACCTAACTGTACAAATCCAGTATACTAAAATTCACGATGCAAAATCTACTTTTGGTACGCTAAATTTCAGTGTCCCTCAGGGTTCAATTCCGGGACAACTTTTATTTTATACAACAATGACATTGTCAACATTCCATTAAATTCTACTATTATGATGTATGCTGAGGATACTTATGTCTTTTTTTTCTGGCTCCAATCTTCATGAACTTGAACAGCAATGTAATGCCTGGCTTAACTAGTTAGCTATTTGACTCTCTGTTAACCAACTTGACTTAAACGTCAACAAAACAAAGTTTATGCTCTTCCATCCAAAAAAAACAAACCATTAGATCATCACGTCCAATTAGCTTTTAATGACATGAACATCGAGAAAGTTCATAGTTGCCGGTTTCAAGGTGCGTATTTTCGCAGTGATATGGGGTGGACACACCATGTAAACTGCTTTATACTAAAAATGACCAGGTCTATTTGTGTTATCTATCGTATTAGTCATCTGCTTCAACTACAGGTTAGAAAACAATTATACTTTCCCTTGTTCATTCCGACCTTGTATACTGCAACCCGGCGTGGGGAAACTGAAACAAAACCGATTCGTATAAATTGTTTTCACCTAAGAAAAGGTCTCTACGTTCATTATGTTCAAGCCCAGCTGTCGAAGAAAATCTTTCGAAACATTTCATATTCGCAATTTCTTTCATTCCTACAATTTGAGTTTGGCTGTTCAGATTTTTTATAAAGTAAAGCAGAATTTTAGTTCTCTACTAAATGTTTATAATTCAAGAACTGTTACGCGTGGTTTACGTGCGGTTGCCCTATCCACTGCAAGACCTAGAACAAACTATGGGAAAGAAACTATAGATAACCAAATTGTAACATTGTATAATACCCATCAGCCTTGTAAAAATCTCTGTGGATAGCAATAGTGCATCTGGGTTTAAGAAAAAACTTGATTCTTTTCCTCCTGTATAAATTTCAGCTCACTCTCTATACTTAGTCTTGTGCGTTGTTTCTTTTTCTAGCCGAATGTGCATGTTGTGTTTACTGCCAATTGTTGTTCACTCTCTCTTGCATCGTTGATCAGTGTTCGCTATTTTAACTGTGATAACTTTTGCTTATTTGAAAGTGTGTGTGTGCTTTTTGTTCATTGCCTCGTCTTCCTCCTTTAGCCTCACCTCGAGGGTATATTCTATTACATGGCCAAATAAATACTACTACTACTACTACTACTACTACTACTCCAGGGCTCACCTGACAGATGAAGAAAGAAAATGGTCAAACCTAAGAGAAAACGCATCATCTTCACAGATAAGTTTCAAGCGAGAGGTGACCTGGAAACGAGTGGAGCTCATTAAGGTGCATTTCTTTAAGGTTCACGTATTTAGAGTTGTTTCCTTCATTTCTTGTCTGTTCATGAAATACCATTGCAAACAGTTTTTCAAGAAAGCTATCGCGTTTATCTCTTCGGCAGGTCTGTCGAGAATATTGTTTACCACGAGTGTCATACAAATCACGGAAAAATTATCAATACTATCCCAGATTCATTCTGAACAATTTTTCTTAAACTCTGAATAATTCCAATATAGACATCGATTCTTTTTAGAAAAAAGTCGGCTATAATCTTCAAGGCAAAGCGACAAGAATTTACTTTTCGTTCACTTCAAGAAGTGCTCAGTAGACGCTAAATCTTACCTATCACAATTAGCTATCAAATGGCATCAAAATGCCTACCGTGCAGGTACCTAACCCCTTTTCTTGAAATGAAGAACTCTCGACCGCAGCGGGCGTGTTCATATCAACAACCCATACAGATCGCCATTGCTTTCGCGTTCGGCTGCACATCCCAAGGTCACCAGATTGAATTCCCGCCGTGGATGTTGCATATTGATGGCGGTGAAATGCAGACGTATCATACTCTGGATTCTTATGAATATTCATATAACATAAGAAGCGGAAAGGGCAGCCTGACTACTCTTCTAAAACGAGGGAGCATGCTATCTTCATTTCAGATAGTTCTCTTTTAGTGTGGTTTGTTTCTTAACCTATTTTGTGGTATTTCTGTTTCCTATGTTTAGGCGTATCATTTTGTTTTGAATTGTTTTCCATACTCAGAATTTAATTTCCCGCGTTAACATTAGCCCCCCCCCCCCCCCCCCGTTTCCGTTCTCTAGGGGATCGCTGTCAAGAAGCAGGCATTAATATACGGCCTCCATTTGAGAGATGAATCATTAAGTGGAATTAAAAAAGTGAACCTACTCATTTTGTCAGAAATTAACCAACCAACGTTTTTGTAGCGGGAGCTACACTACGCTACCAGTCGAGCATTTCGCGGTACACGCGAGAAGCCAGTTGCGCGCATGCGCCGTTACCATGGCAACCGGGGAGGAGGAGTGGGTGCGCCGCGCGATTCATCGGCGCCCTCGCCGCTCTTTCTTCCGGAGTCCTTCCTTTATCCCTTCCCTTGTTCAGGTGTCCGCCGATATGTGAGACAGATACTGCCCCATGTCCTTTCCCGAAAAAGCAATTTAACCTAACGGCCGCGGTCTGCGGTGTCGTCTCCACGACAGGCGTCGCATGGATCACACCTACCGTTGCGCTGTGCGCATCAAAGTGCACCGGCGTGATAAAGGAGGGACTGAGAGAAGAAAGGAAGAAAGAGGTGCCGTAGTAGAGGGCTCCGGAATAATTTCGACCACCTAAGGATCTTTAACGTGCATTGACATCGCACAGCGCACGGGCGCCTTAGCGAACCTGGGTACACCGGATCCTGAACCGGAAGGTCCACCTTGTGTATCTGAGAGAAAGCAACCAGTCTCAATACTGTGGAGGCAGCTTTGAGACAACTGCGTGTTACTTTACTGATCATCGGGCAGTGTTTATCTCTGTCAAAACAATTGAATAAATGAACAATGTGTCTCCCCGAATTCTTCTCCAATGCTTAACATTTTAGTCCCAACAACAAACTTGACAACATGCATAACCAGCCGAAAACTACAGCTCTCGCTACATATATCCCGGCATTGATGAGCTAATAGAGGCATAGTTACTCCCACCGTGTACCCGCGATTTTTATGAATTTTTTTACTTTGACATTAAGAGCACTGGGAAGAAATCACATTGCTTTGCTTTAATTAAACAAGCCGGATTCCCCCGGTCCGTGCCAGTTCTGAGTTGGCTGTTTTCTGCTGGCCGAAGCAAGAACCTCGGGCACGAAGCCCACGGAACAAGCACAGCTGTGGCTTTCCACAGGAAGGTCCCGACGCTGGTCCGGGCTCGGCCGCACCGCTTTTGACGGCGGCGAGCCTCGCCCAGTCCCGGTGCAGTGCCATTCCTGCTTCTGGACCCCAGCCCGACCGGCTCCGCCCTCAGAGCCAATCCTTTTCCCAAGATTACGGATCCGTTTTGCCGACTTCCCTTACCTAAATTGGTTTAGAGACAAAACGCTGTTCACCTTGGAGACCTCCTGAGGATATGGGTACGATCCGGCACGAAAATCAGACTCCCTCATTCAGATTTTCAAGGGCCAGCGGGCAACGCATTGCCGCCCGTCCAACCGGCCTCGTCTCCTGTCGGGACCGCGCTTTCCCTGCAGGTAATCCCTTCCTGCGGCGGTCCCCTTCGGAGGCCAGACGCTCTACGGCTAGCAGCCACCAGCCCGCGTTACGTCGTCTGCCCAGGGCGACCCGACTCGTCCGCTTGGAGCGCGGCTGAAGGTTTCGACCCACTCTCCTCCTCCTCTTTCGCAAAGTCTTTCGAGGGATCTTCGGCGTTTCATACAGAGCCGTCCTCTTTGCCGACACGGTCAAAACGAGTCGCTGGCCGCGCCATCCCCGGGTGCCGGCGTCTCTCTTGATATATGATCGGACCCTCAGGCAGACGAACCCAAGGGAAGACTGAAGGGCGCAATGTGCGTTCGAAGAATCAGTGTTCAGTGTGTCCTGTAATTCAGACCAAGTCTCGCAGCTGGCTGCGTTCTTCATCAACCTGAGAACCGCGTGATTCACCGCTTAGAATCGTGCATTCTGTTTTCTCAATTCCGCACAGTACAACCAGTATTTTAGGCACCGGGCTTGTCCTCCCCTGGCCTATCCGACTGCAGTTTCGTCCGACAATTCCACATTCCAGCAGCCATCCGTTCGGCATGCGGCGCGTGCCTCAAAGCCGAGGCAAGCAAGGTCTCTCGAAGCTTGTGTGCGACAATGGCTTGCGCGTCGCTAAGAGACGACGAGGCATTTGGCAACCCTAAGGCAAACGTGCACGGCGCTCTCAAATTCCGGTCTTCGCTGGTGCCATTTTTGCTGTTCACGGTTGGCTGTTCAGCCCGTTTTCTTTAAGCGTTCGCACGGGTCCGATGACTATCGGTTCACCAGGAAGCACACCGGTAACTCGTCATCATGTGGTCATAACAGAGCTTTTGCGCCGTTTCCCCACGCACGTTCGTTCTGCCGTTATGTTTGCAGCGACGTCACCCATCACCCACGGACTCCCAGGCAGCGGTAGCTCTGTGTGGACGGTTCTTTGCCGCCCACCGCTGCGCCCTCTTTGGGCAAGGGTTCATCCTTCGCTCAGAAATGCCTCTCGAGTCCGCCCGCACGGGTGCGCCCTCGTGCTGCGCCCTATCCGACCATTTCGCCACATCATTGCTTCGCTTGAGAGGCAGGCACCGCCTAGCCATGGCTACTCAGCACGTACTTGGACAGCCGCCAAACAGGCGTTCCTCAGACTACTCCCGCAACAGAAGTCCACCGGCCACAGTGCCATGGACGGCGTTTCGGTATCGCGCCGACAGACTACTCGAAGGCTGGGAAGGACGAAGCAGCAGGAGAACCCCGCTGCCGCAGGTGCGTTCAAAGTGCGGGATTATAACCTCTCGTCCCTTCCTTCCCGGTGCCTCCTTTCGGCCCGCCGGCACGGCTTCAGACATCGTGCCCACACTGCGAGACCTCATGCGGCGGCAGTTCCTTATAAGTACCAGGCCACACGCGTCCCGCTGCGTGCGAGTTGTTCAGAAGAGTTACTTTTCCGGAGCCGGCGAGTCGCGTTTCCTCTCGTCCTCCGAAGCAGCCGCCACCGTTCCCTTGGCGGTGGGCAAGCCTTTCCCTCGGCCAGCCTACGGACTCCGTCACGAGTCTCAAGAGCCAGCGAGCCGCGTTTCCTCTCGTACTCCGCTGCAGCCACCGCCGTTCCCTTGGCGGCGGGCCGGCCTTTCCCTCGGCCAGCCTACCGACTCGGTCGCAACTCTAACGAGAGCCCGTGAGCTGCGGTTCCTTTCGTACTTCGCTGTCGCCGCCGCCGTTCCCTTGGCAGCGGGTCGGCCTTTCTCTCGGCCAGCCTACCGGCTTCGTTCGAGTCTCTCCGACAAGAGTGTCGAAGACCGAAAGCCCACCACAGTGGTGCGGTACGCCGTTTGATCCCACGGAAGCAGTACGTCTGACATTCCCTTTGTGACGTACCTCCGCTGGGCGTAACAATTTGTGCAGAGAAGCGGTATGAGAATCTCGCAACTCCGCGGTTAAGGCCTTCCCCCGCTTATAAGCGGGGGCGGCGCCGGGTGTGACAAGCACAATCCATTAATGATCCTTCTGCAGGTTCACCTACAGAAACCTTGTTGCGACTTTTACTTCCTCTAAATGATCAAGTTTGGTCATCTTTCCAACAGACCGGCGCAACCGAAATGCCGCGCCGGACATCGGTATGTTGCGCCGGACATCGGACCGAAGACCTCACTAAGTCATTCAATCGGTAGTAGCGACCAGCGGTGTGTACAAAGGGCAGGAACGCAATCAACGCGAGCTTATGGCTCGCACTTACTGAGAATTTCTCGTTCAAGGGGAACAATTGCAAGCCCCAATACCAATCACGAAAGAAGTTCCACGGGTTACCCAGTCTTTTCAGACAGGGATAAAGACGCGCTGCTTCTTTCAGTGTAGCGCGCGTGCGGCCCCGGACATCTAAGAGCATCACAGACTTGTTATTGGTCTGTTTCGTGCGGCTAGGAGCCGCTTGTCCCTCTAAGAAGGTTTTAAGGTGTTAGGAACCCCGCACCTATTTAATGGGCTAGAGCCTCTTTCGTTATTGGAATTAACCAGACAAATCGGTTCACCTAAGAACAGCAATGCACCACCATCCTCCGAATCAAGAAAGAGCTCTGAATCTGTCAATCCTCCCAGTGTCCAGGCCGGTTAAGATTTCCCGTGTTGAGTCAAAATAAGCCGCAGGCTCCACTTCGGGTGGTGCGCTTCCGTCAATTCCTTTAAGTTTCAGCTTTGAAACTATACTTCTTCCGGAACTCAATACTTTGGTTTCCCGGACGCTGCCCGCCGAGTCATTTGAGTAACTCAGGCGGATCGCTGGTTGGCATCGTTTATGGTCAGAATTAGGGCGGTATCTGATCGCCTTCGAACCTCTGACTTTCATTCTTGATCAAAGGAAACATTCTTGGCAAATGCTTTCGCAGTAGTACGTCTTGCGACGGTCCAAGAATTTCACCTATAGCGAGGGAATATGAATGCCCCCGTCTGTCCCTCTTAATAATTACCCCGTATTCCAAAAACCAACAGAACAGAAACGGGGTCTTGTTCTATTATTCAATGCAAGTTTATTCAGGCGACTCACCTGCGTTGAGCACTAATTTTTTTAAAGTAAAAGCGCAGGCCACCTCGAGACGCACCATTGAAGGGCACCAAGAGAGCACCGGCATGATGTTTAGCCCGAGCCGTCGCATCGGTTAGATGCACTACTCGTCTGGAACAGATCCAACTACGAGCTTTCTAACCGCAGCAGTATACGCTATTTGAGCTCGAATTACCGCGGTTGCTGGCACCAGACTTGCCCTCCAATTGATCCTCGTTAAAGGATTTAGAGTGTACTCATTCAATTACGGGGCCTCAAAAGAGTCCCGTATTGTTATTTTTCGTCACTACCTCCCCGTGCCGAGAGTGGGTAATTTGCGCGCCTGCTGCCTTCCTTGGATGTGGTAGCCGTTTCTCAGGCTCCCTCTCCGGAATCGAACCCTGATTCTCCGTTACCCGTAACAACCATGGTAGGCAAGTAATCTACCATCAAAAGTTGATAAGGCAGACACTTGAAAGAAACGTCGCCGGCTCATGGCCATGCGATCTACACAAAGTTATCCAGAGTCATCACAGAGTACGAGCAGAACCCGATGGGTCTTGGTCTGATAAAAGCGCCCGTCAGCCAAAGGCCTTCAGGCTCAATGCATGTATTAGCTCTAGAATTGCCACAAGTGTCCAAGTAGAAAGAAACCATCTAAGGAACCATACCTGATTTAATGAGCCATTCGCGGTTTCGCCTTATTTCGGCATGTACTTAGACATGCATGGATTAATCTTTGAGACAAGCATATTATTACTGGTAGGATCAACCAGGTAGATGCATAGGCAAACCCTTGTCGCTCTTCAAGGGAGCCCTGTCGCGGTAGATCGGGGCCTCTCTCACCCCTCGGCGCGCGACGCGCATCTTTTTCGCGGCAGCTCTCGCTGCCCGTGCGTCGTTCGAACTCGCTGCGGTATCCGACTCGAAGGCCTGGTTATCACCGCGCGGCAAGAGAGCACGCGCCCTTAGGCAAAGCATTTGTAACGCGCCCACCAGTGCGCATGCGGCCGCTAGTGCCGTGGCGCTCAGGCACTGGACGGCGCTTGCGGCGTAGCCAAGACGGCCAAGCCGCCAGACGACAGGACACGCCCGTGTCTTCGGCGCAGTCGCACGGAATCAACTCCGGGTAGCACGGAACACACTTCGCAACACGTGGGAAAAGCGTCGTCCGACAACCAGCCCCTATCGCAGACGCGGATGAGGCTGCAGACGAATGCCGTGGGGTCCACGGGACGGGGACACGCTGGGCACGAGGCCGCATATGAAAAGCCGTACGGCGCGCGCGCGCCATCGACAGCGCCACTAGGACCCTCATATAGTCGCAGCGATAAGTACCCAGACCTCCGTAGGTTAGTAAATGGCCGTACTCGTGCCGATTTCGCCGTAAATTTGGCGCGAATCGTGCGGCACCCATCGGCGGCATCGCGGCGCCCCGCGCGAGCCGATCTCGTGGACTTAGCCGTCGCGCTATCGGCCGCGCTATTAGTACCGCGGTTCCGCCGCGGGACCTGCCCAAATCGTGCGCGCGCCAGGGCGCGGCATCGCGGCACCCCACACGAGCCGACCTCGTGAACATTGCCTCCGCGCTAAACGCCGTACTCTAGGCGATTTCGGGGAAGCGTCGCACGAATCGTGCGCGAACTCGTGAATATGCCATGGGCGGAGGTCGCCAAATGCACAAATGCGCCTCCAGGGCATCGAGAGGCGCGTTTCGGACTTTGCCGACGAAGCGCGCACTCTACGCCACCGCGTCTGCCGCGGCGGTATGCCCCCCTATACAGTATTGTGCGTTTTTATCGTGAAGGCTTTCAAAAGTTTCCCCGCCTCAACAGCTGGCTCATTTGCGATGAAATTGCACACAGAGCTTGCGTATTATGGTAACTTTTCTATCGTAGCAAGTTTGACAACGGTACTTATATTGTTAAGCCGTGCATGATGCGAAAACGTAATCGTCAACGTAGAGATCGGCGGCCCAAAACCCGCAGACATTTTTTCACTGAAGAGCAGCAGTGCGGCTCCAATTTGCGCCTCCAATTTCCGGGAGAGCGGCGAAAACTTGAAAACTCTATCGCGTCTGCCCCAGGCGAGGCCGCCTAAACGCCTCTATCTTTGGCTAGAAAAGAAGCAGACGGACGAGTTTGAGTTCGAATATATTCCCACAAAGAAGGGGATACAATTGTTGTGAGGGATACAAAGGGAAAAAGCTGCTCAAGGGCAGCTTGACTGGACAAAGTGCCGTTACAGAGGCTGCAGCAGGGCGGAAGTGAAGGCTTATAAAAGGCCCACAGTTAAAACAAAGGCAAAACAAGAAACCGAGAAAGATACAATTGCAACAGTAAAAGAAAAAATAAAACGGAAAAGAAAGAAAAAAACGCCTACACAGCTTATTACAGAAAGACATTGATGCGTACAAAAATATCTCAAGCAGGTTTCTCAAAAAA
The DNA here is from genome assembly GCF_052857255.1 of Amblyomma americanum. NCBI lineage: Eukaryota > Metazoa > Arthropoda > Arachnida > Ixodida > Ixodidae > Amblyomma > Amblyomma americanum. Next base: position 142,059,108 of record NC_135498.1, read on the forward strand.
ACAAGTGAGCACATCGATGTAACTTTGAGTAAGGTCATTAAGTGACTTCGGCAACTCGTGGCTTAACATTTGTTGACCATAATTAGGTCGCTTGCGAGAAACACACCGTCTCCGGAGCTGGAGTAGTGTAGGGGGCAACGCGTTTTTTTTTAGATTTTCGTTTCTTTTATTCAAGAAATTAAGACAACACAGTGCCTTACTGCAAAGGGCAAACGGCGAAAATCAATCCGCCTCACTGGGCCCTGTGCACCACTCGAACGCAACAGCAAGGAGCACTTGTATATACATACATAAACGTTGTAATTATCACAATATAAATGTGTGTGCAGCACAAATTTCAAGTATAAACATTCATTCTATTCTCATTACTCAGAAAACACCTCTAAAAAAATCACAGAAAAGGACAGTGCAACAGAAGACAAATCAAACATAACTATAACAACTGAATGCGTACCTAGGAAAAAAACAAGCAAAAATTCACAGAACAGAACATTGCAAGAGCTGACACAGATCCAACGTATGTATAGAAACTAACAATGTACCTAGAAAATAAAACAAATGTGCGAAAGATATAAGCAGAAAAATGAAAAAAAAGAACTATAGTTCATTTCCCAGGAAATAACTTTTCGCTCGCTTACGAAAACCAAAGACAGAGAGAGATGAATTAAATCGAGATGGGTTTGGTATGTGCCAGTTCAAATACTGCATGCCATAGTTTGTTGTGTTTTTTGGTTTCTGTATATTTGCGCGTCTAAACTAATATCGTTCGTGAATTTAGAAACAAAATTGTGGTCGATTGGCTATGAGTTCCAAGAATGCCACCTGAGACGGTCGCTCGTAGTAGTATTCGCTTCTCGCTGAAGTAGGAATATGTGGAGTCATATCTTGAAAAATTTTCAACAAAGCGACTAGATTTCTTTTGCAATAAAAAAGGGCTTTCAAGATTAGTTTTCCCAGTGACTCCCCAGATAAGCAAACAATAGCGAAACCTGGAATGAATTGAATTGAAATAAAGCTGGCGCCAAAATCTCCGTGAGTCAGACCCATCAAACTTACCAAATGTTTAAAAGTGTTTGTTCGTTACATTGGCGAGAGCTTCGCCTCTTAGTAGCCCCGCCCCTATTTACGTTTCAACCGGGATTTCTGTTTGCGGTATTGTGTAGAATTTCATTTACAGTACGCCAGGTTTTCTGCGGATCGTAGTGAATTTGTGAAAACCTTCCACTGCAGTGATGAATTCGAGATTTATTTATGTCCGAACCTAATTTATTCCTAACTTATTTATACTGTTCTAGAATTGACAGATCGGTCGTTTTTCTAAATATGCCAAACAGATGGCTTCGGGCTTTTATGCTCTTTACAAAAGCAGACGTTTTTCGCGCTTTTTTGCCCTTGGTTAAGATTGCTACAGTAAAAGCGCACCTCTATTATTATTTTTCGGCGAGCATACTACTGCGTACCAGATCAGGGTCAATTTCGCAAAGACAGTCGTTCAAGCTTACATTGGAGACCAAGTGCTCATATTGTTTCTTGTGTTATAGGCTGAACCGAGGTGGAGTGATTTGTACATGCCATCTTGAAACAAACAAAACGTTGGCAGGTGGTCACTAAAATCACTTAACAAAACACATGGATCCTGTTCGTCGCAATTAGTCAAGCATAAATCAATTATGGTCTCAATCGACCACAAGTAACACGTGTAGGCACAATAACAATGTTAGAGAAACCATATAAAGAAATGATGTCGAGAAAGTTACTTGTTGCCGCTGATTGTTCCAACACATGTTATGGTAAAATCGGCCATAATTATAATTGGCTTCTTATCAGAAGACAGCGTATCTAGTATGTTAACAAAAAAGGACAAAGTTCTTGCACACGGGGGCCGATAACCAACACCGAACACAAAACCGCTTGTATTGATAAAATGTGCAGACTTGAAAAACTGTACTGATATGAAAGATTAGTTTTAACATGCAGTGCAACTCCACCGCCTTTCTTATTTTTCCTAGACATTGTTTCGCACCTGTATCCTTCGAAGTGGACGATGTCGGCAGTTTGTGCATACCATGTTTCACTGAATGCCAATACGTCAAAACTGCGGTTTAAAGAAGATAAAAAAAGGTTGACCTCCTCATCCTTATTCATTAAGCTACGCACGTTTGCGGGATAAAAGAAAAATGTGGACCGGGCTTTTGCGGCCCATTTTAGAACATCGAGAGAACTAGAATCTTGATAAACACAGTCTCATGTTACGGATGGCATTCCGTGAACAGTTTGCACCAAGAGTGATACAGCAGTGCAGTCACCCCATTTTACTCAGGTCATTGTCATCTCGGATGCGAATGGCTGGCGGTCTCACCTGAAGCCTTTCACACAAGGACATGCCCGTACGCGAACTCATAGCCTTTTTCTTTACCGTTTACACGTGCCAGAAAATCATGCGGAAGGACAAGTTTTTCTGCTTGGAAATAACTCGGAGCTTCTAGGTGCTGCCTGCGAAGGAAAAGTGCGTTATAAATCAAGAGTTTTACGGAAAGCGGAAGACATCTGACAGAACGGTCTAGACTTGGCACCTGAGACGGCCGCGAAAAATTCCGAAACGACACCGGGGCGAACACTTGTCGCTTGTTCTATCGTCCGATAGGGCAAAAGGAAAGAGACGTATGCGGCACCAAAACATTCACTGCTCCGAGGCCCATCCGCTGATGTAAAATTCGTAAGCCTCCGAAACAGGGTGCGGCTGTAAAAAATGCCCAAACTTGCCCGTGTGCTCCGTTTTCAAAGTCCGAAAAAATCTACCGCGTCTGCCTGGGCGAATGCACCCCAAGTCCGCCAACCTGGCTCTGATGAAACGTGCAATTTTGCGGCGCTTAAGCTCCGGGGGGCGGAAAATTGAAAGTCCGAACAAATCTACCGCGTCTGCCGGATCGAATGCACCTCAAGTCCGCCAAACTGACTCTGAGGAAACGGGCAATTTTGCGGCGCTTTAGGTCCGGGTAGGGGGGGGGGGGGGGGGGAATTAGTGACGCTTAAGCTCTGGAGGGCGAAAAATTCGCGACGCTTAAGCTCCGGGGGCGCGTCATTGAGGACGCTGTGCTCAGTAGGGAGTGTGGTTTCTGATTCGAGTGGAGATTGAAAAAAAAAAATTCTCCCTGGCACGGCTATCGCCGCGGCAAATTCTGAAAACCATGCACGTCTCCCGGTAAGCATAGATCAAGTAAGCATTTGACCTTTTGTTCTACGCGAGGATTCTGTCCTCGCTGAGCTCGCCTTAGGACATCTGCGTTACCGTTTGACAGATGTACAACCCCAATCGAAGTCCCCGCCTGACACTGTCCTGGGAACAGATCGTGCAGTCCTTCCGCAAAACCCGAAGGTTCACGGAGGCCCCCACACTTGGCTCTAGAAGCGTGGACAACACAAAGGTCCGCTTTCTGCTCCACCGAGTAAGTAAAGAAACGATGAGAGTAGTGGTATTTCACTGACGGCCACGAGGACACCGCCGAAGCGAGGCCGTGTCCAGCGACCTCCCACTTATGCTACACCACTCATGTCTCTTCACAGAGTCAGACTAGAGTCAAGCTCAACAGGGTCTTCTTTCCCCGCTGATTTTGCCAAGCCGGTTCCCTTGGCTGTGGTTTCGCTAGATAGTAGATAGGGACAAAAAGTATGGTGGAGCTGCCATAAAAAAAAAACGTAAACCAATAAGCTCCTGCCTGTGCCACTACGTATAACAGGCTTAACCCAATGTGAGAGAAATGATGAGGGATTGCTCCAATTAAGAATTTTGTATGCAGAAAAAAAAGAAAAAAGAAAAAAAAGATAAAAAGAAAAAAGTTCTACTATCCAGCTCCACCGCCGCCACGAGAACGAGCCAGGGAAACCGCGGATTTATTTTCCTTTTGTATTACGCATAATGATTGGTTAACAGAATAGATGATTATGTCGGTAGTTACAATATGACGGATAAGGTGTTGACAAGCTTTCTTCTCGGTCTGATCTAACAGGTGAATTTTGTTATCAGTTCTAATTGAAGTTCTGATGTAATCTTCTGATCTTGATATTCCTGGTCTTTTGGTCAGGTGTGTCCGGGGGTAGATGGGGTGGAGAATTCGAGGTCCAGTGGGATTCTGAAATGCTAACAAAAAGTTTTAGTGCCCCCCCCCCCCCCCCCACCGTGATTGTGTAGTGGTGAGTTCTTTTCATTATCTTTTGTGTTCTGATTTCGTGAGCTATTAATTCGACGGGGCAGTGGGAATCTCGTTAATCCATTCATGCTCGGCACCGATTAGATGACGAGGGATTTAGCTATTTTTTTCGGCTCCAACTCCTTTGGCAACAGGAGTTGGACGCATGAATACTGTATTTTGGGCGGTATTACCAGTTGTCCGCTTTCGCGGGGAGCGATTAAGGCCGCGGACTCCTACAGCACCACTTCACGCACTGTTAAGCGCTGTCATCGGAAGGCCTGCAGCCCCCCCCCCCCCCTCCCCCCCCTGGAGGCAGCGTAGAGTCATGATGGTAAAATCGTGATTCGTCAGGCCAAGGCCCCGCAGGGCGTCGATACTGGGCTTTGCCCAACAGCCCCTGAAGGAGACCGTCGATGTGGGGATGATGACCGGGCGATCCGAGATCTGAGTATTGAGGTCTTCTCCAATGTATTTTGCTTTTTTGGCTTGTTGTGCCACTGCCATTTTTTTGCTTCTCAGACGTATAGTGGAACTTCTGCGCATCACTGAACTCCAAAAATGTCTCGAAAGGTTTGGCAGATATTTTCTCTTATACTTACACAGAATAAAGCTTGAGGGTCGCAGTAAGTTCTCCACAATATGATTTAGACACAAAACTTGTTGCATAGTTAATTTTGACAGCAGCGGCACAGCTTATTAATATTCAACTAGTTCATGTCCTTCCAGTTATTTCGTATTCGTGAATCAGATCCGGGGCCGTTCCTTTACTTAGATAAGCATTCTCTCTTTCCTTCTCCTTAGCAATCCGGGGTATACCGTTCTGTTACCCTCTTGTTACGTCAGCTGTTGTTATATTACAGGACACCGTAAAACAGAATGACTTTTACGCAGATCCTATATCTTTCCTAGAGATACACCATGAGTCAGAGACTGCTGCAAATTAACTCTTTGCTCATATGCTTCTCGTTTCATAAAAAACAGTTGTCTAGAACATTGTTTTATATACGCGCAAGCAGTCAAGCGTTTCATTTTAATTAAGTTTCATATATCACGAACAGCCTGTTCTTGCATGTCAAGCTAGCATTGTGAAATATTTATTTTCTGCATAGTTGGACGTAATTGCGCTGCACGCACGGGTAACGACTGCGAGCAAACTGAACAAAAAAGGAAAATTTTAGTTCGGCACGTGTGGGTAATAGCGTGCAATAAAAGGTCAGAACTGCAAATGCGTCTACCAGCCGTTAACCACAGATGATGGTGTCACACTGTTGATTCCCTTAAGCGGAGAGTACGTTACCTCTGTCTGACACGCAGAAAAGCTGTAGGCAGTCCTTAGCAGCGAGAAGGCGTAAGCGGCACGCCGCCGTCTTCATTACTTCAATGTTTGAAGACATCAGAAGCATAGAAAGAAACATTGCGAAGTCTATATGAAAGATAGGGAACTTCAATTTCCAGTCTGAGGACTAGACCAAGAAGCGTACCAGGGGTGAACATGATACTCCCCGAGTTGAGTTAAGCTAAGCTCAAATGTGCAAGTCAGGTCCTGCAAACCTCTTAATAAAAGCAGTGCATTGCTATGTTAAAAGGCCACAGTTGACAGTAATGGTATAAAAATTAATGACAGCGTGTGGGCTCAAGTTGCTTAATTCTAATCCATCGGTTAACCTACCCAGGAAACGAAAAAGTAAAAAAGAGACTGCTGTTTGCGCCATACACGTTTAACGTTGATCCGGACCTCTCGGTTTCAATAAGACGGCCTCGTATAGAGAAATTCAGAGGAAAAAGCAATATCTGCAAAAAACAAAATGCGGGGAGATGAAATAAGCATATTATCTGGTTTGTGTGACCCGTTTTAAGCACCAGAAACCTTCCTTCACAGTCCCGTATAGAGAGCAGATTAAAGGTGCCAAATGTTAAGCTGAAAGAGTACGATCACTGCCGTTTCAATGATGCAATATCCGATTTGCTTGTTCAATGGTGAAAAGGCGATTGCACTGATCTTTTCTACCCCCCTGACCCTGGCCAAATATAAAGTCAGCTAACTCTTGAAGTATGCAGCCTCTCCATATCCACACTAACTATGACGTTGGCATGAGTCATGACACAGACAACTATTTATCTTTCAAAGGCGCGCTTCTAATCTCTTACACATGAGTCGACGTGACCAACGGTCTTGTAAGATTTAGGTATGCGGTGCATGATGACTAGGTTGTTATTGTTTCACTGTTCGCTGTCTGTTTTCGTCATTTACATTTCCCCAGTTTAAAAACCATATTAGTAAGGTTTGTTTCAACAAAACTCCCTTTAGGAGAACGCTTCTTCGGTGTAGTCTTCTTTCGTCATTGTCTCTGTGCTCTTTAAGCCATTATTTGATTTAATCTGCCCAAAGCTCTGCTTTAGAATCAGGCTCTGTTTTAGGAAGCTGGTAAATTCAGCTGCCTCAGTTAAACGCAATTTTTACATAAATGTGACTAAGCATCACAAAAATTCTTTCAACGGGGTCAAGCATTCTGAATTCATTTTTCGCAAGGACTTCAACAAAATACGCGATTCTTTTATTCCTTTCAAAGTTGTGTATTGCCAAGAATATATATCCAGCTATGTGAAGTGTGCTCCACATAGGTGGGTGTCAGTACTTTGGAAAGGCAACGAACTTGGCAACCGCAAGTTCTTGTTTTCGTGAATTTTCGGGTGAAGCGCTACTTTCCCCTACGTCCCTGGTTTCATGCCAGAGTATTGAACAGAATATTGGCAAACGCAGCCACGCTTGGATGTATGCGTATTCATAACGGCCGTTTGTCTTGAAAGAATTTGTTGCGTTACAACCTCGGTACAAGGTTCTAATTACACACGAATTAAAAGCGTAGACCCATTGAGTACCAATACACAACGGAGTCAGAGGGGTGAGAGTAGTGCTGAGAAGTAGGGTTTCTACAGAAATGCCGGCAAATTATGAGCTCTGCATTTCTCAGACAGCTCGCTACAGTTCTAAAGTTTGAGAAAAATATGAGATGTAGAAATCAAAACTCTGTCTATACCTACATAAAAATTATCGGTGTTCTAAAATTGTTGACAATAGGTCTACACGCATCGTTCCAGAAAAACGTGAAATCATGGCTCAGCAATTTCAATTACGTCTACAAGCAAATATGTGCACGATTTACGTTTCGCTCATATCTGGTTCGTTATATTTTGAGCAGGTCGAGGTAAAGCTAAATTGAAACATCATTCAGTCTGTACAAATTTTTCCCGCTCTCTTTCAGAAATATTTGAGCACCCGTGACTCTCCACATAAATCGGTCCCCCACTTAAATCCCACTTTGTTGCTTTTCTGGCGTTTGGGCTGGGTAGATGCTGTTCGTACCTTCTGCCTATGTACAGCTCAGCCCCTAATTACATTTTTGTCAGGTACAATTTTTATACTCAGACACACTTATTTTTCCCCTGATGTGACCTTACCTGTCATAAAGATTTATTTTCTTGTTGCTCTATATAGCACAGTGGAGGCAGTGACCCCACATACCGAGAAATGAAATGTTCCAATCGTCGGCACGTGTTAGCCGAGTTCGAACAATATAAGAGGAGCCGTATCCTACCTCCTACCATTACTCTCACCGCATAAAGTTTGCCTTTCCTTCGGTGCAAAGTCGTCTGTTTCGAAGAAAAGTGAGTAATTATGAAACTTATAGACTTTTCAAGACCCGAAGCAGGCGGTACAGCAAAAAGTATTGTTCCATTGACGAATAACATATTCTCCATGAGTTATAACCTAAATTAACCACTTGAAAGGAGGTTGTGTTACATAGCATGCGCGCATTTGAAAATGCTTTCGGTTCCATTTCAGAAAAAGGCCGAATAGGCCTTTTAAGTATCTCAAACCTGTAGGTGATAATTAGCAGCAATTATCACGTAAGAATCTATATATTTGTTCATCACTATGTCTTCTATATGCGGGTGCTATCAGCAGCTGATTTGAAACATTGCTTTGCTTCTGCAGGATTTAGTAACACTGGCCGGCCTTGCTGTGTCGCTGCTAGGGGCACATAATTTTTTTTAAACTTTACTTTCTTCAGGCTTCCAACATCGTGAATAAGGCAACAAATGAACAAATTACTCTTTTGATTCTGTAAGCCGATGCGAGAAATTGGTGCGGTGCAGATTAAACCGAATTATTTGTGTTGCTGCAAATTTCTCAAGTTGCGTCTTATGCACGTTTCACAATGCGAGACCCCCAAGCATAAAATTTGAAGGGGACACTTGAGTCGTGATGGTCTTAATTAAAAGCATAGATCTATTTATCACCTCAGCAAATGATGTTTAGAGATCTTGAAGGTCGTCGTAAATTTGTCACCTTACAGTAGTAACAATAATATTATTTCCGAACAGACGTGCGCCTGTACCCATATAAAAAAAAATATGATTCATCTTTCCTTCCACGAAGTTGCAAGGAACGCGTGTTACACCCATGTTTACCTAACAAAGTGAGCAAATCGGTAATTACTAGTTTTCTTGTGATTGTATTTGTCCTGCATTTGAAAGCTGAATCAGCGGGAAGGCATGCATGCATATTAGACACCTTCTTGTTAAAATGAAAAATTAAAGACTTTTGATTGTGTGTGCAAAGAAGAGTATGCGCCATTGAAGAGAGAACAAAACGCCTTTTTGAAAGGCTGATTTAAGCGGTACGAAGAAAATATTTCGCTTCTACCTTTCAGGGGCACTGTTCCAAACAGTTATGCATTTCAGGGCTGTTCTCGTCGGTCTGGCAATTTTTGGCTTTTTGATGTCAGGTAAGCACCTGCATGCGGAAGACATTATATTTATCTTCAAAAGCTCTTTTTTACCTTCTTTAGCCGAAACCTATTCTTTGTAGATAAATACATATGGCCCAATTCTGCGTTTTCATTTTCCGACGCACATTTGAACGAAGCCTCCCGAACTGATCCGTGCGACACGTAGATCCTAACCATGAAAGCATAGCTCGGTATTCTTAAAGCAACAAGATGCACTGAGCCTTTCTCACTAAACATTACTCTCTGACTCATCCACAAAGATAGGGATATCTAGGGCTAATTTACATTCCTCGGTATAAGACGCAACGACAGGAGTAGCGCGCCCATGTCACTCATTGAATCTTACAATTGCTTCTGGACCCATACGAGTGAGCGCGCCATGACGAGCTGAGTCAACGGCGCCCGCATCATGAAGCTCCCACTCACGTAGAGAGCATCATGAAGGTAGAATAGATAGAAAAACTAGTATTGTACCACTTAGGTGTTCTACATAACTTCAAATAAGAAATAGTTCACTTTTACTTGATTAGACTGCCAAAAATTTTAGACTCATAGAAATCCATGAGTAGCTGTATAATTAACCATCGCATCCACGATGCCCTTCTAATGAGTCAGTGTGCAATGACGAACTAGCGCCCAGCGGTGCACTTAAGCGAAAACATTTGCTTGTCGCATTGCCCACCGCTGTTTCAATCGCTTTTCATTTCAACTTTTTCAGAGACCATGGCAACTACCGCGGAAGCTAGTCCGGATGCAAGGGCCGAAACCGGAGAATTTGAACGCGCCGCGGAAGGACCTCAAGAGGCGGAGGGTCGCGTTGGCGGAGCTTGCATAGGCACACTTTGTGGCGGTGGCATGGGTTAGAGCATAGAACCCTGTAATGGACCGGCCTGCAAGGGGACCCAACATTTATACAGCATTTCTCCACATATGTACGCTACCTTCTAAGTTACCAAATACTGCTTTAATTGCACCGTCACCGCCCCTGTTATGGGACCGTCTGGCGTTGCAGAATAAATGAAATAAACAGTACAGCAAACGAGACAAATTGTCGGGTATTCTCATGTTTATTAGGCTAAACAGTTTGTTGCACACAAAGCTTAGAGGAAGAAGAGAGGAGATTCTTCAATACGCGATAAGGTGAAGAAGTAAGCAGGGGTAACAGTCTCTGGCTTGTAACTCCACACTCTGCAAGTGACTAATAGGAAGCTACATTAATAAGGAGAAATAAATATGGGATGGTGCACTGAACTGTGCGTGTGATGCCCGCCCCCAGTAGTGACTACAGCTGCTAGATAATTACGATTATTCGTTACTCAGTGTAGCAAGCACGGGTTCAAGCGTGTCAAGATCAGCACAGCTGTCTTGGGAGACGGCGTACAAATTCCGACAACTACTATGCGCTGGTACCCAATCAGACATTTGGTCATGATTTTTATTTGCTAGCCTCGTAATTACCCTTCATGCTGAGACACAGGCGAGCGAAGCTGAGGTGTACGAGAAAATGGCAGGAGAGGAAGGCAATCGTCTCGGGCTAACGTGGTGAAGCTAAGCAGTGCTCTTTTGAGCGTAAACTTAATGGCGTTCGCAAACGATAGTGTCATACTCGTTTATGCGTAGGCGCTGATGTAGCCCGCCGAAGCAAAATCACAACGCCGCAGCGCCGCAGAGGTGACTTAGCTTCTTCCTAAACGTGGCCCATGCGAAAAGTGCAGCTGATGGCTTGTCCAGAACAGATCGTTCAGCCCGTACCTCAGCACGCCTACATTGCATGCCTGCAGTGGTCAAAGTGTTCTGACCTTTGCTTGAATCTCTTCTGCGGTGGCGGTTCGCTTGTTCGGCCTCAGTGTGCCTCTCCGTGCTCCCGTCTATTTTCTGCGTTGCTACTAGAGGAGTCTCCCTCAATTTTATTTAGGATTAAAATTAGCGTTTTCAGCTTTTAACGCCGCCTCGAAGCTCTCCCATGTGGTTCATTGCAGCTCGTGCGCTTTGGCACCTACAATGTGGTTTTCAGTCGTGTTTGCAGGAGAAACAATGACATACGGTCCTTGTGACTTAGTGCTGTCACTCTAGCATTTCTGGTAGGAGTCCAGGTTTCTTGCAAATACATTTCGAATATTGCAAGGTTGTTACGTTCTGTCACAAAATTGTTACATACTGTTACAGTAATGTAACAATACTGTACAATATTATAACAATATTGTACAATACTATAACAATAGAGCGCCATAGTACTCTGCGCCATGGCGCTCTTCGGTTGCAGAGGTCCTTGCTTCATTAAAAACAACCACTGCCATCAATAGTCAATTCTTACGATTCGTAACAAAATCTTTCATTGAAACCTTACCGATGGCTCGCACCCACCATGCAGACAAGGCTACCGAAAGAAACTAATTGGGAACGCTTTTGACGATAGCAAAAACTATAATTAGAAAAAAATTCAAGCGTACTGAGGCAAGATTTCGGAATATATATATTTTTCTATATTATAATTTTACGATACCTGAAAACAATTATATTCATTGAGTATTCAGCATTTAAAAATTATGTTCTCTGTATTCATTCTGAAATTACGCAGCGCTGAAATGATGAATGAACTGTATTCGAAGATTCCATCCATTATTTCGGCGCGGTGTCATTTCCGAATGAATCCAGTTTGTCCCTCAGCAGTGCTTTATAAATATTACACTTTTATCTCTGCTCTACCTTCATAAATTGGCAAGGTGCTGCACACATTAAAAAACAGGGAATATACATTAATAGGTATTATCTGGCCCTGTATTTTGTGACCTGTATCTGGCACATCTTGACAGCTTGACAGAAGCCTCCAAGAGCGACTTACCATCCACATGTGTTCAAAATCTTTCAGCTTGTTGACAATTTCCTTTTTCTGGTTGCGTGTACGCCATCGTGCTTAGAGAAGGTTGCATGCGGTATTTTAGCTAATGCAGAAGAGTGATGTTCACCACTGCTATTTACTAACGAAATGCCATCTGGCAACGAGATTCGCTCTCTTGATATCCGTTTTAAATTCCTGGACAACCACGTGTATTGAAGCTATTCACCTCGCGCTAACAAACCTGTACTCCCCTACACATCTGCATTCTAAACTCGTAAAACGAGGCATTTGTAATTAATGCTTGAAAAAATTCCTGGAAAATTCATGCCCCCCATTAGCCAGAGCTTTCACGAACAACTCGCAAGGCTCCATGAAGCAGACTACCCAGCTTATATCTGTGTTTCTGTCGTAAAGGCTTACTGAAGAAGCGCCAGGAAGAACAACTAGCACCTCTGCCTTCAGATCGAAAGAAAGGCAAAGCACATTCATTACCTGTCCCACAATCTCAAGAAAATTGGGACGAAGGCGAATGTTCGAGTGATTTTTTCAGCCCCTGAAAAACTACATGGGCTATCCAAAAAAAAAAAAAAAACTTTGCCCGCTGATAAGCGTGCCCAAAACCTGTTGTGCACCATTAATCACAGGAAAGAATTCGCCAAGTTTATATTACTGAAGGCACTGTTTATGACAACCCACTTTCTTGTGGCAAGCGGTTATGTTGGTAGCTGTGGTCCTTGCTTGAAAGATTTGTGAACACAAAAAGAACTTGAAAACTTTTACTCTCAGTAATCTGGCTTTGCACTCTTATGCGTGTAGTTGTGTGCCACTTTTGCATAAGTGCTCGATCGTGGCCAGACACCGGGATCATTTAACACGTGAAAATATTGATGAAGCGCGTATCCCTGCTTTCGAAGATAAATGTGTCTGTAAGCGGTCTATCACCGTGTCCAAAAGAGAGCTCGCCTTCTTAAACAGTCGCAGAGTCTAGCTTCTCACTATGTCGTCATTTACCTGATTTTTTTTATTTTTGTGAGGACAGACACCTGTTTGTCCTCACGGGTCACGTTCGTCTTGGTCGCCTACCCCAGTAGCACAAATGGGGCTCTGAATTGCGGGCCCTTGTCGGCCCGGCACAGGCGGCCCATAGAGGCCTGACGTGGGATATGTGCGGGATTTGCAAGTCGGCATCGGGGGGAACCCACAAGGGCAGCCCAGTTGGCTTACTACATAACACCGCGCAGCTGCGCACTGGGTTCCCTTGGATTAGCTCATTCCAGGCCCGGTTGAGCTAGTCCATCCTGGGTCAGCTTGGGCTAGCTTGGGACATCACTATTTTTTCTGTACATGCTACTACTGAAATTACATTTCACATATCTGACATTACAATGCAAGCAATAACGCTTCTTATTTATTTATTTGTTTTTCCAAGACATTCGGAGTCTATTTTTGGGAATTCTTGTTCACGAAGCCCCAATTAATAGAATGAAGAGTCCACCCCCTTCATTCAAGCTTTTCGACCGCCATCCCTGTCTCTTGCCCCTCGCTGGAACGCAGCCACTCCGTTCTTAATACCTTCCATGGTGGCTTTTTGAACTCTGCGCTGCACAGCAGCTGTAAAGGTTAAAAAATAAACACACATATCTAAATGATAACCAGAATGATGGATTAAAATCACTTTGCACAGTATTAGTCACATCTTCCAGGAAATGCTTCATAACCGTTTGCGATGCTACAATGTGCAATGCTCGAAATATCAGCAAGTTTATCTTGCCATTGATATCCATAACCATAATAAGCATTGATATCCATCATAATTATAACCGAAAGGTGCATGAGCTTTTAAAGGACTATAAACACCTTAGTTTATTGTATTGCGTGTTTTTTTTTGCCAAAAGATGCGTTAGATGTTAAAATACATAGATTACCGGATGGTATTTGCCTACAACCGCTAAATAGTTTGTAATTTTCTTCTCTCATGCTATTTTGGTTTCATCGAAAGAACGACGACTGTCGTCAAGCTGATGTTTCGGTCAAATGATCCAACTAGGAAAACGAATACAATCGCTTATATGTAGCTTTAATTCACTACGACATTTAATTCACTCTTCCAAGAACCAGAATGAGAAAAAATGACCTGTCAGCAATTATATAACCGATGTTTTATGCCTCATATGAATTAAACACCAAATACACATCGCAGTCATCATTCGACTGATGAAACCGAAACAGCGTCAAGAAGAAATTCAATTATAAACTATTTAGTGGTCGTACATACTATGCGCTCAATCTGGCATCGTTGACGATGTGGCCGTCCTCGAAAAGGTGTGTTGTAGCGAGCACAAAAGGGTAAGGTCTCGAATTAGCTTAGACTTGAAGAGGGAACGGAAGAAGGTAGTCAAGAGGAGGTCCATTAACGAGTTAGCCGTACGAGGGAAAGTACAGGAATTTAGGATAGCGTTGCAAAACAGATATTCGGCATTAACTGAGGAAGCCAATCTTGATGTTCATACAATGAACGATAATCTGACAGCAATCATTACGGAGTACGCAGTAGAAGTAAGTGGTAGGATAGTTCGACAGGATACCGGAAAGTTATCTCATGGGGCGAAAGATCTGATTAAGAAACGCCAAAGCATGAGGGCGTCTAACCCTACCGACAGAATAGAACTGACAGAGCTATCGAGGTTAATAAATAAGCGCAAGGTAGCCTACACATGGAAGTTTATTAAAGAGAGAATTGAGCATGCTCTAAAAACCAAGGTAGCGCAAAAGCAGTGAAAAGCTAACTAGACATAGGTAAAAACAAGATGTGTGCGTTAGGAGGCAAAGAGGGCAATGTCATTAGCAATATGAATAACATAGTTAAAGTAGCCGAAGATTTTTATACAGATCTGTACATTAGCCAATGTAATCAGAACGTTAATGACAGAGACAGTAGAGCAAAGCGATGCGTCATCCCGCCAGTAACGAAAGATGAAGTAAAGAAAGCCTTAGGAGCAATGGAAAGGGGAAAATCAGCTGGGGAGGATCAGAAAACTGCAGATCTCTTGAAGAATCGAGGGGGCATCGTGCTAGAAAAACTAGCCACACTGTATACGCAATGCCTAGTGACCGCGACCGTACCAGAAGCTTGAAATAATGCAAACATTATCTGAATTCATAAGAAGGGAGACGCCAAGGACTTGAAAAATTACAGACCGATCAGCTTACTATCCGTTGCCTATAAAGTACTTACTAAGGCAATCGCGGATAGAGTCAGGGCAACCTTAGACTTTAATCAACCAAATGATCAGGCAGGCTTTCGTAAAGGATATTCCACAATAGATTATATTGACACTACCAATCAGGTGACAGAGAAATGCAGAGAATATAATTAACCTCTATATATAGCCTTCATTGATTACGAGAAAGCATTCGACTCTGTGGAAACCTCAACAGTTATACATGCATTGCGTAATCAGGGGGTAGAAGAGCCTTATGTCAAAATACTGGAAAATATATATTGCAACTGCACAGCTCCTATAGTCCTCCATAAAGTCAGCAGTAAATTTCCAATAAGGAAGGGCGTCAGTCAAGGAGACACGATCTCGCCAATGCTATTCACCGCGTGTTTACAGGAGGTATTCCGAGCATGAATTGGGAACAGGTGGGAATAAAAGTAAATGGAGAATGGAGTTCACAATTGGCAGCGAGAGCTTGGGCGTTGTAAAGGAATACGTCTACTTAGGGCAGGTAGTGACAGCCGATCCGGATTATGAGAGGGAAATAACTAGAAGGATAAGAATGGGGTGAAGCGCATATGGCAGGTTCTCTCAGATCATGATTGGCAGTTTACCAATTTCCCTCAAGAGAAAAGTGTACAACAGCTGTATCTTAACGGTACTCACCTACGGGGCAAAAGCCGCCGCGGTGGCTCAGCGGTTATGGCTCTCGGCTGCTGGCCCGAAAGTCGCGGGTTCGATCCCGGCAGCGGCGGTCGAATTTCGATGGAGGCGAAATTCTAGAGGCTCGTGTACTGTGCGATGTCAGTGCACGTTAAAGAACCCCAGGTGGTCGAAATTTCCGGAGTCCTTCACTACGGCGTCCCTCATAGCCTGAGTAGCTTTGGGACGTTAAACCCCCATAAACCATAAAACCATAAACCTACGGGTCAAAAACGTGGAGGCTAACGAAACAAGTTCAGCTTAATTCAAGAAGAACGCAGCGAGCCATGGAAAGAAAAATAATAGGTGTAACGTTAAGAGACCGGAAGTGGGCAGAGTGGGTGGGGGAACAAACGCAGGTTAATGACACCCTAGTCAAAATCAAGTGGAAGAAATGGACTTGGCCAGGGCATGTAATGCGAAGGCAAGATAACCGCTGGTCCTTAAGGGTAATGGAGTAGATTCCAAGAGAAAGTAAGCGTAGCAGAGGGTTTCAGAAGGTTGGGTGGGCGGATGAGATTAAGAAGTTTGCAGGCAAAGGGTCGGTGCCACTGGGAAAGGACAGGATTAATTGGAGAGACATGGGAGAGGCCGTTGCCCTGCAGTGGGTGTAGTAAGGCTGATGATGATGATGATGATGGTTATGATGATGATGGCATGTATAGAATGTCTAATGCATGGTTTGAAAGAAGATAATACACAAGCAACAATTTGGTACCTATAGTCCTTTAAATTTGGATGCCTGCTCAGTAATTGATAACGGAAGTGCTGAAAACCACACCAGGTGGATTGAAAGTAGCTTTTTCCTGCAATTAGATAGTGTGTTCAAAAAATGTCTATAACATTCAGAAGATTCACATGTACTCACCATGTCTATAACATTCAGAAGATTCACATGTACTCAACAACAATTGCGCTGTACAGCCGCAGGTTCTTATATGCTTGTTTTTCGCCCCGCCCTTCTATTGTGTACCTGAGTGCCACAGGAGTCTTCACTACAGTCTTCATAATAAGTTTTGTAGCCTCATCAGCTGTCTCACCCCCAATGAGTGCTAGCTTTTTGATCTGAAATAGATTATATAGATTATACAAAGCGAACTATGCCATGAAAACCATACAATAAATCTTTAATAAAAACTCCCTCTTCGAGGAATCATGTGCAACTCAACAAAAATTCAGAAGCATGTAGAACAGGATCACACAGATGACTCCAACAGACGTATGATCACAGTGGTGTGACTCAGCCTAACTATAACAGAATTCTCTGTTGTCTTCTAAACGCCCATATTCATCATCATATTAACTTCCTTTTATGCATGACTCAATGGCGTATGCTTCCCAAACAATAAGGGGGAAAATTGAAGCCATTACTTTAAGGCCACCTTGAACCATGACAAAATTGTAGTCTGGCGCTACATGAGTGATGTAAGCACATAACCGTCAGCCGCCACTATGAACAGCAAGGATAATGCTTGAGCTAATTTCTTGTAGTAGTCTACATATTATCTACAGCATATCCTCATTCAACTACACTTCTACAAAATGAAGCTTTCAGGTCTGCAATTCCAAACGCAACACGAGGCAATTTCCAAGTCCCAACTGAATCTGAAGTGGACTCACCATGTGTAGAGGGCTCAAATTAAACTACACCTGAACAAAACACTATGCACAAAAATTATATTAAAATAAATCAATACGTTGCCAGTAGTTCATAGGCACAATTCGAAGAAATGCATTATACCCAGTTGAAAAAAAAAAACACCAGCTCGTTTCTGGTGTTTACGCCAAACCGGCTTTTTTCAGACACGGGTTCTGGTGTGACCGTGTCTGGTGTTCCGACCAGACCGGGATTACCGACACGGGTCCTGATGTGGACTAATGTGATGTGATTTAGTGTGTTCTGGTCTGGTGTTCTGTGCTGTGACCCGGTTGTCTGATACCGGCTCTGGTGTGCTTTGGTTTATTGTTTCGTGGTGTGGTCGGTGTACCATTCGATTTTGTGTGGTCGGTGTACCGTACAATGTCTTGATAGAGATGCTGTGAGTTTGGACATACTATCATGAGCAAAACTAAGAGATCCCTGCGAACGCCCGGCAAATGGTATAAAACGGCAAGCGCTCCTGATGTTGAGACAGGTGCACTAACATCCACCAATCTCGGTGTGCTTCTCTTGATGGCACGAGCATTTCATCACGTGGCACCTGCACCGAGTTAGGCATAGTGAGCACATACTCGCAGTGTCATATATTTTCACATGATTGTACACTGGAGCATGCACATAACCACATCATTTCTTTTCTTCCCAAAGCTGAAGAGCAAGCACATGTAAAGAAAGAAAAAATGCTCACATTTGCTCAAAAGCATCCTTACCTTTCTTGGTAGGCAAAATTGGAAGTATAGTCAAGCTGGAGGCCCCTTACTTCAAAACAAATCGTGCATATTTTCGGACAAACTCGAATATGTTGCATTTGCCTGATAGCAGCTTGACTCCAGCTCTGTAGCCACAATGCCTGAAGAACAACGAAACAAAATCACGAATTTGTGTAAAATAAACTATAATGATCACAGTGCAAATACAACTAGCAAATACTGCTAATAAATTTAGCTCAGTGGTGCAAATATATACTACACATTCAATACGCCTTGCCTCTGCGGTAAATAAACTGCCTTCTGCTTTATAGTAAATCATTGTTACCCACATAAATCATCCCAATTGCATCAAATTTCTTGAAATCAGTTGCTGGATGAGCAAGTATTTAATACTTTCATTCACACACTGTGACGATGAACACGGACGAGGGGGAAGACGCCGAAAAACTTTTTGAGGTGCCTCTCCTAGCCCCTGTTCGTTATCACGCTGTGTGAATGAGTGTGAATTATTGCGTTAAGTGTTTTTTTTTCTTTTGTATTCATAGCTAACTGCACATATTTACACCACAGCTGGATACGCCTGCATCATAATCTGAATTCCTATCATATTTTGGCGCTGCAGCTGATATTCAGCATGAGAGTCCTTGTAACACAAAGTCAAGCTTTCTGAGACAATCAACAGCCCTCTAGCATCTCGGGTTATTTTATTCTTTACCAGGCTCAGAGATTCTAATACTTGGCTACCTAGAGAAATAAATTGATATGAAAATTCTGCTGCTGCAGAAAAAAAAATTAAGAAGAATTAAGGAATTAACGAAATGATTAGGAAATACCCATAAAGACAGGCACAAAAAGGAGATAAGATGTAGTTCCATTAAAAAAAATATTTGATGCGAGTATAATTCATGGTGACAAAATCCGTGTATTGAGACTTCTTATGCACACAGGGTGCAGAACAGTAAAGCACTGGCTGGCTGCATCAATTTAGAA
This sequence comes from Amblyomma americanum, assembly GCF_052857255.1. Lineage (NCBI taxonomy): Eukaryota > Metazoa > Arthropoda > Arachnida > Ixodida > Ixodidae > Amblyomma > Amblyomma americanum. Next base: position 142,078,213 of record NC_135498.1, read on the forward strand.
GACCATTCCTCTTCATTTCTTCCTATTTTGACAGCAAAGCATGAAAAGCTGACTGCTGAAATTTATTTTAAGCTGAATGCCACATACAAAACGACAAGGCTAGAATGTTAATAATTCGAAAGGAAACCCTAAACAAGATGCTCTGAACCCTGGCACTGGTAAAACCGCAACAGATGTGCAAAAAAGCTGCCAGATTATTTTTCCTGCTGAATGTATTGATATCAAAGCTGCCTAAGCGCACATCAGTTTTCTTTAGGTATAGCTTGCTATACACATCCTCAGCCTCTGGTGCAGTTCACTGCACAGTACCTGCAGACACTTGCACACCTACAAAACCCACATTAGATTCTGCGTACTGTGCATTGCCCACTATGGTGCCTAGCACTCCCTCTTCCAGTGAGATGCACATCTTTCGG